>NC_137235.1:20227216-20257216 GCF_949987685.1 Ammodytes marinus
TGTGTCCGTACACGCATGTGTGTGTGTGCTTGTGTGTGTGTGTGTGTGTGTGTGTGTGTGTGTGTGTGCATTTGACCAGAGGCCCATCTGCTTGTAAATCAGCGCAGGTTTCAATATCAATGGAGCAGTTTAAGTGCTATTGATCTTTAGTAATAGCTGCACCATATATTATATGCAGTATAGTATAATAAAGGCAGTCAGATTGAATTGACCCTTTAGACCAGAGGCTCTCAACTTGTAACAGGTATATAGGAAAAGCAAAGTGCAGTTTAATTTCGGTAGTGCTGTATCAAAATTATAAACTTATTTTTTTAATTCATATTTATGAAAAATCAAAGAGAAGAACTTTGTACTTAATGGCCGTATAATTTTATGGCAGGACAGCATCAAAATGAAGGTTAGTTACCTGCCAAAGTGGTTGGCAAAGAAATCCAACTTGTGGTACAAGCCTTGGCCAGAATGAGCCAGCATGGTTGCACTCTTTCACACAACCCTATTTGGTAACCACCCAGTGCAGCCACAGTTTTGCATTTCCGGCCACTGAGCAGCACAATTGGAGTAATTGGGGGGGTCCGATGCCTCTTCCAAGGGCACTTCAACAGTGGCTGCTGAGGGATAGGAGAACATTAGTCATTCATTTAAAGCAGCCAGCCCCAAAGCCAGCCTTCTCTAACCTTCAGGCAAGCAAGATACATCTATCCTTAGAGTATCACCATGCACCAGTTCAGTTCTAACCACGTTACAAGCACAAGCATATAAGCCACGCGTGAACTGATCACTTAATGTGCAGCAGTGTGAAATACATTAGACTATGGTGGTGCCGGTTAAGTTTGTTGGTGTAACAGCTGCACAAATTGAAAAAGCGTGCGCCTCACTCAGAGCCAAACAGACTTCTTTTCTGTTGTCTTGGAGAGGTTCCAAACACCTGCAAGTGGGCTCATTTTTTAAAAGCCGTAGCAGATAGCCTGTGATGTATCCAGTTTACTGACAGTGACTTCACATTGATGACAAAACCTCCAGGCGGCCACATTTTCTTCAGCTGTGTACTCATGCGCATGCCACATATCATCTTAATCACCTGGCAGTTTCTCAAATGTATGGCTTAACAACACATGGGATCACACATATGCAAATGAACTGTAGAAAACGTTTGGAATTCATACATTGATGTACGTGCAGTTTGTATTTATTTGTTTATATGAAAATGATTGGGGAATGTTTAAGTTGCAGCTATGTTTTTTATTTTATTTCAGATGACATCATTGTTGCAACCAAGTGTGGCAATTGTATACAGCAGAGCAGCCGTTGTTGGCCAGCTAGACTTGTTAGCTAATGGTTGCAATACGAAAGTTGATTTATCATTGTGGTCTCTTTGTCACCCAGGTATTCAAAACGATACAAACATATCTGCAGTGCAGGAGCAGTGGAGCAGCTTTTATTAGCCATCTTGAGTTGTTAGCTAATGGTTGCAATATAACATTGATTTATTATTTTATTCTCTTTGTCGTCCCAGGAATTCAAACCGAAACAACCATCTCAACCAGACTGATTAGCATCCCCCCCAGCTTTCAAACAGCTTTTAGTTAACAACTCACTCCGTGTATCATAATCATTCAAATCAAAATCCACGAGTTGCTGTTTTCAAAAGTAAAACCACAAAAACTAAATATACAGTATACTGTATGTACAAACAAGCGACAATGTGTAACTACTTGTGCGTATATGAAAAGGCCACCGGTGACTGGGATGTGAAAATCTGAAAGCTTAGATACTGTCTTAGTCATGCAGAAGTGCACCTTTGTCCGGATTCCTAGGATTCAACACTGGAACGACTGGAGGACTCAAAGGCACTTTACTCAAAGATCCCTGCAGTTCACAATGCTGAAGGAGCAGTGCAAGGAAACATTTTAAATGGTCGACATTGATGGTCATTGCAACTTGAACTGCAGAAGAGCCTGAACTTTCATTTTGAACTGGAGAAAGACTGGCTTGAGTACATCCTGAAAGGTTTACCTGAGGTGGACACTACACAAACAATGTTCTCAAAGTAAAGGTAAGGTCAAATCAGTCAAGTTTGGCTGATCCTCACTGAAAGATCACTTTCAGTACACAGTTCTGTAGGTGTGTGTGTGTGTGTGTGTGTGTGCCTGGTGTTTGTGTAAGAAAAACAAAAACAAAGGACAAGATTCTTTGGAACACTTTCTGTATGTAGGTGTGTGTATGTGTGCAGCTAAAGTAAGCTAAAAAAACTAAATTAAGTAATGTTATTTAAAGGTCTAATAGCTAGCGGGCTACTGTTGGCTTTCCAAAGGTCAACTTATTTTGTGTGTGTGTGTGTGTGTGTGTGTGTGTGTGTGTGTGTGTGCATACATTATCATCCATGCGACAGCAATTTCTGCGTAAAGAAAATCATATTCTAGAACCCTGGAACCATATTCTGGAACCGTTGCATTGCTTGCAATTGTGTGTGTGTGTGTGTGTGTGTGCCTTTCAGTCTGTGTGTGAACTCCTCACAACTCCACACGATAAAATGGCTTCAGGGAAATACATTCTTTTGTTTGTCTGTTTCTGCTCTGTGCGTTCCATGCAAAAGTTTCCATGACGTGTTTAGCTTAACTTAGCAGAGAGACTAGAAACAAAGGGAGTCAGCTAGCTTAGCTCCATCAAAAGGGCAACACTAAGTAACTCCCCCAATGACAAATGTTTTGTGTGTGTATTTAACACATGTTGAACTAGAAATGAAATGTGCCATCATGAGCTGTTGGATGGAATCTATGACCAATGACAGAGCCTGGCTAACGACCTTTTGCAGCAAATATGTATTCTCCTTGTGAAGTTGCCAGTTTTGCATTATTTCCGATCTTTAAACAAAACCAAATAAATTCTGTAGCGTATTTTTGGCTTGCTTACAATAGATTTCATGTAACAAGACAATTTTGAACCTGTTGGAAAGTGTATATTTTCAGTTTTTCATATTTCCAAACTGAGCTAAACTTAGCCTAAAGCGAGCATGGACCTGCTGTACAGTCTGTATTCACCAACCCTTTTATCTCATTCTTGGTAAGGCAGCGAACAGGTGTATAGCCTAAAATGTTCCAAAAAGGATTGTTAAGGCTTGTGACAGACACGCACACATACACGCACACACACACACACGCACGCACGCACACACGCACGCACGCACGCACACACACACACACACACACACACACACGTTTGGACAAAATCAGGAAAGCTTTAAATTGAAGGCAGTTAATTAATATTGGTGCATTAACTCCCTTCTATCTCTCATTCAATAAATTACAAACAATTAGTGTGGTCTCACAAGGAGCACTTTCAATTTCTATTTCAATTATTTCTTTGTGATTTTAGTACCTGTGAATTTATGAAGTTCATTTCTTGAATCTTGCCTAAGGCCACATATTATATAAAATGTGAGCCTGTGAGTGTGTGTGTGTTGTGGAGTGTAATGCATGCTTTATTGGTGCTGTGTTTTACAGTGTTTTCCCCCCCAATTTCTGAAAGTTGCTATTGGTGCTGAGAGCCTGCCACCTTGCTGTCATTTGCAAAGAGTAGGTATAAGTTTGAGTTATTCTTCCTTTCTCATGGCTTACACTGGCTTGTGCAGAAGTGGGGATTGGTATTTTCATACCTTCATATTGTATAACCTCTTGATGGTGGTTGAATCGACCATGTTGTTATTTGGGGCCTGATAGACTATTCCATGCCAGAGCTCTGGTTGAGCCTTTAAAAAAATGAACAGCATGTATTATGCTTTAAATGCATTTAGAGCTCCTCAAAATTGTTGGTAAAATGTGTTGGTGCCTTGAAGGTGGTGAAGAAATACTGGCAACGCCGAGCCAATGTTTTACAGAAAAAGGCGTGACTGTGTGCTGCCAGTTAAGTTTTGACCTCAGCAAGAAACATGGCGTTGGAAATGAAGCACACTTGCATGAAAGTACACGGCCAACAAGTCACCTTCCGTGGTCTTTCACACAGGCAGCTTCCTCTGAGTAACTAATACTGATGCTTTCTGAACCCAAAAGGAAGTCATTACAGACAGGGAAGGAGTGTGCGGCGAGGCACTGGTTCATATTGGATGTCTACCTGGGGAAGTGAAGGTAGAGTGGACTGCAGAGGTGTTTTGTAATGGCAGAGAAAACAGGATGGTGTTGAACTTGGCCCTGGGGAGGGTCCAGTATCCTCATCCCTGTACACTTGTAATAATTACACACACACACACACACACACACACACACACACACACACACACACGCAGGCACACACACATTCTCGTGGGGAGAATTGTGTGTGGTTGCATTAACATATGACTCTCTGCGTTCCCATAGGAGCAAACATGAACCAGTTGCCCCTGGCTTATTTTCTGTGCATCTTGGCCCCAGATCACAACTCATGACTGTTCATCACACACACACACACACACACACACACACACACACACACACACACACACACACACACACACACACACACACACACACACACACACACACACACACACACACACACACACACACACACACACACACACACACACACAGAAATCCCTGGTCTTAACAATGACTGATGCTTCATTTCACTACCTGCCACTCAGCCTTTCCTCTATAGGCCTGAGGGTTTGCAGTTGTGCGTGCGTGTGTTTCAACATACGGGTGACTTTTATTCCCCACGTTAGCCGACCCCGACGTGCGGGAGTACTTTATCCGCTTCATGTTTTGACGTGCTGTTGCAGTTACACTGTCCCTGTTGCAGTGCAGTTAGTTTGACGCGTGTATGAGTGCGCATGAGAGCGAACAAATGTGTGTGTTCCCCGGGCTAATGTTTGGAGTGTTGTGTGTTAACGTATATAGAGAGTAATTCAAATGCCAATCACACAGCACTGTACTTTATATGGATCATATAATAGCCAATGGAATGCACCCCGTTTTACAGTGTGTTCTGATGCATTTGCATATATTTTTAATACCTGATGATTTTTGTACTTGTTATCTGCACCTCGGTCCTCTTCACTGCTGTCACTCAGTTTGCTGGTTTTTCCTGTTCCAGACATGGTGTGTGTTTATGTGGGTGGGCTCAGCAACAGCCCTTCAAGTGGCACACCATTAGTACTCCCTATCATAGCAAAAGCAAAATAACTGCCATGCAATATTAAAATTATAAACAGGTTTAGCTATGAGTTCTCTTCCATGGGTTGGGAGAAATGTTTGCTGAATGCCGTCTAGAAGTGTGCGTCTAATTGCTATATCTGTCATTTTAGCTTGGCAGTTTGATGCAATGTGGATGAAGATGGCCTGTCACTGCTGTCGTAGGCAAGATTCTGATCTTATCTGCCTCTATCATAATGCAGTGCTACAACAGAGAACGGCTGAATGAATACAAACTTGAGAGTAAAATGCAAGCCGCCATTGTGCTCACAGCAGTAAGCCAGCACTCCAAACATAAAGAGCATTGCCCAAGAAAGCCCCGATCTGTTTTTATTTGATTCTTTGCTATTGTGGGTTGGGTGTAGTTGACTGAGATCATACAGTACTCCAGGGCAGTTTCAAGTTACACAAGACCATTTGTATTCTCCAACAAACAGCTTAAAGTTATTCATTTACATTATTGATTTTTAGAAAATCCAGATATAATATGCATAGTTATCATCCGTTTGTTAGAATTCCGACATTTTACTTCATCATTTAAAAGAAGGAGTACTGTTTGTGATTCATGGGGTGGACTGCTTGTACATAATTAAAATTAAACTTATTGATTGCTGAAAGAAAATATTAAGGGGATCATAAAATGCCAACTAACATACTCGTATGTCATTATTTATCATTCCTAAGTAGGGCATAAAAAGAATGAAGAGCCATGGTACTTAAAGACACAACTGAGCTTAATGCTAACAATATACTGTATGAAGCCCAACATGCAATGGGAATTTCAGATTAGCAGGTGTTCAATGTGGTCATGAATCAAATACTGGACAATTGAAAATCTGTGCTGTTTTTGGAGCAGAATTAGCCAGGGAAAAGAAAAAAACAAAATCCCATTGGTGAGTGGGATATTTTTTTATTATCTCCACTTTTCCAATAATTTTCTGAAAGATGAAGATAATTTTATACATTTGGTTGCAGTATTTGTTCACTGGTTTCCTCACTAGAATGCACCAACATAAATTAGATTTTTAGCATAGCGACCAAGGCTCAAGGCAACAGTCATCCTTGAAATGTCAAATTGGTTGATTGCTTGGCTCTGACGCAACAACTGTACGACCCAATGCTCAGAATCTGGCCCTGACTGTCAAATGCTTATATCAGCTGGCCTGCCATTGACATGTTGCATAAATCCTTGATAATATTGCAATTCCAAGCTATATTTTCAGTGCATTCACCCTATAATAAAATGTCCCTTACTTAGTGAACATTTCAACTGCAGACTACAGGGTTGTGCATTTGTCACGTTGGGATTCATTCTGCATGTTCTTTTCCTCTTGAGACCGGGTTCTATTATTTTGTCCCTGTCCGTGAGATTAACATGACTTGGTCCTTATTCATCTGCAGTCTAAATACTTGCTACACGCCTGTTCACTATCACTACATATGGACTATCAGACTTTATTATGAGGTGCATCCCACCACCAAGGGACATTTATATTTGTCATTACATGCACCACTGCAGGAAATGTCCCCCCGTCCAGCACTGACAAGTTAATAGACTGCCTTGCACCGTGAGGCTAAACAGGGACTCACGTACCATTATTAATCTCGTCCGCCTAAATTGCCCAGATCATTTGGAGATTATGGCGATATGACTCAATTTGTCAACAACGTTATAATTTAAAATTGAATTATGCTACAATGACATGGTAATCAGGATATGGGTAATTATTACCTGATCCTGCCCTGACAGGCTAATGCTCACCTTTGTTTTTTGTTTTGTCAGATACACAAATCAATGCCTCCTTATTATGGCTTTATTGCACACACAGAGACTGATTCAGCATTTTTCAACACGTATCATAAATTAAAGTGAAGGTATATTTGTCTTCCTGTCCATTAAGGTACATTGTCCCCGAATGAGACCTATGCTATTTTTTTTGTAAGCCAAATAATAATATGGTAATTTTGCATTCTTGAATACTGGCTGTGGACATATTTTACTTGTATTTCCCACCGTAGGTCTTGAGGAAAATATGACGTGAGCGCTGAACATCACTCGAAGCTTAAAAGGGGAACTGTGGTATCATTTACTCTCCCTGTCTCCTCTGCCTCCCACTCACATGTGAGGCACTACCTATTTTTCCCCAATAACATTTAGTTTGTCATTTCCCTGCAGCAAGCCAGCTATCATGTGCCCAGGCCTGGCTGTCAATTACAGAGTCTGGGGTAGTGACACTGGAATGACAGGCTAATATTTGTCTTTTCAGCCGCCATCTTGTCCTGTCCGTCACTTCACAACCCGCAGCCTCTGCTGCCACTCATGACATGAACTTGGCTCGACATCACAGTCAAGGGAAATATTAGAGTGGGAGGATTGTTTTGCCTCTGTGATAATTAACCAGGTTTTCAAGCCACTGTCAAGTCTTCTAGTTTAACCTAGTTCACACCAGTACAGTTAATTTTAGTCTAGTGCAGCTCAGTTTAAATTCAGATTGATTCAATGTACTCTAGACATGTTCAATTTAAGCTGTTTTATTCTCGTTTAAACCTCCTACGAGGAACTAGAGGTTATTATTGATGCCTTTCCAGGTCCGATTTTTGGGAAACATGTGTTTCATTAACAGTACTAAATCAAAGTTTAATCAGCTTCACCATTGTCATTATTATAATATTACACATATAAATACATGACCTTATCGCCGTGCACCCTGCGGCCTCTCTATCTATCTTACACTTGCTTCCTAAATAAATGCAAGTGCCGCCTACACGCGCTTGTGCGTTTTCGTCATAAGAATGCAACCAACTTGTCCAAAGGGTGCCGCCAGAACAGACACAAACTGCTTGTTTCTTGTAGCTAACTTAATGTATGTCAGTTTAAATTCTATGAAGTCATTGTTAGTTCAGGCCAAACCATTTTAGGTACTTTGGCCTTTAATGATAGTGTGCAATGAGTACTGTTATCCACGCATTATACCACACGTCTGATAATATGAACCTCTGCAGGGGGGAAGACAAGAATCCAGTCAGAAGAAAGACAAGGCAATGACATGATGTGAGACAGCATTTGAAACAAACATTGACTCTAGCACACTAGCAGGCAGTCAGCATGTGCTCTATAGCTCATTCTGCATCAATGTTCTCTCAGGGTGCACGGTATAACACTATGTCCCAGCAGAGCAGTCTAGACCCTTTACATTATCCCAGCAGCAGCAGCAGCACAGTGCATTTATCTGAGCGCTCTATCTGCCATCCTGTCCCTCAGCCCCCTGACAAGTAAATCATCTCTTCTCCTGCTGTGACAGCACAATCCTTGATGTCTGTCACTTCTTGCAGGCCAGGCTGGGCCCACACACGTAACCCAAACATGCACACAGACAGTCAGGCAGGCGCATAAATCGCCACGCAGCAACAGGCACTGGCACGGGCACGCCAAACTGGTGTCCAAACGCACGCGCAACCACTTTTATTTATTTTTTTATCATAGGGGGTTCTCGCCCACTCAAGGGCAGAGCGGTGACACCTCATCATGAGCCAAATGAAGCAAGAGTGGCAAGGAGAGCAGGGAAGAGGAGAGAGCTAGAGGGATGGATGGAGCGGAACAGCGGAGCAATATGGAGGGAGAGAGGGAGGGAGGGAGGGAGGGAGGGAGGGGGGATGAGTGAAGCTATATGCCACCCAGGCGACCGGTGCCAGATTTCACGGGCATGAAATAGGCTCTGGGTAACGTGGAGGGACAGACAGAGTGGGAGGGAGAGAGAGGGAGAGAGAGAGAGAGAGAGAGAGAGAGAGAGAGAGAGAGAGAGAGTGATGGTGGGGTGCAGGGAAGGGGAGGCTGGGGTGACAGGGGTGCGTAATAGTAAAAAGTGGAGGATAAAAAACAGGTACTGTAAGCTCCGAATTCTAAACAATATTGTGTGTTGATGACGCAAAACTTGCAATTTGTGCTTGTATAATTTGAAAGACAAACAACTGGCGACATGTGGAAGAAGGTGGATTTAAAGGTCAACCGCAAAAAAAACTAAACATTTAGGCCTATTAAAAAAGAGGATTCTAGGGTGATGTAGATTTTAAACAATATTTGTGGTTAAGATATATTCAGTATTGTTATTTTCTTGATTTTGTGGCAAATAATTACTTAAAAATCAAATGACAATGTTTGGAAAGAAAATCTGCTCGTTCTAGTTATTACAAAGGCAAGCATTATAATTGTTAAATTACACATAAATAGAATATTGAGTGAATGTAATATAATGTAATATAAAGCCCTCTAATTACGCGTTATTCTTTAAATGCAGAAGCAAAACAAGAGTTAGCCGTTCAAATAAGCAAACAGCTTAATCCATCTATATGTTTTTTTAAAGGTCACATATTATGCTAAATGCACTTTTTAAATGTGTTCTAACATATCCATGGGTCCACGGTGTGCCTAGAGACTGCCAAAATATAAAAGAAAATAACAATCTCTCCTTTTCTCACTCTCCCCCTTTCTGAAACCCCCACACCTCCCCCCCAATATACTCCAGTCAGAATTCTCGCCGTCTATAACGTCACAGTCGGCACAGCCACATCCCCATATTTTCTTTACATGTCCATGCTTCCCCCCCACATTAGTAACCAGAAACTTCCACCGTGCAGTATTCTATGATAACTCCCCTCCCCCCATTTCTTATTGGTCCACGGCCCCGAGATCCTCTGGAAATTTTTCCGAGCGACAGCCATGTTGTTTTCCCCGCTAAGCGACAGGATGCGCGTAGTGCTGCAAACCATGCAGAGTGTTGCATAAACCAACACAGAAGCATTCTGCTCATACTCCACTAATTTATCTTAATCACAGCAGTCTTGATAATGCCGCGTTTATAATGAGACAAAGCTTGGGGAACTACTTGTGTAGTAATTCCATCGGTGAAACTAAAAGGAATCTCCTCAATGGTTGTTTGCCTGTTATTTACCTAGTGTAGCATGTAGCTTCGGGTGTAGCACCCAACGTTTGCTTCTATTACACTAACTTAGCTTTCCCATTGCAGTTTAATAATGCCTCGTTTTTAACACCACAAAGGGTGGGAAGTTATTCCTGTAGAAATCAAACTGTGAGGCTACTGTTTTCACTGGTTTTAAATCGTCTGAATGTTATTTTTATCCGTTAGCGCACATGTAGCTTCGGATGTAGCATCCAACGTTTGCTTCTATTACACTAACTTAGCTTCCCCATTGCAGTTTAATAATGCCTCGTTTTTAGTTTAGAAGTTATTCCTGTAGAAATCAAACTTTGAAGCTACTGTTTTCACTGGTTTTACTCATGTCAGGTCATGTTAAACTGTTCAAAGTATGGCTTCGCTCCGGGTAAACACTGTGTTCGCAGTCACGCAGTGTCTCTCTAGTATCACGAGAGCACAACAGAGACGGTGGGAGGGCCCGGCAGAGAGGTGGGAGGGGCCAGCCAGATTGCAGGCTGCAGACACCAATATAGGTCATCCGGAGAGCAGAGGAACATCAGGGTGTAGAGGCTTGCTACAATAAATGATCTGAACGGGTTTTCCAGCAAACATTTAAAAGAATAAGTATTAGGGACTACTTAGACCATATCAAATGACAGCAAAGTGCATAATATGTGAGCTTTAAAGGAAATCAGAAGATGATCTAATTACTCCCACAGTTTCACCAAGATGTTTAGGAAAAGTTAGAAAAACAGCCATCAGCTCCACAGTGTAGTTAATGTGTGTACTGTATGTTGGCAGGGGTTCAGCATTGATATAGTCCAAATACCGCCAAGTAACACAGAAATCTTTGCTGGGTAAAAATACCGCAGTGAAAGTAGTAAGTACATTGTGGGTGCCCTTCAGTAAACAGTAATTGATAAGGAGATCACCCAGTGTGACATTTTCTTTAACCATGTTGTGATTAATGGGACACCATCAAGGTTGTCGCCTATCTGGTTTAATCATGTGTTGTCATTAATTTTTTTGTTTCCGTTTTTGCTTTTGCAGTCATTTGTGGCTGTTATTTCATGCATGCACACTATAATTGACTTTGATTGGGAGAGAGCGTAAAAAAAGGAAATAGAAGGGATAGAAAAATCATTGTGTATGTGTGTGTGTAAACCAGACAACCAGAAACAGCTCACAGCTCCAGCTCACGTTCACACGCTTTTCGCATCTCCTCTAATTCTCTCGCATTACATTTACACCTGGCATTAAATTAAGCCTCTTGTGTACACACGCTCAAATTGGATTCCTATTTTCTTCACTAAAATGCCACCCATCCTGTGAAACTGACTGCAAACACATTTTATTCCACTCATAGACATGCAATCATATCCTGACCATCCCTTTTTTGACAAGTGTCTGAGAATTGCATTAGTGATTTGGTTGAATATGTGCACAAAGATGGATATTTATTCCCCCTAGCTGTGTGTGGTAGTTGGATTTGTTTTTCAGTGTGGCACCTGAGATTTCCCTCCAGATGAATGTTGAATCTTAAACACTTTCCAGAGGAACTTCAGATCTGCATTCAGCTCATGTCAAAAAGAGGGGGGGGGGGAGAAAGGAACCGATGATAGGCATTTCAGAAAATAAAACGCAAAAAGAAAAAAGTAGGCAAAGTGGATGCATAAGGAGAGATGAAGCAGAATGGGACAAGGTCCTTGTCAGCGCCTGTCCCCGTCATTTAGAAATGGAGAGAGAGAGTGAGGGATTGAGAGAGAGATGGGGTGATGGAGAGGAGGACAGAGGGGCCGTGTTTCGCCTCACAGAGCCACAGATGGAGAGTGATGATAATGCAGCAGTAGACAGAGGACAGACAGAGCAGGGGAGAGGGGGCTCAGGGAAGAAGGGAGTTAAAGTAGAGAGAAAGAGGTCTGCAAGGTGTACCAAACAGGTTCAGTGTAATTGAAATAGAAAGATAGCTGAGTTTTAGAAGACCAGAGTTCACTTGTAAATTCACGCAAAAAAACTAAAGGCCCGGAAGGATCACACTATACAACCTGTAACACCATCACACACGACGGCTATCACCATCATTAGAACCCCAAGGAGATGGAGACTTTGTAAATTCTTGCTGGGCAGCTTTGCCAAATGGAGGCCTTGTTTTATCGAAGAAGACATTGTAAACTGATTGACATACGCATATGTCTAGTTTGATACCCTATGTACCACTGTAATGAAATTGCAATCCGTTTCAGCATATGTTATTTGGTCAATCATCAGTTCTATCATTACCGTTGCACTGTTTGTATGATTTTGTTTGACAATCAGACTTACACACTTATATATATATTTATATACATAGTATATAGTTACCCATGGTAACAGACGCGGCAGGTGCTCGAGGCAGAGAAAAAGAGATTGAAGCCTTGAACAAACCCTTGTTTGAAATGGACATACATTTGTTTCATGGCTCTTTTAGAGGAAGGCAACAGACATAATCAACACAGCAGCACTTTCCTTTGCCAAGGAGGAAGGAACTGGTGTGATGACTGACAGCTATAGATTGTGCTGCTGCTTTTTAGTGAGTGGCGGAGAAACTACAGATTGAGACTTCCACCAGAAAGGCAAGATCATTTCATAATGAGAACAAAGAGTTTGCACCGCCCGCGCACAGAGGTGGTCTGGCATCACACCCCCCTTTGCATTTTGATTGTAAGCTGTAAATGGGAAATGGACTTGACTTATATAGCGCTTTCTAGCCGATTTTCTCAGCCCCAAAGCGCTTTACATATCTTACCACATTCACCCATTCATACACACACTCATACACCGATGGTAGAAGCTGCCATGCAAGGCGCTCTCTGAACCATCGGGAGCAATTTGGGGTTCAGTGTCTTGCTCAGGGACACTTCGACATGTGGCGGGGAGACGGGGGATCGAACCTCCGACCCTGCACTCCAGAGGCGACCTCCCTACCGACTTCGCCACTGCCGCCCTGTGTGTGTGTGTGTGTGTGTGTGTGTGTGTGTGTGTGTGTGTGTGTGTGTGTGTGTGTGTGTGTGTGTGTGTGTGTGTGTGTGTGTGTGTGTGTGTGTGTGTGTGTGTGTGTGTGTGTGTGTGTGTGTGTGTGTGTGTGTGTGTGTGTGTGTGTGTGTGTGTGTGGATGGATGGGTTGAAAGGCACACATGATGTTTTTTGTTTGTTTATTTTGTATTTACATATATTTTTTACTGTATATTCTTGTGTTTATTTTCTATGTTATTTACTTACTGCATTGCTTGCAATTTGTTTTATGTTTACACTTTGAATCTGCGATTATGATTTACATATGTTCACAAAAGAAGTGTCAAAATAAAATAAAGTTATATAAGTAAAAGAAGAACATGCACACTTGTGAGTACACAGTACATCTCAGTGCATTTGCAATTTCCCCACTGACATCCACATTATTATTTTTTTTACTGATGTTAACATCTTATTTCATGTCAAACATTCACATGGATTAGCTCATAATAAAAAAAAGAGAAAGCCCAAAAATGCTCCACTCGGACCAATAATCCATTACATCATTTGATGCAGCAAATACTCCTTTAAAATGTGACAATTTAACTTCAGTGGAGTTCAGTGGAAATAGGCTTGGGATCATTAGTATCGCAACCTTTACCTAAAGCAGAAGCGGTTGGATCATTTTAGCTTGTTTACACTACACTGTCTAGCTTCATCTCGGATCTGTAAGTATTATTTACATTCAGAGAGACCTGTGTTATGAACTGCGCACAATGTATACGTGATTGCTGTATGTATATAGAGTGATGACAGACATATATTAACAAAAATATACCACTTACTTCTGCTTTTACTATGCGTAAAAAAGTCCCACATTAGGATGTTAATTCAGCAATTGTATTTATTATCAGCAAAATGTACGTAAGAGTGAAAGTGATCAATGAAGAAACACATGGCCCATGTGAGAGTTATATCGATTGATTCCATTTGTTTCAGATGCTTTAATGTTTAAGTTACACTGTTATAGTAGGTCAAGGTGGAGCAAATTACTCCCCTTTACTTTCTAAACTGTTGGGTTGTTTAATTTAAAATGGTGAATTGATTTGGCAGAGGTCGACGTGACGGCCATAAGCAGACGCTCCCATGTTTGACGTCATTGTGTACTGTGTTTGTGTCCAGTTCGAGTGTGCACATTGTGTGTACTGGGGTTTTTTTTACAAGGAGTTGGCCGATTAATCTTCCCCCTCTGAGATCAATACAGTCTAATATGAAAAAAATAATGAAAATAGATATAAAAAATCGGTGACACACATGCTGAACCAACAGTGTGATGCTCAAACTTGAAAGAGCTTGATACATGTGCTGCTGTTGCTCCAGCCTCACTTCTGCACTGGTTTGATCTGAAATAGCTCTGCATATTGTTCATGCCACAACAGATGATGGGCAGCTCGTGTGTGCCACGTGGGAACATTACTTTTCTTCTTCTTCTTCTTTGAATTGAAAGAAAACTCATTGTGCGTGTTGCTGATGTATTGCGCTTTTACATGCGGAGATTCTCTTGATCTTATCCTTACACCTGCTTTTGATGTTGTCTGTGCACTGTACGCATGTTTCCCAGAGTGTGTGTTTGTGTATATGTGTGTGTGTGTGTGTGTGTGTGTGTGTGTGTGTGTGTGTGTGTGTATGTGTGTCCGTGTTAGTGGATGTCTGTGCCTACGCCCGTATTTGAATGGTTTGATGACAGTTGTTAGTTATATTCGTACGGTTGAGCTTTGTCTATCTTTTCTACCCGTTCCATCCGTCCCCAGCATGTCGCAAACAAATGAACTTGTAAAGATGGCGGGTGTGTTCTCAAATTAAAATCACCCACCATCATCTTTGAGTGTACAGCACTGCAGCACTTCCCCCTCTTGTCCCAAAGCCTCTTGAAATCACATGCCTCGATCGAGATTTACATCTGTGCTGCTGACCCAAGGGTTAACTAAAGAGGGAGAAGAGGAATAAGTGGTGCACACCAAGCCTAATTTCCATAGGATGATGGCACTTATGTGATCTAAAGCCTGTAAATATAGATATTTTTCAAATGTTATATTTACATATTTCTCCCATTTTTTCTCTCTCCAATTACCAGCCATCACACAGATACAGTATGAGCGTGGGATGGAGCTTGTGGATTTTTGTGCATGACGAAAAAGTGTCATTACATCCCATCTCCTCATCATCCTCATTACATTGCATTCCAAATATGTCTAATGATGACAATTATTTGAACAGGCTGGACAGAAGAAAAAAAATATTAAAACATTGTTAAAATGAGGCAAATCAAATTTTCCATATTGAATATATCAGTATACATTATGTGCTCTCAGCCGGTCTGACAAGGTGTGTTCTTTTCTTAGAAAGCGTGACACACACCTTGAAAGCTAAAAAGGTCAGAAGAGAAAAGGGAATACAAGACACAAAACCAATTATATTATTTAAATTCAAACAGACTTTCCTAACTTTTTGAGCATGTGAGAGGATGGATGTGTCATGTGTGTGTGCATGCCCTCAGCTACAAAGTACACATGTTCACACCTGTTTATGTCCATGTTTTGTGCTGAACACAGAGTTGTAAATGCACTGATTTGTGTCTCTTGATGTTCCCAAAGTGACCCCCCCCCCCTTTATATTCCTTTCATTCCCATTTTATAAAACCTACTTACTTTATTGGAGGCACACAGGATGAAGTTGTAAATAAGAGGGTGAAATAGCTCTGATGTGTAATCCATTCCTTTTGAGTGGGAAACCCTCTCAGAAATGGTGCCTTTTCATTCTTCCTTCCTTCTTTTATTTCTTTCCTTTTCACCTCTTGCATACTTGTTTGTTTGTGTATTGATTTTTCCTCAGACATGAAAAGGGTGCAGAGAGTGTCAGTATTGAACAGGTTTGTGTGTGTGTGTGTGTGTTGCATCACCATGCACTTCTGCCAGATTCCTTTCAAGGACATTATGCACACAACCTTTGTCATTTCACTAAGAAGACGACACACTTTACCGTCTTCCGTCCATTTGAAAGCGATGCCACAATAAAGGAAGGGGCTTCTTTGAAAAGAATTTTAATTTTAAATTTTTTTTTACCTTAATTCATCGCAGCAGCATGCTCACCCCGAGGTCTGGGAAAAAATAGTGCTAATGACTAGATGTGTCCAGGGGGTGGGGGTGTGTGGGGGGGGGGGGGGGGGGTTGACTCTAAAAACGAAATAAAAGCAGCAAAATTGCCTCGCTTGTATTGGTTGAAACGGAAATTGTCTATCGATCCATCTGTGTTTCGGCAAAAAGCACAGATACACATGCGGAAAGACCTATATGGTGTATAAATACATCCAGTTTCCCACATGCAGTCATATATGGGTTATCAGAATGGTACGTTACGCTGACGCAATATCAGTTAAGGAGAAAGGGAAAAAGAAGAAAGTATGAACAGATAGAGGAAGGAAAGAGTGCGGAAGGATGAGTAAGCACTCCAAGGGAGCGCTACATGGAAACCACAAACAAGGGACAAGTTCCTGTGGGGCATACAGAAAGTCTATGTGTTTGAGTCAATGTATGTATGTGTGAGTGTGGAGGTGGTCAGGCAGTCGAGAACAGTGTAATCCTGTTGCTATGAGACAGCTGGTCTCACCAGAGGGGGCGAGAGAGAGAGAGAGAGAGAGAGAGAGAGAGAGAGAGAGAGAGAGAGAGAGAGAGAGGGGGGTTTGGCAGGGCAGCACTGTGCACTTTCAAATCCCATCTCTGCTCGATCTTCTTTGGTGTCCAACTTTTGGTTATAACCAACCGATTACTGTTGAGTAGAACAAACAGTGACATTTTAGCTGCAGACTGAAAACTGACTGTCATGTTTGCTGCATAACTGTTTTTTTTAATCTATTTGTCACAGTCACTCTCATCTTATTTTTGAATTCCAATTGCAATATATTTACATTTATAATTTCGTGCTGTTTATGTTTCATAACCTAGTGCTGTGACCTCAAACTTAATTTTTCTTGATCAAAAAGACATTTCTTACAGCCACAACCTGTCATATGATAATTTAATAAAGATGTATGAGATTAGTCAATTCGAGTTGCAAAATACACACATATTGAGGGGAACCGCTTGTTGCCAAATCACTCTGCATGCGTTGATTTGCCAGTATCTTGGAGGGGTTTTGGCAGATAATGTAACACAAGTAAATCCAATTGTATAATTTTGGGGCAACATGCATGAACAAAGGCATAGCATAAACCTGCTATGACACACTGGGTTTTTGGGGAAAATCCTATCAATAGTGTCCCTGAATAATAAGTGCTATTTAATGGTTGAATGATCACTTGCACGTCATCACAACAATTACCATTTTAAATTGGAAAATAAATTGAAAGATGCAAACAGCTGCCATTCTGCTGTCAGAAAAAAAGAAAAAGAAAACTACCGTGAAGGCAGGAAGGAGAGAGGACACAGCAAGGACAAAAGCAGGCAGAGATGGATAAAGTAGAAGGAAATCTGATCAGATCAAAGAGGCAGGAGACGAGAAAAATAAAGTGATGGGAAAATGAAGAACGGAGAAGCACTAACATAAGGTTTCTAAAGTAGGTCGTATACAGTATGCCAAGATGTGCTAATCCAAAGAGCAAATGTCATGTACTAGTTTTTTTTTCTGGTGAGGTGACCAAATCAATGTTGGGAAACAGAGCTGTGGTGGTGTATACTGATGCGTGTGTTCTGCCTTTAACCTGGGTCATGCCCCCAGTTAGTGTATGGACTAGACACTGATCGGCAGTGTGTGTTGGCCTTAAGGGGCCCAATTTCTACACTGTATCTACGCTTACTTGACACTGTGTGATATGGTTAGGATGCCTAAAACATAATGACATGTTGAAATGAAAACAACAGAAAACATAATCTGGGGAGAAAAAAAACACAACACCATAAAGACAAACTGACAGAACAGTTACAATAAAGGGAACTAACTGTGCTGTGTGCTTTTACAAAATCAATTTAAAGATATGTCCGGTTGTAAAACAATGATAAGTTCCATTAAATAGTGTTATAAAATAGTGCAAAGAAATGATTCATGATTATATTCTAGTGTCCTCCGAATCTCGTCTTTCTTTTGAGGCTATAGTATATTTTCATTTTTCATTATTTTGTAACCAACACAAAATAGGTCAAGCATGGTCAACAATCCCCATGTCTAGCCATCGGTAGTGGTTACTGTGGTTCTTGCAAACGTCTGAGTGGATGGATTGAATTTGAGTTCATGTAATTGAAGGGGACTGATATGAAGAAAAAAAGTTCAGATTGAAAGGGTCCGATAAGACGAGAAAAAATAGGAGAAGGGAGACAGAGATGGGCGGATAGCAGGCCAAGTAAAGTGAATTGGAGGATTTAAGGAAGAGAGGGAAGTGGGGAGGGGAGAGGGAGAGAGAGAGAGAGAGGGCTGAATGGCAGTTAAACTGTTGTGTTCATATCTCCCTCTCTCCCGTCTCCAGCTGAAGGCAATAATATGATGATTGTGATATGATCTATATAGGTTTGGCCTTGAGCAGAGATTGCTGTCTGGTAAGACCGCACGCACGCACGCACGCATGCACACACACACACGCACGCACACACACACACACACACACACACACACACACACACACACACACACACACACACACACACACACACACACACACACACACACACACAGAGTGTCCCACTTTAATCTAGCATACATTAAGACGAGACAAACGATTTAGTCTTGTCCTGTAAATATGTCATCCAGTGCTTCTCTCTCCTTCCCTTCTCCGATTCACTCTCACTGTTCTTTTTCTCCATCCCTCAATCCCTCCATCCTTGGGAGCATGTTTTCCTTTCCCTCTTCCCCATGGCTCACCTTTGCGACCGCTTTGCACCCATTCCATCTTCACCTTCACTCCTTCTCTCCCCTCCCCACCTTCTCTTTCACCATCCAATCTCTTGTTCTTACATTCGATTCACCCTTTTCTGTCTTCCTGCCATTTATCCTCCTGCCCTATAGCCTGCACACCCATACACACACAGAGATTTGAAAAAAGTCCAAGTGTGTGCATGTGTGTTTAGGTATATATATATATATATGTGTGTGTGTGTGTGTGTGTGTGTGTGTGAGAGAGAGAGCCAAGATTCTGTCACAGCTTGAGTGGTCTGACTTTTCTTGCTCTGGATCAATGAACACAAAGAATGGTGTCCCACACTGCCCCAAGGAATGTGTGTGTGCGTGTGTACTTGTGTGTGTGTGTGTGTGTGTGTGTGTGTGTGTGTGTTTGCGAGTGTTTCAATCTTTTATGGATTCAACTCCCCAATATACAGTATATCTAACATATTTCCTGTCAACACTGCCGTTGCCGTTGTGTTCTTTTTTTTAGTACACACATGCTCGTATGTCTGTGTGTGTGCTTATGCACGCGCGTGTGTGTGTGATTGTATGTGTGTGTGAGCGTCGCATGGCCAGTGACCTATGTGGTTTGAGGCCTGTCGCAGTAATCCATGCTGGGAGCTGGAGGAAGGAGTGGGAGGGTGGTCACTAGATGGATCAATATGTCAGCAGTGCACACTTGTTCTCCGTCTCCCTCCCTCCCTCCCTCGCTCCACCTTTCCTCCCTCCATCTTTCCTGCATCCCACCTATTCCCTCCTGTGAATTCTCCCTCTTCTCATTTTTACTTTTTTCTCTCCCTGCTCCCTCTCTCTCTCTCTCCTTTCATATTTCAAATCCTGCCCTCCATCTGTAAATCATTCCCCTCCCTCTTTCTGTCCCCCCTTTACTTATCTTTCTCCGGTGCCAGCTTCCTTCCCCACATTCCTCTCCTGTGGCCACTTGCCATTCCGTAAATCTATTTTTCTCACTCTAAATCACTGTCTTCATCACTTCTCGCCATCCTCTATCTCTCTCTATTCCTTCTGAGATAGCCAGTCTCTGTCCTCCCTCCCTCTCTCTCTCTCTCTCTGTCTCTCCCTCCCTTTTTTCGAAGGCAGCAGGAGTCTATTTCTGTGCATTACCAATCTGTCATAGCTGCCCTCCGACAAGAAGACATATTCTACTTTTCTCTCTCTCTTTCTCTCTCTCAGTTCAGTTTTATAGCCTCCCTGGCATGGCTGTTTAGCTATTTAGGATGACTATGGCATTTCTTATCCCCTCCTAGTATATCAAGACTGCCCCTCACAAGAAAAAAAAAAAAAAAACGCAAGCGGCAAAAACGGCAGACGTCCGCCACATAAAGGGCCTGTTGTTGTGGCTGTACGAATTATGATAATTGTCTGTCGGGAGCAAAAGGAGAAATAGTGCGACAATGTTATGCCGCCCCTAGAGCCACTCGAGGCCGGGGGCTGGATTAAGAGTTCAACAACAAAGCAGTTGACCTTCAACACGAGGGGGACACAAAATGAACGACACAGCATCAGTGGTTTCCAGCAGCACCCCTAAATATGATGTATGTTTCCCCTCAAGTGACAATGTCCTCAAGCTGCAGCAGTGCTGATGATGGGAGCAGAGGATGAAGAAGTTGAGTGCAGTTTAGAGCGAACAAACAAAGTCCTCATATAGGACAAAGTAACAGAGGGTTTCATTATATCATTTTAATCCAATCTATGATCTTTCTAGCCTGGTTCTACCAGACCATCGTACTTCATTTCATTTGTACAGAAGGTCTGGAATCGCTCAATTGACAAATGTTAACTCACTTGAAGGCGGGTGTCTGTTGAAGTTTAAAACTATTGGATCTGCCCAGTGCCACTCTGGATCTGCCAACCAACCATGTCATGCGCCGGCTTCTGAGCCACTCCTTCTGTTCGCTGATTGGACCGGCAGAAATCTGTCCGGAGAAAACCTAAGAATATACCGCAAACCCAGACTGACTACTGAAGGGAAATGAAAATTGAGCGGAAGTAGTAGGCGGGCGGTGCCAGAATTGCTTTTGTTCATAGTCTAACCATAGTTAATCCATCAAACTGATTCCCTTTTTTCACAGTGATTTTTAACAGTTGTGAAACACTTTTACATATCATTCTGAGCATTGACCAAATTCAATTTATTTTGTTTGATTTGGAGGACTTGTTGGTATAGCAGGACTATATATGTATCAGTATATGCGAAAGTGTATCCTGTCTGTATGGAATAAGATTTGTCTATTTTGTTAGAAACAACATGAAACTGGTGTGACATATGGCATTCCATATATATATATATATATATATATTAGAGGTGGGCATAGATTAATTTTTTTAATCTAGATTAATCTAGATTAATTTTGGAATTAATCTAGATTAATCTAGATTAAAATGTCTCATTTGAATTCATTCATAATATGTGTGTGCTCCCTAAATAATGACTCAAAGTAAGTCTTTGAGAACGTGTTTCTCAAGCCAGGTGGCGCATCAGACCAGGGGCTCATCTCCTGTGCAGGTGCACACCTAATGCATCAAGTTAACGCGTGTGCAGAAAGAGGATGTCACGGAATTCATGTCCGTTAGCTTTTCAATATAAGACTGTCAAAATAAAAGTCCCGCAAAACAATCGTTATTTTGGGGATTAACTACTCCGCGTGAGAAATTTGAGTTGTAGGCTAGCGTGTGAGAGTGTGAGCTGGTTGATATGAGTGTGTCTCACGGCCAAAAGGGTGAGACTTGGCAGCTCTGTCAGTTGTCAAACAAAGCGGACGGACGTGGTCTCTATAGCAACGAGATCAGCTGAGCTATCACTGATAAAAAAAAATATTGTTTCCATAATGATTTCCATAGCCTTTAAGCCATAGGCTAGCCTACATGTTGTGTAATTCAGTGATTTTCAACCTTTAATGAGTCGAGGCTATGCATTGGCTTTGGCGATTTCCCTTGCCTCTTTTTTTTCTCTCCACACAAAGCTCTCCCATTGCACACACGCATGCCCCGGCCGCTTCCGAGAGCACAGACTGTTAGAACTCCTACAGTAAACCAATTCCGCATTGCACAAGGTGCAAACAACCTTGGTCTTGTCGAGGTTTCCATTGGGAAGCTTCTTAAAAATACATTTTCCCTGAAGCAAACCCGGCGTTTTCCTAGCTGCATCCATGTGAGCACGTTACGTTTGATGTGGTACACAGGTGCGAAGTCGGACTCGTTCTGACTCGTGCACTACAGTGCAATTCGGCCAGGTATACATCCGCGCTAAAATAAGAGGAATAAGAGATTAACGGCGATATTTTTTTTATCGCCGATAAGAGTCTGGCGTTAACGCAGCACGTTAACGCCGTTATCGGCCCACCACTAATATATATATATATATATATATATATATATATATATATATATATATATATATATATATATATATATATTGCACTATGACCACATTGCCTTTGCTTTGTACAAAACATTAAACTCTATCCTCTGTTCTCTTCACCTCAATTGCTCTTTCCCTCCACTCGTTACTTTCCCCTTTGCGTCTGTCCTCCGTGTAAAGTCATGCAGAAAGGGTGAGAAAAAAAAGATATTTGATCAAAGCAATTGTTTGGACGAGACGACCCAACTCAAATCACTGATGACTGGCGAATAGGCCCGCCTGCTGGAAGGCTCATGCACACACAAGCAAGTGTGTTGCACTTGCGCACACTTTTATGTCTGCCATTATCTTTGTTTTCTCCCTCTCTTTCCTTTGTTGGAGGAAGATTCAAAGAAGAGCCCTAGGCCCTTTCTCTCCTTCAACACCCCCCACCCTCTAGTCTTCTCTCCTTTCTCTTTCTATCACTCTCCCTGAGACTGTGGTAGTCGTGATTCAACTCCATGCATACACAATCTGACACTAGCATCTCTAACCAATCTACACATACTTATGAACACATGCACACACCTCGAAAGTCTTTCAGCTCCCCCTTCTGTTCCTCGAGCACAGACCTGCTTATCATTTTTAATTATAATAAGCCTTGAGCCGATATATACTGTAGTGTATATGCTGGGAGTGTTTTCATTTTTGAACATATTCCTGCATCATAATAGCCTGGCATTCCCAGACCTGCCACTAGGCGCTGGCAAATTAAATTTGCTGCGCCTGTTGGTCTGAACACTCTCCGTTGAAGCTTTTTCAAAAAGACCAGAAATCCGGGCTCACGTTTCAATAAGTTCTATCTAATATGGGCGGGCCAGAGCCCTTTCTATGGTACTCTGGGGAGGACGTAACCGAATGACGACAGTGACGTGCATGCGACGTCGAAGCCGTGATAGTAAACATCAAAGATGGCTGCGGATAGGTTGTGTGAGTTTGAGACTGCTTTGGCCTCGACCCTTTACGATTTGGAAGACGGCACTCAGATCTTTCATTAGCAAGTAAGTGGAATGTTCTGTTTTGCCGACCGACCACGGCAAACGTTTAATTTAACAGTTTAACAGCTGTTCGCTAAACGAACGGGGCTTACGTCACCTTGTGCATCGCTCTGATTGGTTGTAGTGCTATCCAACTGCGTGCAGTGACATTTGAAATGCGTGAGTAGGAGCCGCCCCTTGAGTTGGAAATTACTATTGATCGTGGCCAGACCCTCTATCGTTCAAGATATCAGGGTCTGGATTTCCAGGCTAGCATCATACATGAACACATCTAGATATATAGGTACAACTTCCTGTGCCTTGGGGCTCTTGGTTATGTTGATTTTCTTTACAGCAACGTCACAAACGTCCAGCAGAAACATTGTAAATGAAGAATCCAGGACTATCTGTCATCCCGGCCTTCGGCAATCTGATTAATATTCTGCTCACTTAAGCTAATAGACACTTCACATACCAACAACATCAGCTTGCATCATGCTCTTTACAGAAAGCTGCATTACTACTTTCTTTCTCTTTGCGGGTTAGCAGCCAATTCGTAAATAAATATAATAAAATGTGTGTCTGGACCTTCTTGAGCTCAAGTCAGGCTCAACATATTGGGGGGAAACTATTATTTTTTTGCCATGGTTAACCAGTTTTGCCACCACTTCTTGTCTGACATCTCTGGGGCAAGCCGCTAAACTTGTAGCTACTGCGACTCTTTCACACTGAGGGTTTTTTTCTCACTAAATGGTAAAATGTTTTACTTTCTATACATCAGTACCTATTACATCACTTTGTCAGAAGATGAAACCTGGATGATTTTAACAACATAAAGTAATTTGTTTTGTTAGCAAATTTTCTAGCATACAATGAACTACGGCTCCCATTGAAATATACTAGCATTGCAGAATGCAGTACAACAAAAAAGTTTCCTCAGCAGTTCAGGTATACAGTAGATGTGATTAGACCATTTCTAGATTGACCCTGGGCCTCGTACTGAGAATCTGTGTCTTGCTACTTATTCCAAAGTAGGACGCGTGTGTTAAAAACAAAGGCTACAAACGGTATTATTCATTTTGAAGTGGTGAACTACTTTGTAGTGGCACCAGAATGTGTGCCAACTTGACGTTCATTAGGGAGCGCGGCCTTGACATGGCAGATGCTGCATCCTCTCTGGCCCTCACCTGATTAGGACAGCTGAGTCTGTGGTGTAAAAAAGAAAAAAGAAAAAGGCACACGAGGGAACCGTGTTAGTCGACTGCTGACTAAGGTCTACGGGGCTATAAGGAGCTGTTTTAGAAGACACATTAATTCAGACTCCTTCAGTATAGCGGTAGTTCATGAGGAGGTGGGTACATTTATAAAGTGGTGCTTTCTTTTTAATTAGCTGCACAAACTGCATGTCAGCACGCCCTTTGTTTCCATCTGCTACGGCTCATCAAGTGCAAAGAAAATGTAAAAAAAAAAAAAAAAAGTCTATGGGAAGCTAGGCGACGATCCTCCCAACCCATCCCGAAATGTCAAGCATCAGATGAAGAATGGATCAATCGGTTTGTGAATAGTGCCTCATCGCTAGTGCCTCACACACATCCAAACATCCTTTGTTAAAAATGACTCATTTCAATACTGGAGAAGAGACGGAAGTCACACTTGATTGGAAGTTAGGGATCAGGACGGAAGCATTGGTTCAAGTGAAATCACAAACACAGCCGCTGTTTCCTTCACTCCCCCTACATTTCCCTTTTTTTTTTGCTCAAGCTCCCTCTGTCTCTCTATCGATAGCACCATCTCTCCATCTATGAAACTCTCCATCCCTCCCACTCTCTGGCCTGGTTTACAGTCCCCCCCCCTAGCCCGCTCCATGTGAAAACACTGTAGTAGCAAGGCACTTCTCCTCCGCCTCACACACACACACACACACACATACACACACACACACACACACACACACACACACACACACAAACGTGTTTTTTGTTTGTCTTTTTTGGCAAAAGAGGAGAAGAGGAGGAGGAAGTTTGTCTTTTTTTGACAAAAAAAGCCATCTAGCAGTTAACAACGCATGCACGGTTTCATGTCATGTCAATACCTATCGTGTACTAGCAGAACTATAGTCTCATATGCATCTGCAGCCTGACAGATGGATACATAACTTTAATGTAACATTAATCACGTCAATTCAGAAATATGTTCAAAACACAGGATTTAAACATGGTATCAATCTGAAAAGATTGATACCATCTTGTCAGAGATAGGCTCTCTGACAAGATGACTAACAACATCTTAACTAGGAGAACAGTTCTCTTATGGATGTGGATTCATATTCACATTCCATATCAATATAAACTGTCATGTGGTCAGAACACTATTGTATGATATTGATCGCAAAACCAAAAAAAACATGATTTGCATCAATGTTGTGGTCTGAATGGATGCTTTACATGAACTCAAGTAAACAACTTCATGATGAACACTTTTTCCAGTTTTCATAGCCGGTGTGATGGACGTTTTAACACATATTCGTTACTAATTTAATCAGTTCCTGGTTACACTTTCAATTGATTTCCATTTTAAATTGATTATATTGACCCCGGATCTGGTGGAGATGGAGGCTGACTTGATGATGTAGGCAAAGTCCAAATAGCAATCAGTCAGTGTCTATCTCAATCAGAGCATATCCTGCCCGTACGCTGACTCCAGGAACTTCTCCTTTCATCTTATCTCTTTCACTTCCCCTTGTCTGCCTGCCAGACTGGAAGAAAGAGCAGTGGACTGGGCAAATGCCTCGGCCTCTGCGGGTATTCAGACGTACAGTACACAAACTCTCACACTAAAACACACACACGCACAGAAAGCTATGATTTTTTTTTTTAAAAACGTTTTCATCTTCAGCGTATTATTAACCGTCTGCTGTTGACAGCTTGCTTCACTGTTTACAGACCTGGAGCGTGTGTGTGTGTGTGTGTGTGTGTTTTGTGTGTTTTGTGAGTGAGACGTCACACTCAGAACCTTGACAAAGTATTGACGTAGGCTTTCTATCTATTTCTACACCACAGACATGGGAAAGTGCTCTTGGTTAAACATCCCCACACAAACATACAGCTGTGCATACAGCATGTGTGTGTGTGTGTGTGTGTGTGTGTGTGTGTGTGTGTGTGTGTGTGTGTGTGTGTGTGTGTGTGTGTGTGTGTGTGTGTGTGTGTGTGTGTGTGTGTGTGTGTGTGTGTGTGTGTGTGTGTGGGGCTGTGAAAGCTGTTGAACCTCATCAGTATTTGAAAATACTGTAGATAATGACTTAGAAAACGGCAACGTTCACAAAGACAGAAATGACACCAGAGTGAAAATGGAAAAAGCTTTGTCGGCTGATTTAAATGAAGAGCCGATTGTGGCCTTTTGTCATGTCATGACATCCAACTGGGGGGGGGGGGGGGGTTGACAGCATCATGTTTTAAAGCCATTGCTTTCTCCTTGCAGTATCAGGGAACCTCCGATAGCTGCATTTGCTGTGATTTCGTATACGTTTTAGTAACATTTAAAATTCTTGGCTTGAGCCATCGTCTATTCATACCTCAACATTCGACGGTGGCATACGTTTTCAGTTAGTATTTAACAGATCCAAATGAATGAAATGAACAGGGAAATGTGTGAATGTGTGAGCTTGTTGAAGCTCTGGATGATTAAACGCATTAGTTGGAGAGCAAATTACAGACACTGTCGTCAAAGCCAAAGTATGCAAATGTGGTAACGAGTGTCTTTGTCTTGAATACAAGCACCATCGATGGCAGCTGTATCGAGCTCAGTCCAACAATGGGCAACAATGGACAGCAAGTGTTGACTGGCTAGCTAATCCAGCTCTTTCATTGTGTGGGTGGAGCAAGCGAACCATTGAACTACACTTTGGATTGCATATTAGGCTGCCCCAAATCCAAGAGCTCACAATGATGATTACAAAACAGTTTTTATTGCAACTGTGAAAAAGGGAGTCAGATTTCTATTATTTACAGGCAAATACAAACTGCACCTTTAAGATCCATGCAGTCTATTCTTCCAGGATAGGGGCTATATTGTAAAATAGGATAGCATAATCAATCTGCTTAATTAGGATTATATCACATTTGATTTTCTAGCACTGACTTAATGTAACAGGGCTATTTGGCTGTCATTTCTACACCATCTTCATTAGTTTCGGCGTCAGACACGCATAATGAGCGCGCTATATTTGCCTCTTCTGACTGTTGCAGCCAATTAGAATCTTCCGTCCTGGCACCGGTGCAGTATCATAGTCAGTCAGTGGGGTAATTAAATGTAACGGTGCCAGCAATAAATGATATATGAGATATTTTTGTCTATTTTTTGGCCTACCAAAGAAAACATGGCGAAGGCATGGATCGTGTTCTCAGTTTATATCTCTCTCTCTCTCTCTCTCTCTCCATCTCACTTGCTCTTAGTGATCATTGTTTCTATTGATGAGAGGAGTGAGTTTCAGTATGTCAATAAGATCTCCAGTACGAACTCTTCCATTGATTGGTCAGCCTGGATAAGTGGGTGGTGGAAAAGAGCAAGAACAGAGGGAAGCGGGAGAAGGAGATGGAGAAAGAAAGCAGGCAGGACGACGGTCTTAGGCTTGCAGAGCTCAGAGCTCGACCTCTCTGAAGAGAGAAGCAAACAAGTAACAACTGCAACAAATGCATCAATAGCAGTTCCAATAGTTTGCAATATTTCAATGTCTTTTGACTGAAGTAAATGAGGAGACCGGAGGAAAAGTGTTGAAGGGATGAAGACAGGATATGATAGGAATTGAGATTATCAGGATGGGGGCTCCTTAGAACTCCAGAACTTGCCTGAGGATCATCAAGTATTATCCGGTATCAAAGTAACTCGGTCATTGTTGCCTGTGTGTACCCATGGGCACACTGAAAATGAGAACTGCTGAAAGTTAATTCAGCATACTTTTTAATGGTGCCAATTTGCTAACATGTAAACAAATATAGGCTAAACAAAACAGGTCTCAAGTGATAGCCCACAGCTGAAAAACAGAATCCGTGGCCAACGTTAAACCAAGCTGTTTACATCCCCCCAAGGCATTATGGAAATGAGGTAGTTTCGGAAAAACCTAGAGTATGATTATCCTCCAAATAATATTTGCAGTTGCCTCTATTTTGTCTGGGAGGCCAAAGTGTCAGACTTTGAAAACAACTCTGAAAATGGAAAGAAGTGAATCCAATATCCCCCGATGTCTTAGTAAAATAACACTGCAGCCGTGTTTGTAATTCACTTGGACATTTGATAGAATTTTTGTGGGAACAACCACACTTATCATCCTAAAAAAACGACTTTGCAGTATGTTGCACTTCTTCCTTCCTTGTTCAGTGTTTCTCCGTCTGCTCTTTGTTTCTTTGCCTTCTCCTCCATTGTTCAGCCCCAATGTGGTTTCTACTCTCTCTGGGGTCTCTCTACAGAAGTGAGTAAAGTGCATCCTCAAGGATCACTAAGAGAACTTATGGGGCTGCCAACCATTATCCACGTATCATGTGGTTTATGTGGATATATGGATGTGTGTGTGTGTGTGTGTGTTTGTGTGCTTGCGTGTGTGTGTGTTTGTCCATGTGTGTGTTTGTGTGTGTGTGTGTGTGTGTGTGTTAGTGTGCTTGTGTGTGTGTGTGTGTGTGTTTGTGCATGTGTGTGTGTGTGTGTGTGTGTGTGTGTGTGTGTGTGGGAGAGAGAGAGAGAGAGAGAGAGAGCGAGAGAGAGGAGTACACGATAAACGCCACACCGACTCACATGTATCGTTGACTTGCTCCCACTCACTGGCCTCTTGTAACAGCATTATGAGTGTGCAGGGTGTATTCATAAAGCTGTTGCTATTGCTGTTGTCCATTATGTATCAGTTTTCTCTGTATTTCGTATATTGTTTTACATTGATTGTTATGGCCTCGTCTCTCGTGTAAGCAGTAGGCTTCAAGGCATCATCTGCAATTTGACTGTATACCTGGAATTTAACACAAAAGCAAATGTACCTTACCTTGGTCTCAGTGAGTGTGATACCTTAGTGTTTTTACTTCAAACAAACGGGACTATGTTTAAGACGGCTTGTAGCTTATTTTCAAAAGTTTTAGCATTGCCACAGCGGAGACAATGGATACATTGTTCAATTTGTTTGTTGTCCCAAAATGGTTGTTGTCCCTCTGCATTTTTAATCATTAAACAGCACTCACAAGAGCGCCCCTACTTCTGTGCTTTTTTCTTGTCAGGCTAATGATTTGATGATTTTTAAAAACACCTCAATATTGATTCCAATGGTAACAAAGGCATGCAGTCGTGATTGTTTGCAAAAAAAATCAATGTCGCATTCAAATATTTTTCTATGTTCTCACATTCTTCCACTGTAATGAAAAGCTGCACTGGTAGTTTTTTTTCTTTACTTCTGCGATATACAAGTCATCTTTTTACCAGTCATACTAGTCACCTTATCATGCAGACGTACTGAATACCCAGCTTGGTAAGAAGAAAAAAGTTCACATGAACCAACAGACAAATTATAGCTACACACATTTCTGTGATCTAATTTAATAGATGTATATTTT
>NC_137235.1:20262216-20304716 GCF_949987685.1 Ammodytes marinus
ACAAAAAAAACAATAATATCAACATAATATATATTTTTACTAACCATGTAAACATTGTATATAAGAGATTCATCGGTTACTTTTGATCATTTGCCCCCCCACCGCCTAACATACTTTAATCAATAATTAATTTGTGCTGCACAGACCTAGTAATGCAGGGTCAATAAAAGAGAGCCTCACAAGGTTTATATAATGATCCAGTTTATTTCTGTTGGTGAACAGAAGAAAACCAGAAGCATCAGTTAAACCATCAGATATCTAAAAATGTAATGTTACACCTGTATACCTTTTTAAGGTAGCTGTTAGTTAAGTTAAGTTAAGTCAATGAATAGCTCCATACAACAAATAACAGGGATAGTGCTAGTATCTTTTCACCCTATTAAAAAAAACAAGCAGACATTACTAATACTAATAACTAATCTGACTTCAAAGTGTAAAACAGCCCAATGTAGAGATGTCATGGTTTGAAATAGTTTGGGAACACTTGCTCACACTGAGCACAACTTTACACCTTGATTACGTAACTCATTCTATGCTTGCTGAGCTGGTTCATTGAGCCATTGTGGGAGTTTTCGTATTATTTCAACCCAACCATCTTTTTGAAATATTAAAACAGCTGATGACTAGCAGCTGCTGGCAGCTCCACCGCAGTTTAGCATAATGCCTTTAATGTTATATTAATTCAAATGCTCCCTTCATCTAATCTATTATTTTTAACAATGGCCTCATATTGAAAGTTTATTGGCCTGGAGAGCTGCCATTACCGGATTCAGGCCAGCCATGCAACAGGGACAACTGCACTCTTTGTTTTGGCGATTGGAAGCTCCTCAGTGTGACAGGACGAGTAAAGGTTACTGCAAAAAAAGAAGTCTTAAAATGTGCAAGAGGAGATAGGAGAGGAGACGGGGGAAGCGCAGTGTTTTGATATTTTGAGAGAATTTATCTGGGTCAGGTGCTGAATAGAAAAAATAAATCAGTATGGAAACATGCCAAGGAATATTAGGAAAGGGCATTGAAAAGTCAATCAGCCACTCTAGGGGCCACATAAAGTCACTATATAGATTTAAGGCCCCATCTGCTAACATAACGCACCTGTGTTGAAGTGTGCTGCGCCCAAATCAACAGGGACACAAAATGTTCTGTCTTCTTATCTTAAACAAGTGTTTTCTGAACCTGACAAAGCGTAAGCTGGGATGTCTAAATTGCTTCGTAAAGGGTGTATGTTAAATCCAGTCTAAAGGTATTTGTTGTAGACTTTTGTATATTGTTCGGGTAAGTCCCACAATATGAAGTCAGTGTTTGTATTCAGTCCAGCTGGCTCACTGCTTTGGCTCACCTGTCTGATGTAACTCAGTGTAACCGCTGAATGACACTGTGCTGCCATATGGCTCTCAGGTGTGAGTGTGTGGGTGTGGGTGGGAGTGAGTGAGTGACGTAATGAAATTTCACATTTGCCAAAACCAAATGTGTGCAGATGACTAAATATGACTCATATCAATGTCTTTTTAACAGCATGGCTGATTCTAAACTGGCTAACCGTTTACATTGAGTATGCGAGTAAAGTATAGACTCTAGAGAAAAGGTCAGGGTAGTGTGTTTGCTTCTGAAGAAATGGGTTAAAAAAGCACACACAAAATCCCTTTCCACTTTGTATCATTTTGGCACACGGGGTGAAGTGGTAGCCTTGCCCTTAAAAGTGGAAGGTAAGCTGCAGTGTTTTGCCAAGCAGCAAATGTGTTGAAATCTCAGGGTTACTGCTGTGTGACTCAGCAGGGCCACTGAGGAGGAAAGAATGAGGGGCCAGTACACCCGTACAGATTCGTATCTTGTGTTTCCAGCAGCTCGAAAAAAAATACTCTGAAACAAAGTACTTACTATTCCATGTTTGTCTTATCTGCCATCTTCTAAGCAGACTAAGACCAGTTCCAGTGTGCTATTTGATCATGGGTAACCCAAAGAGAGACTATATGCTGACTTAATGAGTGCCGCTCGTTTACTTACACACCAATCGCGCCAAAGCCACCGTATTATGCAAGGTGACTTGGGGTTCAGTCTCCCGTTCAAGGACACTTTGAGAGGGGCAGCATGCAATTAAAGGACAACCCACTCTGCCTCCTGAGCCACAACCCCAAGAGAAGCTTTATATTAAACATTTAAAAATAGATGCTAATCCATTCAAAATCTGGAATGTGTTGCAGTTATTTAAATGCCACCAATATTTCACTTGTAGTTTTCGAACCTGTTTTCCATCTACTGTATGATTCCTCTCCCTCAGCTCAAATATCAAATGTGTAAATGTGCAAATACTCCTGTCTGCAGTATTTGTTGCGGTGAGCTTGCAAGTGTGTGTCTGTTTGCCTACTAGTGACACCTCCCCACCCCTCTCCCCCCTGAATCAAATGTCACATCTGCCTGTTTAAATGGCACTGACTTCACTTGACCCCGAGACACTGCTAGGTCCCCCTTTTACTTTAATGCAATTGTTGGTGTGTGTGTGTGTGTGTGTGTGTGTGTGTGTGTGTGTGTGTGTGTGTGTGTCTGGAGAAGAGAAGCACACACCCACTCAAATGCGCTGACGCGCACAAAGAGCTGAATCCACTATTATCCACCACATATTGTCTTTTTCTCGACACTCGGACACACACACACACACACACACACACACACACACACACACACACACACACACACACACACACACACACACACACACATACATACACTAAACACAGCTTGGCTTGGCATGTCTCCCTGTGTTAAGGCTTAGGTCCACTTGGTCTAAAGTGAGTCTTTCTCGGCAGCTTCTCGGTTCTCCATCAAAATCAATACAGAGAATTGGTCTACCGACTCCTCTGGGAAAGTTACAATATGGGAGTGTGTCTACTAGGTGTGTGTGTGATTGTGCGAGAGTGTGAGAGTGTGTGTGTGTGTGTGTGTGGTGTGTGTGTGTGTGTGTGTGTGTGTGTGTGTGTGTGTGTGTGTTTGTGTGTGTGCCAGGGGACATTGTATTGAGTCCGGGAGGCAAGAGTGTAGAGCGTACGATTACTGGATACCGTAATGGATTCCTGTTCACACTCCTCCGCCCCCCCTCACTCTCTCTTCTCTCTCCTCTCTCACTCTTGCTTTTTTTAGTTTGTCTCTCTTTCCCTCCTCCTGAATTCAAGCAACTCTTGACATGCTCACCTCCTGGGGCTTTAGTCCCGAGACCTTAAGCTGTCTAATCTTCTCTTCTCTTCACTCTCATTTCTTCACTCTCCTCCTCTCTCTCTCTCGGCCCTTTCTGCACTTTGTTTTATTCCCTGTACTCCCTCTCTTCTCATCCTGGTTTGACCCGCAGATGTCAAGTGCAAAGTGCCGGAGAATGGCTACATCCTGCGTCTATATAGCGATGTATGTCCTCTTTAGAGGGCTCCTTTAGTGTCTGCATAGGCAATTCAAGTACATCACAAGGTGTTCCTTTATTTAGGGACCATACCTAAGTGTTCCCAGGACAAAGAGTGGAGTATTCCATTATGGGCCTCTTTTAAGAAACTAATTGGCCTGTAATCTATCATTCCATATGGGCCCTTTTACATTTTTTTTGCAGACTGTGACTGTGAGTGTCCTCCTCAATTTACCAAGGTAATACTTTTCAGCGTGAGCTAATGTCAGTATACAAGCTCCACTCAAACATACTTTAGCATCAACTCAATCTACAGCACACCTGCGTTGTCTGCTTATCTATCTTAAGCACAGTGCGTCAGTCAAATCCGTATTTGATACTGTACATATTTTTTCCAGGCTTCAGACCCTCCATTCATTTAACAGAACATTTTACACGGTAGACATTGAATAAACCTAAGGAAGAACAACAGAGGAAAGATCCCTCTCTCATAAAGAGAACATGCACGTTGCTTTTTAAACTGAACAAGACATTCTTAAAATCGAATGGAGATAGCAACATCATGCAAAATCTTAAATTTGGATATTGCCTGTAGTTGAACTTGGGGACACCTTGGATAACTGTTCGTGTTTACCACTGAGGTTTGTGTTTTCCTAAGCACCTTCCTAATTCCGTCCTAATTAAATGCATTACATGAGGAAGAGCATCTGTGTCAACCAGCGGGGACTTGAAATTTGGCAACGTTTGAGCTTCCATTGGACATGGTGCAGTGGGCAGCACAGCAGCTTTTATGGCTTTCACAGTGAACGTTTCCCGGCTGTAGTGGAATTTCTTTTGGGGTGGGGGTTAATGATTTTGACTGTCCTCCAAGGTTGCCTTCCAGAAAAGTGTTCATGTTGATTTCGATGCGTCAAGAGACTTCCTGGAACAAAGCCTAAGATATAGATTCCTGAAAGCGAAGTTCAGATATCTTAATGTATTGCCTGCATTTTATGCGGCAAGGTGTAAATCGTGTAAGTGGTTGATGGGCCATTTGTGAGCAGTAAACGTACAGTTCCTCTCTGTGGTAGGCGTTTAAAATGTGTCATTATCATTCTCTGTCTCTTTCAGTTCCGGCCTCTCACTTTCACTTGTTTTTTTCTCTCTCTCGCTCTCTCTCTCTCTCTCTCTCTCTCTCTCTCTCTCTCTCTCTCTCTTCCAATAGCACACCCACAGGAGACTATCCACCCATTAAAAAAGGCCTGAGTACAAATTAGCTTCACTCAGCTCAAGTGATGTTTTGATGAACACGCTAATGAGCATTCTCTGCTATTCACCTTATGTTCTGGTACTGGGTGTGTATGGGTGGGCAGGGCTGGTGAAAGGGAAAGGCTAGAAGCAGCTCACTGGTTCATAAACACTTTACTTATGAGGTCTGCGATCAAGTCCATTGCCCTGGCAAGCCTGACCCACACTGCCTTGTTGCCCCCGGTGACCCAGCTCCAGATGTCTGTCTCTGTCGGACTCCATAGTAACCGGCCATCGTCGCTGGCAACAGAACATGGCCCGCGCTAATCACCTACAGCGTGGGGTCGCAATACTGTCAGCAGGGTGGGCTGAAAGGTCTCTACACTCTAAAGTCTGAGTCTTCACCTGCACTGCACGCAACATGTTAGCTAACAAGGGATCGGTCCTGAAATATACAGTAAATCCAATACAAACAAAATAAATCAATACAAATGAATAGGCTACCCTTCAAATTCAGTTATTTCTTATTGTTGTATTATCTTTAATCGTTTCACATTGCCTGATTATTCTAAAGCGGTTTTGTGTATGTGTATGCATGTATTTGTTTGAACAAAATGATGGATAAACAGACAGTACACTTAGCTCCTTGGCTCCAAATGTTCACATACCTCTAACATTCTCTACTCAACTTTAGAGATACTCTCCCTGCGTTCCAAATCACATACTCTTTCTTTTTGCTATACATACTAAAGTACAGAAGAGTTCTAGGGCCACGGGGTTAAAAATAAATCAGATAAGGAAGATTTTCTTTCACCATGTCGAGAAATGTCAAGAATAAAGATGAATACTCCAAAATGCTATTGGAGTTAGTTGGACATTTATGTAATTTCAGCCAACTACAATTGACTTGCATGTATTGGGACATCCTAAATATTTTTCTGGCATACTAAATAGTATGGAAGTATGGGTATTGGAACGCAGGGTATGTGTCATCAGCCACAATGGAGGTGGGAAATCCAACCAGAGAGAATATGCTGTTGTCAAACAACCTTGACTATTTTCTTGCCATTCACTTTATTGGCAACCGAGGCCCCATTGTTTGGAAAACTGTAGGTCATGTATGTCTACCGTCTGATTGCTGAACTATATTGCAAACTTTGAAAAAGTTAAAAAAGAGGCCATTGAAAAAGGAAATACAAATCCTACATTCAAACGTTGAAGCTGTAAAATGGCAAAACCTATTCACTCATAGGATAATGTATATTATTCAGTTTAATTTGGCCTTTTTTTGAAGCTGGTGTACATACCCACAAGCAGCTATATTTCCCTGAATTGTATCATTGTGGGTTGGATGCTAAATAACATCTGAGCAACATGCCAAGAACACTAAACAAGACCCCCAATCCAGACACATGTTTTTTTTTAATGTTTGGTGGCAGGTGCATTGAACAGGGTGGTCTTAATCTTGTTTTCAGTATAACGGCAATTAATGTCTTACCACTAAAAAGCACATCCGAGATGAGCACTGATAGCTGTTATGCTCACTGTTACATTTAAAGCATCAGCAAGCATGCAAACACACACAAATCCACACGCTGTGGGGCACCTTGGGGCTTCTCTGTGATTTTGACACCGGATCTTGTGATGTGTAAATAGTATGCCAGCTAGCTGGGTGGGAGGAGAAAGATGTGTTCTTATACAACTAGGTAGTTCATGATTCAGACTGCGCGTGTGTCTGTGCACGTGTTTCCGTGAGATAAACACTCAAGTTGCAGCTTCTGTGAAGGTTATGTTAACACATGGCTACATATAGGTATATGTCTACATGTTTATTAAACCCCCAATAGGCCACACCAAAGGATGAGGCATCTGTTTGAGGATTTGAAGCACACACCTGCACTTTAAAAAAAAAAGTATTTTATTTGTTTAATTGGCATGTAAAATGCACAGCTCCTTTGCAGTATCAGAGTTAGCTATACGCTTATTTTAATCTGAAGTCCCTGGCAGGAAACAGAGAATAACATCTCTGTAACAGGGACACCTAACACTGAAGTATTGAGGAGAATATTCTCATCTTCTTAAGTGAACTGTCTTTCTTCATCAACATTAATAAGGATTTCTTTGTTTTCTTACCTGTGCACTAAGGCAGGGAAATCAAGCACAATTGTTCACAATAAGTCCAACGCAATGTGGGTTGTTGAATGATGAATCATCGCACATACTTAAAGGGTTCAAATTAAACCGTGGTTCTATCTCACCAGCCAAACCGTCAACATTGTGAACAAAGAGTCTTGACCTCCGCCTCCGTATGAACAGAAGAAAGAGGAGAGGTAGAGATAAAGAGAGGATGAAGTCAAAGAATACGGTGGAATTGACACATACCGGTTTACTGCAGAAGTGTGTTACCAATGGACATATTTCCTCGGTAAAAGAAAATCAAAAGACAAATAAGTGAGAGAGAGCAACAAGACGGGGAGAGATAAAAGGGAGTGACGGAATGAACGAAATGGAGGAGATAGAGCAATGATGTCTGACCCTGATATTTCTCAGGGATGAATGGACCAAAGGACACATGGTATTGCATCATCCTATTGTATGGGCCCATTCATTTCAGCATATAATTTTTTTTTCTTTTACCACTGATTGGGTTTAAAGATATGTTTGGTAAGAAAGAGAAAGATAAAATGATTAAATTGAAAGGAATTGCTGCGAAAAAGATCAGAGGCATGCAGACGCTACGGGGTGTGACTTGAATAGTAATAATCGCAAAGAGACAAAGAGCAGAGTGAGGGGACAGAGGGTGGTATCAGTCTGTCTGGCCCTTAGTGACAACAGACAGAGGCATAGAAAGAAGAGGAAGAAGAGGTCTGTATGAAAACTGTGTACTTCATATTATATACTCAAAATGATCTAACTGAATGCTGATAAATTCTAAATTCTAGATAAATTCTAGCTGTTAAAAAAAATATTTGTGGGCGTTTTTTTTTCTTTCTCGCTCTATTCAGCAGTTTAGAGAGACAGAGTTGAAATGGGGCAAAGAGGGGAGGAAATGCATAGAACTGACCACGGGTTGGATTTTGAACCGGGTCTGCTGCAATGAAGGCTGAGCCTCTAGGGGGATGTTCTAACCACTACAACGCGAGTGCCCCCCTTTCTAGTTGTCTAGGCCCTTACAGTGTCACTTCAGTATGATGATTATATGCTGGAACTACAAGTCCTCCACATTTTAGACGTAAATGCTGCACTACACTGGCTGAAGGAGGACTGAGATGGCACATTGTTACGCTCAGAAAATGAACGTATACTCCGAAGCAAAACAATGCAAATGCAACTTTGGCAGTGAAGCGGGTGGGCCATTAATTTCCGCTGAAGCATTCCCTATGGGCGGGCGTAGACAGAGACGGATAGAGGGAGGCAGAAAAAGAGAGACAGAAAAAAAAACTCATCCGTAACCCCAAATTCTTCCCTCCCAGCTCTGTCTTCCCGTCTGTCAATAGATCTTATTAAAATCTAGCTCAATGTGTCTGTTCTGCTGAGTCCACTTCTATAGATCCTCTTCTCGTTTTTCGAGTAATGGGAACCGATGGTAAATTGGGAAAGCGAGATTGGTCGCCCCTCGAATGTTATCTAATTTGGCTAGTTAACATTTCATTTAATGAACTCATAATCAGCAGTTTCCCTCTCTGCCGATGTGATTTTGGCGCTCCATCAGAGCAGCATCTCTCCTATGACATCACAAGACTTGGTGTGACATTGATAGTAATTTAATTTGGCTCTATCTATCAATCTATCTATCTATCTATCTATCTATCTATCTATCTATCTATCTATCTATCTATCTATCTATCTATCTATCTATCTATCTATCTATCTATCTATCTATCTATCTATCTATCTATCTATCTATCTATCTATCTATCTATCTATCTATCTATCTATCTATCCATCTATCCATCTATCTATCTATCTATCTATCTATCTATCTATCTATCTATCTATCTATCTATCTATCTATCTATCTATCTATCTATCTATCTATCTATCTATCTATCTAGCAGAGATCCCGCTGTACCTTACACAGAGTGTATAGAACAGGAAACCCTCTGGGGAACCATGTGGTGCGTTGAGTAATGGCATTCATCCGCTAATGTTTTCTGTAGGAGGGTCATTTTTTATCATTGCCAAACCGAGGTTTGACTCAGTAGCAACAATAAAAGGCCTAATTTAATCAATGTCATATGTTTTGATTCATGTAAAGCAAACATTGTGGAGGCAAAGGGACTTTACAGTAATAGGAGAAATATAAAAAAAATATATATTTTCATGGATAAGCTTTCTAGCCCACCACGATGCCTTCCTGTCCTCATCCATACATGCAGAAGACAAACGTCAACTTTCTTTCAAACGTTCTGCTGTCCTGTGGAGAAAAATAAGCGTATTTCCATAGTCTCTTTACAGTTCAGCGAACAAGAAGGAGAGCATTTCTTATCCGAGGTGTTTTCCCATTTTCTCATGCAGATGAGGAATTTCACAGACCTGAAATATCTGACAGGTGTGTGAGTGTGCCTGTGTGAGAGAGAAGAGAGGGAGAGAGAGTGTGTATGTGTGTGTTATTGTGTGTCTCCATGAGAGAGCTCCATCTGTGTGTGGACACACATCATTCACCATGCCACCAGCTGAAGCAGAACATGGGGGAAATTTTAATCAAGGCTCTCTGCGAGCCTGGTGGGCTGAAAGAGGTGAGTGTCTGTGTTTGCGTGTGTGTGTGTGTGTGTGTGTGTGTGTGTGTGTGTGTGTGTGTGTGTGTGTGTGCGTGCGTGCGTGTGTATGTGCGTGCGTGTGTGTGTTTGTACGCGTGCGTGTATTCAGGTATATTAGAAATTGTGTCAGCAGCATTGTGATGACTACTTCCACCAGTGATAAAGAAGCACAGTCCTGTGTGACCCCAGAGCGACTTCTTGTTAGAATAAAGAATAGACTCCAGTGGTTGGCTGCTTCAGTACTTACAATAACAAAACACGTGAATCTCCTGCCATGACAATCACAGTAGATTATAACCGAATGTTCCTTTACAAACTCTGCCTTACATACATACATTCTTCCTTGCGATAATAACCCTCTTACGGTTAGTCATAACGAAAGACTCCCTAGCTCTCCCTGTGTTCTACTTTTCCTTCTAGAAAAGCTCTCAATTGAACATACATATTGTCAGTGAACACCGGCTAGTTTAGTTCTGGACCTTGGCTTTATTTTTTAAATTTTTTTGTGGCTGCTGTGGTAACCGTAGCAGTATACCTCTGAAGGACATGCATGAAAATGGACTACAAACGCTGGAGTTTTCCACAAGTACTTTATGGTTTTCTGTGTGTATCTTTCCATTCAGCTCTGGTCAAGTGCTCACCTTGACCTTTACACTGTGTGTGCATCTTTTATCATCCCGACTGACGTGAGCTCACAGATCACAGCAGTATGGAGCTCAGCCTGAAAGTGTAGCTGTTGCTACAAAAGAATGTGTCAAGGTCAGCACTACTAGGACAATTTTCTTTTTATATTCTTCATCAGATTTATTTTAGTCTATTTTAATCTCCCTGCAGGGAGTGGAGAGCACACACTGCTTTTACTCCAGGGGTGCTGTCTTGGTGTGTAGTAAATCTAGTCTTTACCATCCCTAAAGTATACACTACAGCGGGGTGTCCAGTGATAGTGGAGAGGGCTCTTGTAGGACTTATCCATTGGCCTGCATGCTAAAATATTTAAAGAACCGCACGCACACAAACCATGCTATGTTTTTTTTTACTCTTTATTTATCCGTTTTTGAAGCAAAAGAAAAAAACACAGATGTGTTGACTTAAACATAAATGAACATACATTAAGTGTGTATATAAAAAAGACAAAAAAAGAAGACAATGAAAAAGAAAAACAGAGAACCATGCGTTTAAAGGCACAAATCACCAAATTCACAGAGGTCATTACTATTTGACAGTTCGGTTAATTGTGGGTTTCCTAACTGCTTTACTACAAACAACAATGAAACTTTGAAAAATATCTTTACAAATAAATACTACAAACCTGACATACAATTATAATAATTGCTCTATGCAAGTTAAAAAATAATTCCAAAACCCCAATGCTTCGGAAAAATGTTTGGCAACAATGTAAGAACATACTAATCAATTTGTAATCAGAAGGCTGAAAAAAGCAAACCGACGGAATGTTCATTTTAAATGGCATCGAATGTTAATTAAACACAAATCACTTTCCTTTTCTTTTTTTTTTTTAAATATATACACATGCACTTGGGCCAACACAAGTAGAACCCTCCAAACATATGCACACACATAGGCCTACACACAATACAATTATTTTTCCATTGATGTTTCCAAGAGGAATCATTTGCAAGCTGAGCTATTTTCTTTTTTCGCCACTTTGGTTTGTTGTGCAAATTAACATTTTAAGATGGCCCTGTTCCACGCTCTGGTTCATCCCTCTGTGCTAGAGACACGTTGCTATTCCCTTCGGTACTTCTTAGATTAAATTCTTCCACCGCCTCAACCTTAGCTTTCAAAAAAAATATTTTCAGAAAGTTTAACTTACCAATCCACCCACATGTATTTGTTTCTTTTTTTTTTTTTTTTTAATAGCCATATCCAAAAGGTGTTATACTGTTCACTGCCTAGTAGAACTTTCAATTTGGTGCAAGGACGTTTTCACACCTCCTTCCCTCCCTTCCTATTAACCGGAGCTCAGTTGACGCTAACCTCCTACCCCCTGCCGTCTGTATTAATTATGCTCCTGTGTGGATCAGGGAGGATTTATTAGATATAGAGGAAGGCTCAGGATTCCTGGCATTTTGCTTATTAACGATGATCATGATAATCCCCTTTTCTACTAGACTGGGATTTGGTGTCTGAGGATATTGAGGCCTGTTTTCACACTGTTCGAGATAAATTGATGTCTGTATATCAGTCCAGATGTTTTTCCCGGGCATTTGATTGCTTCTTTCTCTCCTTCCGGTTGTTTCATTACTTAGACACTGTTGACAGCTCCGTGGGCTGCATTTTCTTCCACTCTCTTATTATCCGGCCCCTTCTTTTCTCAATCCCCCCTTCTTCTACCATTTCTTCTGACGACTGGGCTCCTATTTTGCTGGTTTTTCTGAACCTCTTCATCCATAAAACCAATGTAAGTTAAAAATCCACTAAATCCTTCCAACAATTTAATTTGGGAGGAGTTAATCGCATGATAGCAAGCATCTGAAAATAGAAAGGCATATGTGTCAATCCAAATGAAATACATTGTCACTTAAGTTTAATTAATGTACCTGCCCAGGGACTACAGGTGGAGAAATAGCAATTTGTTTAAAACCTGGTACAATGCATCTCTTCTTGCTCTAAACAAGGTTAATCTTTCTTTTGTAAATTGTCCCTGTTTTAATGAAGTTACATTACATTAACTTTACTGAAATTCCGTTTAGATGAGGCGGCCTATACTATGGTTCTTATTACTCAATACGTATTTTGAACCAATCACGGCAGTTCTCTTCCCCCGAACATTTTATTACATGTTTTTCATCTAAGTTGTAAAATGTTATTGAGTCACCCTACTTTGATATCATATATTGCATTTTACTTTTTAAGACCAGGTTCCCGAAACTTAGGCTGTGTTCCAATGCCATACTTTCTGCTATTAAAGCTGGGGTATGTGATTTCTGATTGGCCAAAGTTAACATGAGCTGTACACTTTGACCAATCAGAGCGAGGCTTCGATTATCTGTTCTTATTGGCTGTTGGGACTGTCCATTCACTTTGGCACAACTTTGTTGGTGTAGAGCGTGTCAGGGAGGGACCATGGGGGAGGGACCAAAGAGAACAAGTGGAGCGGTTGAGGTATTTGGATTCAAATCTCTATCCCAACTGCCATTTTCTCCCCAAATCCTCCACCCCAGCTTTAAGTATGGTAGAAATAAGATTAAGGATGTCCCAATTCTTGTGGTCGATTTAGTATGCTTAAAAATACCCGGATGTCTACTAGATCCGGCCGAGATTTTTAGAGTTGAAAACAGCATCCTATCTGGGCGATTCTGACCCACAATGCAGTGTGTACCAGAAGTGCCCTTCACATCGATGGAGCCTCTGTATGAAAACAACCGGGATGCGAGGGATATGAAAGCAAGAGGCAAGATGAAGGCGCAATGTTATGATGAAACAAATAAGTAAAAGTATGTCCCAAGTGTATGCCTACTGAATCTTAACTAGATTCTTTTTATGGTCAGATGTCGTAGAATAGAAAAAGAAAGAGTATGCGATTTTGAACGCAGGGCTGGTCTTAAATAGGTTCAGGCATTGGATTTTACTTCCTTTCTTCAGTCTCCACCCTCTTTCTCCCTCTTTGACAGGTGAGGCCTTAGAGCTTACTCCCTCTGTCGTCCCTTCGTTGTTCCCTGTACCTCCCTGCAAACATGTATGTTGTATCGTGCTCTCCGGGCCCATTTTGTCTCACCTGTAGCTCTACAGAAAAGTCAATACCTTCATGCAACACACTTTTTTCTTCTCTGTTTCCAATTCCTTTCCATCCAACCCTTGCCTTGCCTTACCTCCACTCTCTCCTCCGCCGCATGCTTTGCCAGCTTGTTTCCCAATGTCAGTCTCCACCCTTCCCTTCCCTTCCCTTCCCCCTACAAACACTCTCACTCATCCTCACTTACATTGCTCCCACCCTGCCCATCCCTCCATTTCTTCATCGATTTCTTCATTCTCTCAATGTCAGCCCCTCTCCCCTTGTCACCCAACCACATTTATCTGTACCTCTGTCTCCTTTTCCTTCTTCTGAGTCTTCCCCTTCCCCTTCCATTCCCCTTCTCCTTCTGTTTCTCTATATTTCCCCCTCTCTCTCCCTCCCTCCCTCCTCCCCCCTTCCTTCCTCCTTACCAGAAGTCCTTGCCACTGGGCCAAGCCCGCCTATTTACATTGGAATAAATCTACCTCATCGCAGAGCCACTTCTAAGTTGTTTCTTTTTTTGCAATCCTTTTAGCCACCGGCCTCAAGAATTAATAAAACAAAGCTATAAAAATCCCCACCCTCCCTTTTTCATCATCTCTTTTCTTTTTCTCCCCCCCCCCCTCTCTCTCTCTCTCTCTCTCTCTCTCTCTCTCTCTCTCTCAATGTCAAATGATGGATGGCCGGTAGAAGTGGGTGCCAGCTGTGATGTAATGACACTAAAGCCATGTCCTTATTTAAACTCTAGCCTTCGTCATTGCGTTTGTCAATGTGCAAAACATAAATATAGATGAAAGTTAATGCAGGGAGGCAAAATAAATGACACTTAATTGGATGCAGGGGGCACCGTCAAAGATACATGTAAAAATGTAATTGTACTTTTTAGAGAAGTGAACAGTATTCGTGGTTTTCTTGCCTCCCTAAAAGAGTTCCGTAACCCTCACTGCAGAGTTTTAGCTGCACCATATTGCTCCGATGGGTTTTTCTCAGTTTTTTCTGTTGTGTCCCTGTATATACAGTTATGGTTTAATAACACTGAATCAGAAGGCAGAATCAAAGGCATTGAATTTGGTTGTACTGTAAAAAAAAGAAAAGGAAAACAAGATAGATAGATAAATGGATAGATAGATAGATAGATAGATAGATAGATAGATAGATAGATAGATAGATAGATAGATAGATAGATAGATAGATAGATAGATAGATAGATAGATAGATAGATAGATAGATAGATAGATAGATAGATAGATAGATAGATAGATAGATAGATAGATAGATAGATAGATAGATAGAGTATAATAATCAAAAATCAAAAATGTTATTATAAATGTAAAATGTGCTTGGTCTATTTGTTTGTCAGTGTATCATGGTAAAATGTGCACCATGTACTCCCAAAGGTGCATCTGAAAAAATATTCTATCCAAATCAGACCAGTTTTCTTACGGGAAGAAAAAGGTCCTATTTCTGTGTTAATGGAGAAAACGTTTATGGAGGTCACTGCAATCGACCTCCACAAACACAGCCGACGTTTTGTCTTGTCTTAGCCGGGGTGAAACTAATGTTCTTAACGATGGCTCAGCTCCTTCAAGTGTCCCAGTGAGTGATAGACAGTGAGCCATGGCATGTGCAGTGACAGGGCCCTGAAACCAGCTCCTCTGAACTGACTGCAGTCATTCTTAATGTCAATCAATTACACCTATTCCTTCCTTGCTCTCACAAAATGTCTGCTGTGACGAAGGTCTTATCGACATCGGCCTTCCCCCAATCGTTAAAACCAAGATCTTTTTCGGGACCTTCACCAAATGTCTGGGCTGCCCTAACGTAATCACACCCCCTCCCTGTCCTGCGTCTACCGTACCATTAAACAAAATCCCCATTAGCAGCTTTCAAATATGTAGGTGGATGTGTGGTTTGTGTACAGCAACAACCAAACAGATGAGCACATACGGTTTACCATCTCGGAATTACAAATACACTGTGTCACATGCCGAGGAAAATGGAAACTGAGATGTTGGAGTGAATGGATTGAATGACAATACTGTATAGTGATGGTGAAATGCACACTTTCAATAACAGGCATACATTCAAACACACTCACACACACACACACACACACACAAAATGCATTTTCTGTGCCCAGCTATTCAATTAATTACTCACGTAGAGCAGAAGCAGTTGCAATTCAAATTCTTGTAATAAAGGAATGGAATTGTGTGTGTGTGTGTGTGTGTGTGTGTGTGTGTGTGTGTGTGTGTGTGTGTGTGTGTGTGTGTGTGTTTTTGTGCTTTGCGCGTGTGTTCTGATGCTGGTGAGCTCAGCTGTAATCCATTGAGTAATTGGATTTAGAAAAATACCAGCAACACTTATCACTCACACATAAAGAGAACAAGACCGGGGTTTTGAGAGAAGGGCTTTGAAAATACACACAAGTATTTGCAGCCATTTAAACGCCAGCCGTTGGCTTCTACTGGCACACTCTACTCTACTCTTGGTGTAACGGAGAGGTTCAACACCAGATTCCAGAATCAAAGGTCAATCCAACCTGCTAATGATTGGAAGAAATGAGCCGGCGGCATCCTGCAGCCTTCATCTCAACGCTTTCAGATGGTTTACGTGAGGCGCGCGGGCCTTGTTAATTCAGAGCGAGCAACGCAGTATATGCCCTGCCCAATCTTTATAGAAGGTGGTGAGGGCTTTGGTATTCAAACGACAGATGATGAAGAATTCACATGCGGGGAAACGGGCAGAGCAGCCCTGTACTTGAGGCAGAGGAGACGGGGATGACCTTTTCGAAACCACTGTGACTCTGCGCTTGCCATTGAACGCTCGTTTGTCATACTTTGCTGACTCTTACTTTGAAGTGACACGAATCAGCGTCCGCCTGGGGATGGCTAACCGCTGAGTTTCACATTCGTAATCTGTTTAAATCTCTTCTTTTGAATGACCAAGAAATACACTGTACCTCTGGTGGTATTAATATATGCATTTTTTTTGTTGTTGTCTATGTATTGAGATTTCCATCTCCAGAATTCCTGCCTCAAACCCAATTCCACCCAATTCAATGGAGTGTGAGTGTAATTTCATTTGTGTCACCCACAGCCTTGGGAAATGTATAACATTTATTTAAAAAAGGGGTTTCATGTGTGGCGAAATCATCCTTTTACTTGTTCACACCTACAGTAGTCCAGATAGAAAAGATGAAGTCTACACCTCTTGTTGGCCGTATCTCTCTCTCTCTCTCTCTCTCTCTCTCTCTCACTCTATCTCTCTCGCTCTGTCAGAAGGGAAAACAAATTGAATATGCTGAATGGGTTTGCTTGCCCCTGTAAATGGAGACCTGTCAGGCCAACCCAATTTGTACACACACACACACCCATATGTTCCTAACACACGCCGAATACAAGATGTGTATTGAGCAGTGAGTGTCTGCGTGAGGCTGTGAGTGTATGTGACCTTGAGAGACTGGCTGGATTTGTGTGTGTGTGTGTGTGTGTGTGTGTGTGTGTGTGTGTGTGTGTGTGTGTGTGTTTGCGTGTGTGTGTGTGTGTGTGTGTCTGTGTGTGTTAGCGTAGTAGTTAACCTCACTGTATACTGATGTGCAGGGTAAGATTAAAGGGGATTATGGGAGCTCAAGTGTAGCACCCCGACACCCCCACTGCCCCACTCCCAATCCAGACCATCCATCAAGTATTCCTGAGTGTGTGTGTGTGTGTGTGTGTGTGTGTGTGTGTGTGTGTGTGTGTGTGTGTGTGTGTTTGTAGGTGTGTGTGTGTGTGTGTGTGTCGGTGTGATCTTGTGATTACCTACATAGTGATGGGCACATCAATATTCCAGACATACACTAAACAAAGCAGAAGTGATTTACTTATCAAATGATGAAGGCGGGTGACATTCCCTTAACAAAGCCTTTGGGTGAGACTCAGCAACAGGATGAGCGGGTTACATTCACTAAACGACACAGATGTGACACATTTACTAAAGAGGACGGTTGTATTGTTTTTATGAAACAAGACTGTGGCATGATGTTCGTGAGATGGTTGTAAAAAACTGAAAATTAGACTATAGTAATACTCATAGATTGCATTTGCACTTTACGTCACAATCCATCTATCTATCTATCTATCTATCTATCTATCTATCTATCTATCTATCTATCTATCTATCTATCTATCTATCTATCTATCTATCTATCTATCTATCTATCTATCTATCTATCTATCTATCTATCTATCTATCTATCTATCTATCTATCTATCTATCTATCTATCTATCTATCTATCTTTTTTCTTTTCTTTTTTTTACAGTACAACCAAATTAAATGACTATGATTCTGCCTTCTGATTCAGTGTTATTAAACCATAACTGTATGTACACGGACAGAACAGAAAAAACTGAGAAAAACCCATCGGAGCAATATGGTGCAGCTAAAACTCTGCAGTGAGGGTTACGGAAATCTTTTAGGGAGGCAAGAAAACCAAATCTATCTATCTATCTATCTATCTATCTATCTATCTATCTATCTATCTATCTATCTATCTATCTATCTATCTATCTATCTATCTATCTATCTATCTATCTATCTATCTATCTATCTATCTATCTATCTATCTATCTATCTATCTATCTATCTATCTATCTATCTATCTATCTATCTATCTATCTATCTATCCATCCGTTCATTGTACTTTGCGTGGAGTGGGGTAAAATTTAGCCGCCACCTTTCTTACTGTAAGTGGTCCACCAGTTCATTGGTCATTATGGTCTTATTTTATGACTGTAATTAGGGAACTCATTTTAATATTGTGATGACCTTGTTCTGGGTCTCAGGGCAGACTAGTGGTAAATATATACATTCTGTTTAGCTACTCTGAACTGCCTGTGATTAATTAGTCCAAAGCGAACATGAATGGCATTTTCCTTTGTGTAACTCACACACACATAGCCTGGAAATCCAGACCCTGATATCTTGATGCAAACATGCCGGAACTAGCACATATTTGCTCTCAAGTGGACCCAAAAATGTTCCATTATCATTCCTTTCCTGTGGATGTTTGCTTGTCCATATGTGCTTATGTTCATGTGTGTGTGTGTGTGTGTGTGTGTGTGTGTGTGTCTGTGTGTCTGTGTGTCTGTGTGTCTGTGTTTTGGAGGGGTGACATTTCCCGCATCACGTACCATTGCTTGTTTGATCTTGCCTCTTTCATCTTCTCTGCAAAGAAAGCTGACATTACAGGGTCCCTCTCTAGTCTCCTCCTGCTTCATTCAAAGTCTCAAAAGTGTAGCTGCCCGTGTGTGTGTGTGTGTGTGTGTATGTTTGTGTTTGGGTGTAAATCTGAGTATGAGACAGCTAAGTGGACTGATATATAAGTATGTCCTTTCCACCTTAGGGTGAAAGAGAGTAAAGTGTACATTCCCTGGTTCCTCACACTCCCTGTATCAGTAACGGTAGGGAATACAGGGTGTGTAGTATGTGTACATTCTCTAAAGTGCAACCACTTTGCAATGTGATTGTGAGTTTTAATATTATTTTCTTTCTCTGCAGCTGTGTTATTCCACCGGATTCTATTTCTGATGGTCGAACTTCATTCAAATTTAAGGAAATTTAGGTGGCCACAGAAATGAAAAAAATTAAAAATAAAATAAAAAACGCCTAGTAGCCTTGGGAGTTTTTGAAAAGGAGCAGCAGCTACAGTAGGAATCTGAAACCTTGAAATGCATTAACAATAGAGTGAAACAGACACTTGTAAACAGTTCCCCATTATTTATAGTAATTGCTCAGTGCACTGGAGCTTTTATACGAGTTTGACAGCATAAACACAAGAAAGCATATGTTACGCCACGGAGAGTTATTCTGCATAGCTGAATATGCAGTCGCAGTGGTGCTTCATTTGTAGAAACTGAGAAGGACGTTTTTGTTTCCATTCACAAATCAAAGTTCCCTCATGCGAAACCACGAGATAGTGTCCTGACGCTCGGTGTAGCGATTCCGAAATGGCCCTTCCACCAAAGGACACTATTTATTTTAATTTCCACATGTCAGCAACCATCCCACTTTTCCTATATGTCCTTAACTATGACATTGAACCACTGCCAGCTGCAGTGGTGCTCTTCTGGAAATGACACCGAACTCTGACCTCCGATGCAGATGAGGTAGATCGAAAAAAATATATATAATTATCTGCAAAGAGCAATTAAGGCTCATAATATAATGGGGACGAGGTGGCTATAGGTTAAACAGTGACCTCGGTATAAGTAAAACGTTGGCCCTTCATAAAAGCGCATCGCTGTGCTTAGTAGGCTATAAAGTACAACTTGAAAAAAGTTGTTCTCATCAAAAATCCTAAAGATCACACTGACTGTTAGGGCGTATAACAGGGATATAATGTTTGGCTCAGCAGAAGCAAAACACAGAAAAAGTGAGTGGATGCAGATTTTGTCAGATGTTGATTCATGTATGACTCAACTGGGCAGACAATGCACAGATTTATTTTAAACCCAAACTGAATTCAGAAGGGACGATCAGGGACAATTGTGTCGACTTCTGGCATGTCAGAATTGTTGGTCATCTGTTTTGCATATGTTCTGTTGATTGTGCAAAGTAACGCTGCCTTTATTGAACTTTTTTAACATTGTTCAGGCGTCTGGCATTTCTCCCTAAAACTTATCCGACACATCTCCAGTCTGGTGAGAATTATATATCAGATTCTGCTGGTAATATTTGTCAATCCAATATTTTTTCTACTAGCCTTCACCTTTTTTCAACCTGATGATTTCTTCATTTATTTAAAAAATGCACGTCGGGATTTATTGTTAAAGGGATAGTTCAGTATTTTTGAAGTGGGGTTGTATGGGGTACTTAGTTAGTGTGTAACCGTATGGAGATGGCCATCAGCGCAGTCACTATGAGGAGTTTGTATTATTGCAGAGGGGGCCAGCTGTATTGCTGCAAACTAAAGCTGTGGGAGAAAAAAACCCAGTTTAATTGAAGGGATATTTAGGTTTTAGGTTAGCATTTATATGTGTGGAGGACATTTTTTTTTCTTCTGACCCGCTTTGCAACAACACAAGGCTGGTTTCTGCCTCCCTCAAACTCCAACAAAATGATTGCGCTGACCCCCATCTCCATAATGCATCACACTAACTATGCCTAAGTACCCTATAAAACCCCACTTCAAAAATTCTGAACTATCCCTTTAACTTCTAATCTGAATTGTTAGTGTATACGAGCTTGTACCTTTGACTTTTTAGCAGAGACCCATCTACTGTATGTTTTAACACATTGGTAATCTTTAGTTAAGGCCTATTAATAGACATGCTCAAATCGTGAGTCACGTTACAATGTCTACGGGGGAGAAATTAGTTTGAATTGTATTTCCTGAACCAGGAGTGACCAAAATTGTTTCTCCCGCTTTACAACTCAATTGGCAAGATTAGTCTTTCTATCTAACGTTATTATCATTATGAATTTGCATAATCGGATTACTTTCTTCTAGATTTTAATTTTCCTCTATCCACCTCTTTATTTTCAGCGAGATCACTTTTGAGAAATTCAGATAAATAAATAAAACGCATGATGACACTTTAAGGGTCCCTGGATTAGCGCTTCTAATTTCAGTAACTAGAGCAGTGCCCGTTTGAGACGTGCACTTGCCGCCGCTTGGATTGTGATGCACATCTACAGTATATGCATTTCTCCCTCAAAATACATTATATAGAAAAAGGTGGACACTTAATGAGGCACACACACACACACACACACACACACACACACACACACACACACACACACACACACACACAAATACACACCTGAAACAAAAGCACCTCTGAAGGTTAGCATTTTATGAAAACAACTTTACTATAATTACGCAAAAAAATGGAAGGTAGAGAAGAACACACAAGTCAAAAGTCTGAAAGACAAAACTTCTCAGTATGAAGTATAGGCACACAGTATATCGTGCTGTTGAAAGCATGATGTCAGGTTGTTACTGTCATAATGTTGTTTCCTGCAAACACAGCAAAATGAAAACACAACTTATAAGTGACATGGCTCTGCCACCGTTTCCTTGTCGTTCTGAGCTCTCCCTCTTCCTTTCTCCCCTTCCACCATTTTCCCCAATATTCTTCTGCTCCCTCGGTGGCCCGTCACTCTCTTATTAAAACAGGCCTGTCGTTCTCTACTCATCTCATCCCGCTCTATCGCTCTCTCTCCCTTTGTCCCCGGTGAATGTCATTTTGTCAGCCAGTTGTCATTTTGCTTTCCGCCTCTCTCTTAGCCTCTTGCTGTTTTTGCCACCCTGCTAGAAGACTAATGAGCGACTGCATGCAGGGCGATGGAAGGTTAAAACGAGAAACAGAGGGTAGTCAGGGGTAAGCTGTGAACGGGGATGGAAGCAGGGGATTTATTAAAAGATAACGAGTGGAAATTAAGGCAGAAATTAGGTGACATGTGACACACAACACCCGAAAGAGTTAGGAGGGGCTATTTCCAAACTTCGCTACAAGATTTAGCATAATTTAAAGCTATAGTGCGTAACTTATGTTGCCCCCCATGAGGAATTCTTATAACAACACTGTCTGCACCATCCACATGAGGTAAGCCTTCTGTGATCACGCATGTATTTTGTGCCTTGTGCTGTACGTCAAGTTGTTGTCATACTGAGAAATGAAGAGATATTTTTTGTGGAGCTTATTAGCTTAATCAACTTTGCATCAACTTGTTTGGCGATGGCTTGAATGTGTCCGACATTCATTTATGTGAAAAAAAAGTTACACGCTATAGCTTTAAGTTGAACACCACAATATAGGGGAAGGTGGGGTGATTTGTGCAACTTTTTACTCAAAGTGATTTTAAAGTGAGGCCTTGACAGTTATGTCTCCAACTCAAATATGTACATATATTTCAGGATGTTGTGCATCCCTGGCAATAAAAACTTTGGATCTGGAATAAACTGTTTAAGAAATATAGCTTTCGGAAAAAAAGTTGTCTTGTCGCACAAATCACCCCACTACGTGGGGTGATTTGTGCGTCATTGTGTCACAATGACAAAGTCACCATCATCATCTTTCTGGCCATCTGAACTCTCATCAGTGGTGTCGTTAAGTGGAATTGAGATGTCACTCTCTTCTGAGCTACTGTAGACAATCACTTTCTTTTGGTGACCAGCGTATACAGCCATGCTACTGGCACAACTCTCAGAAATGTACTTTGCACTAGTTGCTCCGTGCTTGTGGAACCAACTGCCACCTGACAAATGTGATTCCCCCTACATTTCTGCCTTTAAATCAAGGCTCAAAACCCATATGTACACCCTGGTGTTTCCTCCCCATTAACCTCTGCACTACTTACTTACCTCTGCACTACTATCTGTGTTTATGTGGATGTATGGGCTTTACGTCTTTTATTTTGGTTATTGTTATTTTACCTTCATTGTTTACCTACTGAATGCACTATGTACAGCACTTTGGACAGTGCAAACTGTCATAAATGTGCTTTTATAAATACATTTTACTTACTTACTTACTTATAACTCACCCAGGCCCTTGCGCACAAATCACCCCATCCCCAGAATTTTGGATAATAGGCATGATGCAGCAATTTAGGGTTGACATTGTGCTAATTATATAGACTCAAAGTGTAGCATACCAAAGCACTAAAACATGTGTCAAATGTTTTCAAACGTGTCTATAATTGTTCAGACACAATAATCAAAAAACCTTGATCATGGAAATTTTACTTTGAAAGGCAAAACACAGTTTTTTGAGCTTAAATGTGCTTATATCTTATTCCTTGTGTCTCCCTTCTTTACAGGATGAGTCAAATGGATGGCTCTTCTTAAATATGTGGTCACATTTCCAATTTCTTCCACGGTTTTCTAGAAACAATGGGTTTTGCAACTTCCAAAATGCACAAATCACCCCACCTTCCCCTACATACCGTTCTTCTTTTTTTTTTTTATATATTTTTTTGGCATTTTTATGCTTTATTGATAGTGTGGAGACAGAGTTGAAATGGGGCAGAGAGGGGAGTGACATGTAGAGAACGACCGCGGGCTGGAATCGAACCCAGGTCCGCTGCTGGCCGAGGCCCATGGGGGGGACGCCCTACCAACTGAGCTAAGGGCGCCCCATACATACCATTCTTCCACAGTAAAAGTATAAATTGTTTTCTGTAGAGGTTATTGGGAAAACAGGAACTAAACTTAAATATTGAATGCACTTCACAGTTCAATGAAGCAAAATAAATCCAGGGAGGAGAGGTCCGCGGAAAGGCCAGACATCATGGAAGTTAATTACGCCAACCTCAAAGAAAGGCGACGAAGGGTTGCGGTCTCCCCCTCGACAAACAACCACTTCTTACTCCATGGCCGTGTTCCATGGGCTCCATATACTTCATGTGATTGCAATTGAGCCAACTCCATGATAAATGAGCCCACGTCACTTCGCTGATGAACACCCCGGGATACAGTTGAGAGCGCCGGACATCGCTTAGTGGACCTCGAATTAAGATTGATTTGTCAAGCTAGAAGAATGGAGTCATGAATGAACTGCCGCGCCCAACTTCAAAGAGCTAAAAAATGCACGGCATGTAACACAATACCCCAGACACCTGCATTTCACCTGTAATCATACCTCACAAATGCATCAATCGATCGCCTTTTAAGCTGTTTTAAGCAAATATAATAGATACATCCAGAACAGTGATTTGTAGCTGATGAATGGACATGTAATAGCTTATCTTTGAGCAAATTTTTGGTCTTGTCATACAAATAATGCTCTATGTTCACCAGTTTGCTGTTGAATTTATCTGTGTGCTGTTTGGTTGTGGACAGGTAGTGAAGTGGGGATTCTACTGGAAGTACAATTGCTGTAATCCGGCGCTTACCTCATTTCATAAATTTTTTTATTGTTTATTGGCAGTCAAAATATTGCCTTTTTCTGCTTTGCTAAAAAGCCCACAGTACACACACGGACACATTGACACAAAATAAGGACTTGCCCTCTAACCCATTCTGCTATCTCTGTCTTAGTCGTAAACTCACTCACACACACACACACACACACACACACACACACACACACACACACACACACACACACACACACACACACACACACACACACACACACACACACACACACACACACACTCACACACACGCACACACACACACACACACACAAACCTGACCACACACAGAGCACACTCTAGGGAGTGTGTTGGCATTTCACTACAGCTCATTCTGTCATGACGGCGTTGCGGAGCCTTCCAGACACCTCTCAGACAGATTGGCTTCTCATCTTTAAGACAGCTGATAATGAATTTAAAGCACGGCCCTTGACTTTGGCATACCTGTGGAAAGCACAATCCCAGACGATGAAAGAGGCCGACAGACACTATGTGCCTTGGCAAGACATCATAGCGGAAATGAAAACAAACTTGTGGTGTAGGAGTAAATTGGCAGATTTCATAAAAGGCAGCCCTTTTCTCCATTGCACGGTGCTGATGAGATTTGCTATTTGTTGTTGTCCGACACAACACTGGCATCTCAATATGACAGCTCAGTTGCAATACAAAATATCTGGCTGACTGCTCCATCCACTGTGTGTGTTTTGACAACTTCCAATTAGATTCAGCTATTTGGCTTCACACGTGAGACAAAAGACTGTAGACATAGTATATACTGTATGTCTCCAGGAAACTGAGAAGAATTCTCTATTTTTTTAATGATTCCGCAGCATGTCGGCAACCAAGATCTCGGTGGAAAGGGGGGCTTGGGGGAATGAAATTAATCCATCAAAATGTTCTATGCAAATGAGAATTTGAATGCAAATGTGTATATGAGCTTGGCAAGATTCAAGTAGCCGATTCGCCCCCAGTTTGTCACCAAAAAATGAACACACAGGCAGCAATGCAGTGCAGCTTCTTAATGGGGACACTAGCAGTTCATTTAATGTACTCTCATGATAATTGTGGTTGTTTGGGGTTTGTGACACTGTGCAGAGCCCTCACCTGCAATTTCAATCATAGCTGGTTGCAGGCTTTTAAATCTCTTGGATTCCTTATTATTTTTAATTTTGCTTCCAGAGAGAGCATTGAATTTTGTATGCAGGTCAGCAACACACAGGGCTGTGCCCCCTTTTACTCCTTCTTATTGCTTATTCGGATGCTTCTAGATGTGTAAAATCTAAGCAAATAAGACCGCCACCCAAGAACAAACACCTCACCTACCATTTGTCCTGGCTAAGAGGATATTTTCAGTCTGATTCAATACATCTTGATTCAAAAACTGAGAACAAATGGTTGTTGACAAAAGCTGTGCCTTAGCATATTAGCAGCAGTAGGAGGCTGTTCTAATCCTCACCCCTTCTGGTATCTAACATCTGGGACCTAAATGGCTAGAAAGACACGTTTATACAATGGATTCCAATGAGTATAGATGATGTCATAATGAAGCTGCCAGCTATTGTATATAAGGGACAATAATACAATGCAATTGCCTGTAGGTAGGGGAGAACGGGGTTGGTAGGCACACTTTTTACTCTAGTGTGAATTGCTCATCACCAAAACATCTTTCAATAGTCATTCCTACATTAAATTGAAGCTTAAGAGTGACTTGAAATGTGTATCCCTCTCAGTTTCCAACTTATTGTAATAAAGAAGAAATTAATCATCAAAGACACCCTGACAGATTGTGACAATCAAGGGGTCGGTTGTCACACACTATGAGGTTGGATTTTCATATTTATTTACTTCACATACTTAGGTACAACCACTCTGTCATGGTTGGCAGCCAGTAGTGTGACCATAACATGGGATTGCTTAATAGGTGCAATGAAAAAGCATGATGCAGACGGGTATAAAAGTAGCATATAATCAGTTTGTTTTCCAGATTTTTTGTGTTACTGGTGCAGACACACAAGCCAGCACACTCCAAGTCACGTCTTCTAAGTTTTCAGCCTTCAGTTGCTCCTGATTCACCTCAAGCATAAATACTCTGTAGCTGAGGATGGAGAGGCTGTGTCAATAAGTGTTCTCTTTTCATCGCAATATTTACGATGTGCATTGGCTTGCCTAATTAGAGTTAACTTTGGTCAAGCTAGGGCTCTGATGAGATAGTAGCTTCAATTCAACTATCTAAGTCAGAAAGTCAGTTCTTCTTGCAGTAGCAAATGTATTAGGGATATATATCAAGATTTAATTATCGGTTATGCTAGGCGGATTATTTTACCTTTGGGCAGAACCAAACTTGCCATTTCCCCCCTGTTTCCAGTCTTTATGCTAAATGAAGCTAGCCATTTCCTAGCTATAGCCTCATAATGAGCATAAAGATGTGAGAGTGGTGTCAATCTTCTTATCTAACTCCAGTGTATTTCCCAAACTGTCAAGCTATTCTCTTAGGAAGCATCAGGTTTCACCAACAATACATACAATAATAAACCGGACAGCTTCTGTTTGTCTACAGTAATAGAACAGAGGGGACTATCTATAGTGTCAATAGCTCTCTATTTGACTGTGTTTTCCATTAGGTTAGTAAGTTAGGCAGAACTAGCTATGTTATTTATTGGTGCCATCCATTTATATTTCAGTCACTGACATTTCCATCCTGGCAAATAGTATATACTCTGCTCTGGTACATACACCTTGCAATTTTATATTTTCTCGTTGAGTATATTACATCAAAGGAGCACGGAAGGTGCATTTTCAGAAGATTCAAAGTTCAGTGGAAGTCTCTTTAGGAATGAATTTGATTAAGCTCTATAAAGCATAGACATGGTTTTGTAAAGAGTTTCAAGTGCTCCACATACTGTAAGGCAAGGCAAGTTTATTTATATAGCACAATTCAAACACAAGGCCACTCAAAGTGCTTTAGTAAGGCAGGGGTCAATCAACTACATTTGTCCAAAGCTAGAAACGAAGCAGGCACTGGCTGCAGACACTAGTTAGTCCTGATTAGAAAGAAATATGAATCATGTTCAGATGGTTTTAATGCTATTAGGGTCAGAACAATGCTTGCAGGAAGCAAAAAGAAAATGTTAAATGTCAAAGAGCCTAACCTCAAAGCTGGCCGTAACATGTTGGGAGCAGCAATAGTACCATTGTCTACTTTGTTCAGTGCAAGAGAGGACAGAATCTTCTGAAATGATCAGTTGCAGTTTGGTGTAATCAATTGGTGACGTAAAAATGACTTCATTCTATGTCCTTTGATCCCACCTCTATGTTGATTCCAGAGCCATATTCAATCTTAAATAAGTTTGAGCCTGCGGGCCCCAGTTGACAATTGCTGCTATAAAGTATAAAAAAGTACATTATCTGAAAATTCTGTAAACATTTAAGAATGATAACAAGCTTATTATTTTAAAGAAAGTGTACGTTTTTTGTTTACCAACCTCTAAATCTAATGGTGTACTGTTTGCCGAGCTTAATCGTAGAGCAGTAGTTGTAGTAGTAGAGTATCAGAAATTGGTTGAGTGAAAACCATAGACAGAGCATATGTGACATGTGTCTAACTTTGTCCAAGAAAGAAAAAACAGCATCATTATATTAGAGTCGGGAGAGTCAAAGGGGCCACTCACACTAGGGCCGCGTCCACGTGCCAAAGCTCATTTGCATACTAAAGTCTAGAACGTTTGGCTAGTGTGACCACGCCAACTTGTATTCCAGCACGGAACAGCCCCTTGGCCACGGCACACCTGGGAGAGGTGTGCCGTGGCCAAAGTACAGATGCTAATGAGATGACACGCGCACAAGCAAGCGCACAGGCGGCATTCCTGACGTGAATTTATTAAGGATGCATAGTCCGTTAACGTCCGCTGCCTTACTAGTCCACCAGAATTGCCCACCACTTGGACTTGTAGCTACATAAAATGTGTGAGAATTAACGTGTGCCTAGGTGTGGGCTAATAAAAGAGGGAGAGAGCTAAATAGGTGAGCGCAGAAAGCAAAGCAAAAAGGTTTTCGTGTTTACTCACGTTCGTCAGATGATTTTTTTCTTTTTCCTCCCGTCAGCTGTCATAACTGCCTTTATGCATGGCGGTGGAGACGCACCCAAAACAACACACCGCGGCCCGGTGATAAGGAAACAGTAGCCTACACTAAGGTTTAACAATAAACTTTATAAAGACACTTAAAAAAACGATCTCTGCCCATAAAAAAGGTCTGACTTGGATTACTTGATGGAGCGATCGATGTGTATAAAACCATCCGGTACGTATGGTCTGATGACGGGCTGTTATATTAATAATAAACAGCGTGCTGCACAAATATGAGACTGTTCACCGCAACCTATTACGTCAAGGCTACATTTAAAAAAAAAAACAATAGCTTAAGGATTTTCGTTGCTCTAATGTGGAAGTGGAATATATGATGCAAATTTGGCCAGATGAAAATATTCACAAACAGTCGTATAGCCTACAAGTAGACTACGCTCCAAATCCTAAACGCGCACAGTGACGTAGGCAAGGTGCAATCGTGCCCAGGCCACGAGCAGTGTGACCACGGGCCAGCGGGGGGAGTGGGGAGGGGGGGGGAATCGTGCTGAATCTTCCTGCAGCACGGAACAGGCAAACGGCCCTAGTGTGAGTGCGCCTAAAGAGAGATTTTAAATGAGATTTCCATGGGATGAAAGGCGGCTTGCAGATAATTACCTGCCCTCTTTCACCACTGTCCAAAATAAAAAGGGACACAAAAGCACAGCCTGTCTGACTTACACACCGTAATAGGACCATAAAAAAGCATGCCCCATTATCAAGTGGATACTGGCTGTCACACACTAATCCTAGTCAAATCCCTTTGGAAAGCAATGAGATTGGCACAGTCACACAGCCATGTGTGTGTGTGTGTGTGTGTGTGTGTGTGTGTGTGTGTGTGTGTGTGTGTGTGTGTGTGTGTGTGTGTGTGTGTGTGTGTGTGTGTGTGTGCATGTGTGTGTGTGCCAATGCCTGTGTGGGATAAAGTGGCGAGGTGATCATGCAGGGTGGATATCCCGGAGTGGAGTGTTAACCATCCCTCTGGTGGTGTAAGTCTGTTGGAACAGCATTTTGCAAACTCATGGGAACGAAATGCAGCACATTTAGCCCGTCCCCAGGGTTGGTGTGCTAGGAGAGTGAGCCAGAGAGGAGCACATGGAGGGGCTTGATGAGCCTCTGAAAGCATTCAGCTCAATTCGGAAGTGAGGACACACACCACAAAAAAAACAGCCTGCTAGCTGCACTTTGTAGTCCATACTGGGCCATTTCAGAGCAGGGGGTTTATAACAGCCCTTTTAGCTTGAAACCAAAGTAGAGCAAAACACGGGTAATTGAATCCAGTTTGGGAATTCATATGAAACATGTGTGTATGTGCAAGAGTCTGGGTACGTCAGCAAGTTACCCCCCAACACATTAATGTTCTACATTTAAGAACTAATGGGTGATCATGGTGCCAAAAACACTGTTGGAGCCCTAAATAATTAAAAGCAATGAAAATATAATACAAGTATTTATTGAAACCAACCATAATTTAAGTAATACAGCATTTGAGTAAGATAAGATATTGCACTGAAGTAAAATAGAAATTAAAAGTTTTTGGTCAGAGAGAGCTAACTGTGCCAGAAAAAGAGGCTGCAGAGGAGAAGGAGGATAGGAACAAGGGAGGAAATGGATGAATAAAAAGCTAGTCCTGTCTGCTAGTGGTGCTTTCCCCCCTCCCCCTCGCCTTCCCCCTGAGGATGGTGTGAAAGGGAAGAGATGAAAGAGAGACTTTGAAGAAGGAGTGATCCCTCCCTCACTCCCCTCGATGGAGGTGGAGAGGGATGAGAGCAGAGGCCCCTGACACAGCAAGAGATGTCAAGATACACACACACACACACACACACACACACACACACACACACACACACACACACAGTATTTCTTTCACATTATGCACTTGACTTCTCTTAGAAGTACTTTCGAAGGTGACTTTACAGTCCATTTTATTTTGCTTTGAGCACAGCTTTCTGAAAGTGACCATACGGGCTTTCCTTTTTCTACACTTTCTCAGCGCTGACAGCAATGAAGCGCTCACAAAAAGTCATCTCTGCTTGCTGCACGATGGCAGCTGAAGCTTAGATCTTTTGTTAAAGTTGCGATATATTCCTTTTCTTTTTCTTTCCGAGTTTAAAAAATACTTGACATCCCTCATACGTCTGGAGCAATGTCACGACTTCTCCACTGGTGAAGAGTTGGGATAGGTCCTCGCCTGACAGACTGTCTCCATCCGAGTGTGCGCCGTGGTTACTGATTGACTGGACATGTTGACTGGACATCCCTGACTCACAGTCACAGATGACTCACTGACTCACAGATGAGAAGTGATCGAAGGTGGACAGTGGAGCCGATTGCTCTGGACAGCAGGCAGCAGTGTTTTGATCTCTTGAGCGCACTATCTGGAATTCATCTTTGGGTAATCTTCAATGCATTCAAGCAGAGAATAATGTGTTTCACTTTGACTCCTTTGCTGTCTCATAGATAACCTACTTCATTTTAATCTGCAATTTCACTTTGTAAACTTCTGGGTGGTAATCATGGCTTTACCAAGAATATGTATCCAGTTAAATTGAGTTGAAGGGTTGCAAGCCTAATTCCTGGATGCTCTGTTGAAACAGTCCCCAATTGCAAACAAATACTTCCAAATCTCTGTGGGTGTCCTAGTTTTATGAACCATTGTCTCCAAGTAGTTCAGTCTCTCCTACATCAGAAATGTCCTTTTAATTTCTTCCCTCAGTTTGTCTCTCAGCGTATGAATCCCTCCAATCATTAAGCCACCCATCCAAAAATCCAACCATCGATTTCAGGTTCAACTCATCCCTTTTTGCCAGCACGCAGTGTCTTTTAATCTTACTCTCTGCTATTGATTTGGCTAAGGGCACTGTATAATGTGTAGCCTCTCTCTGGTGTTGAGAAACTGAAATTCCAAATCTATACACCCGTAATGTCATCCTTCAACTCATAGTCAATGATTAGTCAGTCTAAGAGTCCATCCCCATTTATTCAGACATACTCTCATTTCATGATATGCAGTCATTTCAGTCTAGCCTAAATTGCTTAGCATTTCTACTTTTCCCTTGCAGACCTCAACCTAAAATGCTAAGGTAAGCCACGTTTTCCAGTGCTCTAAAATGTCACTGAAAAAAGAAAAGAAGAAGAAAAAGAAGAAGAGGGAGAAACCCTTCGGTATCACTCGAGAGGGATGGAAAACACAAGGAGCTGATAGACATGGCTGAAATTGAAAAAAGATATATGATTTTAAGCACATTCAATTAAATCTGAATGCAATTTAATTATATCTTGAGTGTGAAATGGGATTTGGTGTCCCTGTTGCTAGAGGTTGGGTGGCCCAGAGATTTTCTTCAGAGGGTTCATGTTCAAGGTCCTGTGCTAGTGGACATTAAGCCCTCTGTATAGACTGTAAGATTTTGACTTACATGAAGGCAATCAGAAGGATTGCCTTATGGCAGTAATTGTCCTTGTTTCATGTAAAGCATCCCCAAAAACCAAGCATCACCTCATTAATATACTGTAGAGGCACTAGCACATTTAAACAACCAAAACTATCATTGAGATTCCATCATTGAAATATCTACAACACTGCATATGTCTGCAATACATGCTCAGATTATCTTCCATAAAAAAAGCAAATTGCTTTTCATCGCAAAAGGAAATTGCTACACGGTACAAAACAGAAACAGTTTTGCTCACAGTACTTTGGAACTGATTAATCTTGAACTAACCACGGATAATATATTCATTACATTTTGGTGTGAAAATGTTACAGTGGCTCCATTTGCTGTTGTATACCAGTTACATGGCACATATTACTGCATGTTGCAGTGATGTGATTACTTTTTTCATCAATACATAGTATAATTGATTTTAACATTAGGGATACTAATAAAAGTAAAAAATAATAAAAATTGGACTCTTTGTGCTTGTTACCTGGTTGTCCTTGTGAGAAGATGGGGAATGTATAATATGTGACTGGAAGCAGAGGTGACAGGTTGAACACGTTCTGCATCAGTACATTACGGGCGGTTCTGCCCGTAAGCTTCTGATTAGCCTCACAACACCATTATATCATCCAATAATTATACTGTTTGAATCTGCTTTTCCTGACATTTCATCGGCAATTGATGTCACATGGCCAGCTCCCTCCATCTTTAGTATCCCACTGCATATTGATTGAGAACCTGTTACCCAGCAAAGGTTATGAATCCTGATCAAGGGAGTTTCACTCATTACTATTTCTCTCTCTCTCTCTCTCTCTCTCTCTCTCTCTCTCACTAGATAATTATATAGTCCTCAGCATCTATTGATGTATGACCATATCATCTGTATCTTCTTTGACCTAAATGAATAGGTGTGTGCACAGTTGCATATACATATTGTATTTATCCATGTCATGTGTCTATGTGTATGAATGCATGTTAAGATATCCAATGTGATTAGATGGCCGTGTGTGTGTGTGTGTGTGTGGGGGGGGGGGGGGGATCTTGCTTTGATGAAGGTCAACAGACACAGCATGTATGAAGACAGATAACTCACTGGCTGACACGTACACCCCCCCCCCCCCCCCCCCCCACACACACACACAAAGAAGCAATCTAGGGAAATAGATCTTGGGGGTTTCAGTAACAGAGGGTCGATAAGTCTACAGATAATCACAGCTCAGGTTGTTATATTGGTGTGTGGGGTGGATTGAGATTAAAGAAGACTATGGATGATTGCATTTTGGGAATAAAATAATTGCTCCTATTGGCATGTTACATGTTAGTGTGTGTGTGTGTGTGTGTGTGTGTGTGTGTGTGTGTGTGTGTGTGTGTGTGTGTGTGTGCGTGTGTGTATGTTTGTGTGTGTGTGTTTGGTGTGTATTTGTGTGCTTTCACCCATCCTTTACTTGTTCCACTTTCCCACCTTGACATTTCTGAATGCCTGGCCATTTTGCTACAAAGGCATACTTTTCACATCAACTGTGAAATTAAGGTATGGATGACGCAGGCTAGGATTAAAATCGACTTTTTCATGGGTGACTTTATGTAATATCAATCGGCAAAATCAGAGACATGTGGGTAGAAGCCTAAATAAAAGTAACCCTAAAAGAGAATATATACAAAGTCTACCAAATACTAAACATACTAAGAAAGTGCCACAGCTTCAAAACTTCAATATTTGTACCAGGATTTGAATGCAGCATAATGACCTTTAGGAGGGATCTTTAACGGACCATTAGTATAAACAAATCCATTATTTTTATGGAGGATGATTCCTTTTTTACCGGGATTCTTGCAAAATGCACATTATAAGTAACACAGAAGTTTTAAATTAGCCTTACATGGCAATTTCACAAAGTTGAAAGATTTGTGTCTGCACGTCTTTTTGTAACTATGTGTATGTATTTGTGTTGATAGACAACAACAAAAAAGAAAACAGAATAATAAAAGCAGAAAATATAATATTGACCAGAAACTGAATCTTACTAAAACTTGGATTATAAATAATCTACAACAATGGTGCCAGTTAACCTTCTGTATTTGGGAGGTGCAATTAGATGTATTGACATGCCAAGGTGTTTCATATGAAATTCATGAGTATTTACCTAGGGGGCAAAACCACTTATTTTTTTAAAAACAGACATGGAGCGTTGCAAAAGGTTGTTCACCAGAAATGATATCCAGGACCTTCCAGGATCTCAACCTAGGTGGACAACCTGGTCAACTAGCTGCGATAGAGCAAATCAGAACCACTGTTTAAGCGAATGGGGGTGAGCTAATAGGGATTTTTTTAAACGTATAGATATCATTATTAAACTTTGCAAGTTGATTACTGACATTAAAACAACAACTTTTTGTATTACAGTATTTTCCAAAAAGTTTGAATAAATATGAAAAATCATCAATATCTTACTAATGATGCGTAAATTTGCATATCTGCAAAGCCCCAAAATCTAGATGTTGGACAAAAACGGAGTCAATTTGTTTTTAAATTTTGAAAACAAAACAAGTGTCCAACTGCTTGAAGGTTTTCCTAATCACAGTTCAAATTTTATCAATAACCCATAGACCCCTTTTTTCCAAGGGAATGTCTAGCGGTTTCCTAAAATACCAGCTGGAGACTCCAAAAGGACACTTTTGGTCCATGGCACATGAAATATAACTGTGTGTGTGTGTGTGTGTGTGTGTGTGTGTGTGTGTGTGTGTGTGTGTGTGTGTGTGTGTGTGTGTGTGTGTGTGTGTGTGTGTGTGTGTGTGTGTGTGAACCAAAGTGCTGCAGCCCAACTGATGCAGTAGGTGAACACATTGTGGAGTCCTTCTTGCAAATGCAGGGAACACATCCAAAGACAAAGAGAGAGAGAGAGAGAGAGCAGTTGGAGGTAGAGAGTGTAAAAGTCAATAATCCATAGTTTATTTTTTACTCATTCACCAGCTCTATACCCTAATCTTATCATCTTTGCAACTTGGTTCGGTGGGAAAGTATACATCTATGAACTATGGCCCAGGGAGTTCTGTCGTAGGAATGGTGTGCTGTTGTTCTCGTCTAAGTGTGTCTTTTTTCTTTCCAATATATGCGCTCTGCTGCTAGTGTGTGTATATGTGTGTCTTTGAGGTGAATAATAACTTTTTTATTATTATGCCGGATACGGCACGGTGCTTCCAAGCTTCGCTTACTGGAGTTCAATTACTGGGTTCCCCCTGGCACGCCTTTTATCACTGAATAAATAGTTCTGCGATACTTTGACTGTGTGTGTTAGTTTGTGTGGTCAAAAATCACACGCTTTGCATAAGAAAGGGCAAAAACATGCAGTGAGGTTTCATACACACAGCATGACCAAAAACAGCAAGCCATGGATGCCTGCACACACACAGGTTTGTGGAGGTGTTTTGTCACACTGGTACACTGACTCACTCACGCATATACAAGCTTGGATATGGTAGTAATGTCCACATGCACACAAAACACATGCGGACACTCATTAAATATTTTCGTTTTCTCCCCGGGGGAAAAGCATTAACCCCCCTCCTCCCACTCAGTATTAAAGCACGTTCATCACACAGACATACAAAAACACAGCAATGCCCCTGAAACCCGGAGACTTAGATTTGGGCAATCAACTCTACAATGAATGCCTGCAAAAGAGAGATAAATATTGATGTCCTTGTCCTCACCTATTGACATGTTTACACAATGATTTTCCTATAAAACCAAATGGAGCACGTTCACTGAGCAATGAGCATACAGCCAGAAGCACAGATGGGGAAACGCACGACAGTTTGATCATCGTCAGGTGACATTTATCAATACATTTGTCTGAATGCTAAGAGTTTTGAGTCCTGCAGTTGTAAGTGCAGTGTATTTGTCAAGTCAAGCAACTGTAAGATGAAACAGTTGAAGGGATTTATGAAATGTCCTGATCTTTTCAAATGGTAAGTAAATGAGAGTTGAAGTGGGAAATAAAAAAAAAATAAAAAATCTTAATTTCTATCTTTCTCTTCAGACAAAATGAAAAATAACCTGGAAAATGTACTGGCCACCATCATACAGTATTAATCCAATGATATTTTGCAGTTACTCCTACACACCTCTCCTAAACACATAGCAAGTCACCAGTAATATTATATTGACATTAAAATATAGTGATGAGAAAGTTATAATTTTTTTGTGTAAAATATAAAAAAATAAGGATTTCTTGTAAATGTAATAGAATAATTGATGATCAGGAGTTTTCTATGACAGTAACCATGCAGTAACATGGCTTAATGTTCATCCTTTGGCTGCCAGATATGTATTTTTTTCAAAATGGTCAAAGAAAGGCTGTTCTAATTACTGCTCAACTTTTAACATCTGAAATTTGTGTATTGGGAACCACATAACATTGCAATTGCAGAACATATTTACAATACTAACATTGTTAGCAGCTAGGCTAGGCCTATATACCTACCAAAATAACCAAATTGTACTGTATATGAAGATACACAATAGTTTACCATTGGGGAATATGATTTGTTGTTTGTTTGACCAAGTTAAATCATAACGACACTAAGGGTGGAGACTTAGGAAGAGAGAAATCAGACGAATGAAGTAAGAAGTTGGGGAGGAAGGGAACAGTACAGAACCTTCTGTTGCACAAAAAGTAGGCCTAGTTACCCTGCTATGCAAATCAAAGAAATGTACACATGAAGCAATTGATCAATACGCTATAGATATGGACAACTTGGAAAATATTGTTGTAATTACTTGAGCAGCAATGTTGCATTAACATAAATCAATTCAAAAGTTAAAACATAACATATTTTAAATGTAGGCCTACTTATTTGTATTATACTTTATTTTGAGCTCCACATACCCCATATACTCCTGCCTACTGGGCAGCACAGCTGTCCTGGAACCGAGTGATTACCACAGAGGTCTTTGCCATATTAGCAGGATATCCGAGTTTGAGTTGGTGTAAGCAGGCTACAGAATTTACAAATGTATTGTCCAAAAGATGAAAATGAAGAAACCATCACTGAAACCTATGCAAGGCAGTTTGAGTAAAGTAGCCTACCTCTGCAATTCTTTTATTTTTTTAAGATATTTTTTTGGCATTTTTATGCTTTATTGACAGTGTAGAAACAGAGTTGAAATGGGGTAGAGAGGGGAGTGACATGCAGAGAACGACCGCAGGCTGGAATCGAACCCGGGTCCGCTGCTGGCCGAGGCCCATGGGGGGGACGCCCTACCAACTGAGCTAAGGGCGCCCCTACCTCTGCAATTCTTAAGCTGCTATCAGCATTAGTTCAGCTAACTCTGCCTGTCTGTATAGACCTACACAGACTGCAGGCCTATACAGATGGACCTAGCAGATATGCAACCAGCTAGCTTAATTAGCAACCAGTAAAGAGATTTCTAAGTATGGCGTAGGCTAAATAAGTTACCTCTTGTACAAATATTTGGATGGATACTTTTGCACAGAGGGAAGCAACAAAACAACGTTCAAGGTAGGAGTGCTCACTGTGTTTTTATTTAACGTTGTTGTGGTTTAAATAGCAGTGCTGATCAATGCATAGCTAAATGGTGCGCTAATGCCCACTGTTCTTGTGATTGGTCTGTGCCAGTTTGCTAATTCAGATGTGAAAGAGGTGGGAAACTAATGCATTTGGATTGGAAATATAGAGTTTTGTAATGATTCATTACAAAAAAGCCACCAACAAATCAGGCATTTTGGGAGTGAATTATTGGTGAGGATTGAGCAGGCCTCCACCATGTTACAGCTGCAGATAATTTGACTGATTTACTATAGGCCTATTGGGCATACAGGTGTTAATTAATACAGCTTTGCCTGTAGCCTAGGCTTCAATCCAGGCTTCAATCCAGCCATCTAGACATTTTATATAATATTGTATATGTATTCATGTGTACTTGTTAGTTAACAGCATCTCAGGGCTGTACAGTGCTTGAAACAAGTGGATGTTATAAAGACTGGAGTGTTTTTATGTTAGTGTGTGTGTGTGTGTGTGTGTGTGTGTGTGTGTGTGTTTCTGTGTGTATGTGTGTGTGTTTCACTAAGCAATGCACACTTTTATGCACGAGTTTATTAGTAAAAGTGTATATATGAGACATATTGAAGTACTCATATTGCTTGCTATGTTTGTTGAGCAGTTGATTTGTGCGTCGACTACTAGTATTTGTAGGCACTCTCAGTTTATTTTAATATTAAATAACAACAATTTCAATAGTACTAGTAAGTAGTTTTGTTCAACTCAACCACAAAACAAAGCTTCTGCCTGCTCAAATATGACCCCGTGCGCAATGCAGTCCGCTCTTTTCACTTCACAGTGTAGCAGTGTAGCTAGGGGGCGGTGCCTGTTGCCACGAGGGAACCTGGCCAATCAGAGCAGACAGGTGCAGAGGGCAGACGGCGGGGTCTTAAAGAGAATTATGTTCAGGCTCTAAACAGAACGTCTTCGCAGAGAGGCTATGAGACGAAATACAACAACGCCAGTGTGAGAACTAAAAAAGGGAATTGTGGACACACTACACAATGAAAACAGTTTATAGCAGAGTCATAAAATAAAAAGCTGAACCCGAAAAATATCATAATATGGGATCTTTAACATATCCAATTCTCCTAACACATGAGTAAAAAGTCATTGGGAAGTGACAAGTAACAGTGATTAGAGAAACCATGAGGAGGATCAATCAACAGAGGAGATAGGGGAGGGTTTAAAGATAAAGAACAAAGGGAAGAATGAAGGATGTCGGCAGAGGAGTGGAAGAAAGGAGTGGAAGAAGAAAGATAAACGAGAGGGAATAGCTAAGAAAAGAGCTTCTGTGATTCATGTCAGTCAGGCTGCTCTGCATCATCCTGTATTCACTTGCTCATGATCTACCACTGCCTGTGTGTGTGTTTGTGTGTGTGTGTGTGTGTGTGTGTGTGTGTGTGTGTGATTTACAACCCCATCTCCCTTGTCTTTATCTGTATACTTATCCGAACCTTGGCACCATTTCCTCAGAGAGAAGACACAATATGAAGTGTTTACACACAGTCCCAAACACACACACACACACACACACACACACACACACACACACACACACACACACACACACACACACACACACACACACACACACACACACACACACACACACACACACCACGAAGCAGTTCGACCTTGACTTCTGCTGTTACCCTACACCCCTCATGAACATGCTGTGTATTATTCTCAGTCTCCTTCCGCTGCTGGAAACCGATGCTTATCTACTTTACAGAAGATAACGGAGAGCACAAAAGAGAGAGGGGGGGGGGATAGAAAAAAAGTGCAAGAAATATGGAAGGAGAGAGAGAGAGAGAAGGAGGAATGAGAGGGGTTTTACCTAGAGAGTGAGAAAGGAGGAAAGATAGAGGATTGAAACTGAGAGGGGTCTGAATAATAGACAATACAGTATACCCAAATAATAGATAGCAAGACTGGAACAAGTGATGTGCTGGTGAGTATGTCCTGCATTTGTTAATTTGCTGAAGGAAAGGCACATATGGAATTAGGGAGATCTCATAAACCTTAAATGGGGGGAAAAGGCCGCAGCAGGGCTGTCCAACCTCATTTTGTCAGTACCAACTGAAATTATAACCAGAAAAGTGTGACATATCAAAATGCTGGCACTGAATGAATTGTCAGATTCAGAATCCTGTCCGCCTTGTCATTAAGTGGCCGCATTCAATGGAGGAATTTTTCAGATAGTATAGCCTCTATGTTTCTTGAGGCAGCTTTCAGTGGTTTTAAAATATGAACCCATGATCATCTTGGACCGTTTTTAACAGAAAGCCTACCTTGTGAACTGCAGGTGTGATGTTTGAATGAAGTGAGCGTTTACCAGGCAGCAATGGTCTAATACTGTAATTTCAACTTCAGATTTATTTTTTCCATTTGTTGAGCTCCCTCACATTATGAAACTGCAATTCCAAATGACTCTGTTCCTTTAAATCCTCATCATTTTTTGCCAATTTCAGACAATTTTATTTAGTTCTTGTAAAGCTACATTTCAGAAACTTTGCTATTTTCTCGAACAAAAAAAACATTTTTGTGGTTGCCTAATTTATTTTACGTTTAGGTGTTGTTTCTGCACTAATATCAAATTATTTCTAACTATACCATGCCCCAAACCATAGGAGTGGAATTCACCTTGCCCCCAATGTTCCTGATCATTGTGTAACATTCGTATGCCCTTTCTATGTCCTCTCCTGCCTAATGCCATGCACAAACCTTTGCTTAATACTTTCTGCTCTATTCATCATCGCTAGAGACCTCATGGCTGTGCCCTTTTTTTCCAACCTTAAAGATAGCACATTAATGTGAAGTACAGTTTGTCCTGGTCAAAAGTCAATGTGTCCTTGAGCAAGGAGCTGAAAAAGCATACTGTGTCTGTGTCAAACGGTGTACATTAACTGCAGGTTTTCAGCAATGTTGAAATCCTGTTGGAAAGACATTTGTTCTTCAATTTCCACTACAGTGTTTGCTTAGTGCTATTCTGTATGCAATTTGAGCATACTAAGAAGTGCCCAATTATGTAAAATATACAAAATTACTATAAACTTTAGCATGATTAAGCAATCACATAGTTCTGAATTGTGTTTGCACTGACATACAGCAGTGTGTTTGCACCGCTGTGCGTATGTGCATATATTTGACCAACCTCCTCCTACACTAGCTCTATTAATAATAGTATTATTCATACTGTGACTCATCTTAACGCCAACTCTGGCATGCTGACTCATACACTCCACCAGCAAAAGTTGATTTTTTTACTTTTTAAATATGTGTAATTTATTTTGACCTTGTGCAATGGTCCCTTAGCTAAAAGTGGTGTGGCTTTTCGTGATGTAATGGGACACTAATTAATCAGGAAGTTAATATTCCCTTGGCTAAAGTAAACCTGGCAATTCTCAGAATAGTAATAATGTGTGAGGGGTTCAGCAGTCCCTTGGTCGAATCAGTCTTGGTTCTTCTCTAGACCATTGGAACTTCAATGGTCCCCTATAGCTGGAGTTTCCTCAAAATTAAATGGGCCTCATTTGTTTGGACTGGAGTGTCTGAAAACAGTTACTAATAATACTTAAACAAATCTTAACTTTAGCAACTAAATACTTGAATGGGATGAACAGCAGCCAACAACTAACTAATAAACTAGACATGTGATGCAAGGAAACTTAATACTGTCACACAGTTTTTAAATTGTGTCCTCTGAATGTATGCACTGCAACATACTCTGACACTTAAATGTAGACACACACACACACACACACACACACACACACACACACACACACACACACACACACACACACACACACATACTGTGTGGGTGCTGACTCATGGAGATTAGAGGAGAATTATAATCCTATTATCCTGTTGTCTTTCTCTCATGTCTTCTATTACAGTTGACAAGAGCAGAAAGGGTGTATTTGTGTGTGTGCATGTTTGTGTGTGTGTGTGTGTGTGTGTGTGTGTGTGTGTGTGTGTGTGTGTGTGTGTGTGTGTGTGTGTGTGATAGGGAAGGGGGGAAAGCATATGCCAGCATGTCCGTGTTACCAAGTGGTTGTTCTCTTTGGATATACATGACACTTTCATGATTGTGCATTTAGAGTGTGAGTTATACTGACTGTTCCTCTTGGTGCACATGAAGCTACAAGTTTACTCAAAATAACCTGCATAAAAGCAGGGGTACAAACTGACATACATTTAACCCTGACAAACACACCATACACGCTCATGATGTTCACATTTTTACAAAATACATAAAAACAAAAATCACATGAAAAACAAAGAGGGTTGAAGTTATTCCGCTGAAGCCTACGCTTTAGTTTGAATGCTGGTGCGTACGTGTGTGAATGTGTTTCCCAGCAGCTTTAATGGCTATATATAAATATATTGGGCCCATCATGTCCATTAGAGTCAATGTATAATCAATAGTTATCAAATGATGGACTTTAATGTCGGCTCTAAAAGCGTCCACGTTTTTTTCTTTCACCCTCCTTCCCTCCTTCCCTCCTCTCTTGTCCATGTCTCAGTCTCACTCTGTCCTTCTCCTTCATCTGCATCTGTGCTATACAGTATAGTGTAGGTCCCTCGCCGTCCTGTACCATTCAAGTTTATTTTATTTTATTGTATGTCGTTCTTATTCTCCATTATAACATTATCTTCATCTTTTCTTCATCTTAAAAGGTGTGTAAGTATGTCTTTATCTCAATCTAATGCCGGATGTCAGCTAGCTAAATATTCTAAGCCCTTAAAAATAGATGGCAGAGGGACATGCAGCAATGGCAGCTAAATTGCCTCATTTTACACAGTCACACACACACACACACACACACACACACACACACACACACACACACACACACACACACACACAACCACACAGAGTCATTTGTGAAGGTGCAGGTGTTGATGGCCTACTACTTGACACTTGCAGCTAAGTGTTGGCCTATTGACCCTGAGCTTCTTGGTGTAACTGCTTCTTAATGATTGTATCTTCCTCAGTCGCTCTCGCTCTCTCTCTCTCTCCCTCACGATTCTACTGCCAATTCTGACCTCCATCTTATTTTCTCTCCTTGTGTTTTTCTCCAGACAGCAGTATCTGTCTTTTTTCCACCCACCTGCTAGCAAAGCAAGTAGCCTACCAATTGTCATTGGATTTATATTTGTGAATGTACACACACACAATTACATTTGCTATAGCCACACACACACATTTAGGTCATGCAAAATTGCACTTATCCACGGATCCACCTATGAGCTCTGTGTCAAGTGCAATTTTGCAGTTCTCAGAACCAACCAATAGATGCACGCGGTTAAAAGTGGGTTGTCTGCAACCGAGACAGATTTATATCTAAATATTA
>NC_137235.1:20309716-20609716 GCF_949987685.1 Ammodytes marinus
CAACCACACTTTTAATTCAACATCACACAGTTTTTAGTGGTATTGTTTACGAAGGAAGCAAATAAATAATGTAGCGCATTATTTAAACCCATCTTGATGTACCACAGTGCAAACTTACAGCACACTTTGTTTCAGATAAAGCATAAGTGTGACTATCTCTACCAAAAGCACACTTCCTACTGGCATGTGGAAATGTGCGTTTCACACCTATTGTGCTGATTGACAACAAGATCTTTGTTTGCAGTGCGGGTGGGCTGTATATTGTTGTCATAGTCTTCACCGGTGTGATGTTGCACCACAACATGGATTTTGCAATACCATCATCACCATGATCTTTAAAGAACCAGGCCACTGTTTCCCTTATGTTCATTAAGCTCCTTTAAGGAATAGGACAGTGCATAACGTGACCTAGAAACTTAGTGGGCAACCCATAAATGGAGCGGGAGAGGCATAAAAGTCAATGTTAATGCAGAGGAGCTGAGGGAAAGGTTAGCAGTAAGTTGAAAGTTTGGCAGTAAATGTACAGAATAACAATGTGTCAGTTAAAAAAAAGCGTAAGATGCTCATTACCAAGGATAGTTTTGTCTGTTGTGTCCAAGTGCCAGAAAAACAAAAGGGGTTAGCGCTAGAACACGATCTACCCTGTGTTTCTGACTAATGTCACATTCGGTTAGCTGGACAGGAATCTAACAGTAACGTTACCCTTTTTGGCTGCTATGCAACGTTAGCTGTAAATTAAGATGCAATGACAACTACTAAAACTCCTTTTTATACTCATATAATGATATATTGAAGATATATGTTGAGGATGATATATTGTTTGTAAAGAGATGTGTGAAGTGTGGGAACCAGATGGGGAGACCAACGCCAAAGGAGAGCAAACTGGTTCCAAAAAGAAAAGGCACCGCTGTTCTTTGGAACTGGTTTGGTTCTAAATCATCCCACACAGAGAAAAAAAATTAAACATTATGCAAGGTTTGCAGCTGTATTGTAACAGTAGGAAGCTGAGACACAGGCAACCTGTTCCATAATTTAAAAAAAAACACATCTGTGAATGATGTGGGGCCGTTTAAGCTGCTATTAGACTAGAGAAATAAGAGATGGAAAGATATCGCAAATAACATGGTGCCTAATATTTTAAATCTTGAAATAATGTCTTCATTGATATAAAGGGACATATTATAAAATTGCATCACTTAAGTAACACCTTGATGATTTTGTTCAAAGTCCTTGAACTGGAGTCATAGAGCTGGTGGTGGGCAGTCTCTGCTGTTTGTATTGTGTGGCTCTTTTCAAATAAATACATGTTCCATTACGTCTTAAACCATAACCAGTGAAAACAACTGTATCTGGTAATAACCTCCCCTTACAGCAATGTTATCAAAAGCAACAGCATAGTCTTTATTAAACAGTTAGAGCTAAATTGTTGTGCAGTGACTGTATACAGTTATGAACATAATAATCAGCATGACTTTAGTTGCCACAAATTCAACCAGAGCTTCCTTTTCATTTGGGCAATGTATAATAAGCTTTTATTGTTCATTCAAGTTATTATACTTTACTTTGATTACAGGACCTCAGGCAATAAACGAAAATTGCATTACACACTCGGTATAACTGAATTTTACGTAATTTTCCATTCTGGAAAGTGGCTCTAGCGATGTCGTACCATAAGACCGAATAACAAAAACTCAATAAGTCACCATCACAAGGAATTTTAATCTCATTCTAAATTTGAACAAGAGCGCTTAAAACTTTTTCAGCCTGGGGAATGAAATTGAGAGAATGAATCCTCTCCTGAGACCCACACACTTTAAATCCTGTTAATACCTTTTGTCAAGTTTGTACCCATCAGAAAAAAAGCCAGTGCTCTGTTTGGGTCTAATACACTGAGTAACAACAGTACATGATGAATTTGATAAAAATACGTAGGCGTTTCAATGACGTTTTTATTGTTAAGTATTGAACTGCAGTGTACCATAGGTAATGAAGACACCTCCAATCCAGCTTTATAATTAGTGGTTCAGTTATATCAAGAGGCACATAAGGCAGCTATAGTGCAAAAAGGGAAGGGTTTACAGTAAGGTCATAATTGCTGGTTAAATGGCATTCCTTATTGATAGCATCTCTGAGCCTGCCTCATCATCCTCATCAACAAATCATTTGGGTGGTTGCAGCACTGCTGATCAATAGCCAATAAAAACAAATCCATTGAGCTTACCAAGCAATCTAGCACTCCTAAGGCCTTTTCCCCATCATGAATGCAAGAAACGAGTGCTACCTATTGTGTTTGTGAGACTGGTATGTTGGCCAGTTGAACCTGCAGACTCTTTGTTAGAAAGTAAAGGTGTTTTAATCGAATGTGATTTCACTGTTTAAGCCAGAGCAGCCCAGTTCTGCCTGTATTTAGATGTTCCTAACTGACAGTTGTTTGTACAGCTCATGAGCTTTTCTGGGTCCTTGGGTTTGAGTGGATGCACCCCATAGTGGATATACAACGTGTTATCTATAAGCATCTAAGTTGACAACGATGACGATGAACATTTCTGATTACGCTGCATTGATTATATTCGCACAGCATGGAGGCGGAGTATCTGGGCAAGCTGTTAAGTAATGATCGAGACAATTAAAGTCAACTGGCTAAAAATCAATGACCTCTCATGGGAAAAGGTTACAGTTCAGTCCGCCTTTGGCTGACCATGAATGAAGTCTTACACAAACAGATCGTTCAAAGTGAGTGATCAGACTCAACATTTTAAGATATGAAAATATCGTTGGGATGAGTGTGAATAATAATCTCCAAGAAAGCAATAAGTTACTCTGATGACACTTCTCTTTTATCCAATAACATGCCTTCAGACAATTCTGAGGGATCTGCAGAAGTATGTAGTAAGTTTGTTAGCATTTCTAAGCCTTCTAAACCAATACACATAAGCATGATTTATATCAATAAAGCACCCTTTGTCTATAGCCACGTCTCCACCGCAGGAACTAGTTCCTGGAACTACTGCGATTTAATGCAACACTTCAGCTCAGTCGTCTCACCTTTTATTTTTCTTCTTCTTAATTTACCGTCAAATGGCTGTGGTTCTCCACTAGGATATACAGAGAAATAATCTGTCTATGTTAACAGACCAGAGCAGCTACACAGCATACCTCGCCAGCGGTTATTGACCTATTGCCTAAGTGTTTCTGTGTAGCACTGTCAAATCTGACCAGAATAAATTTAAGAACAAAGCAGAAAGTTCTATTCGCTGAGAAATAAAAGGAAGCCAATGGCTGTATCAACTGGCAAGTTATCTATCTATCTTATACATTCAAAAAAAGTCAGCAAACATATCATTTGTATAGGTATACGGCAAACACAAAGGCACAGTCCTTTTGGGAATATCAGATTTTCAATGACAGAACAATTGGTGCAATGAAAGAGTAATGTAACCGAGTGAAACTCCTTAGTTGTCTCTTTATATGACACCCAAAGTAATTATACTTGAGAACAGCACTTTGTTCCTGTCCTGTGGTACAAAGCAATTAAGAGTTCTCAAATATATATCCCAGAATTAATGTTGCATAAGTGCTGGATTTTAAAGTCCCGCATAGTGATAGAGCTTTTTTTTTGTGAAAGACTTTCTGCATATTAATGTAACATAATGAGTGGAGGATCTCAGGCCAGTGATACATACACATATTTATACCTCTAAACTATTCCTCCTTTATCTTTTAGGTGCTAGACTATTTAGCTGCACTGCATTTCCGTATCATGTTCAGTAACATTCAATACAACCCTGATTGGATAACAAGGTCCAGTATAATACAACATAAACATGGGGTCATACAGGTCAGAGTCATTATCATCTAGGTATAGTAGTGAAAAAGGGAAGCAATGAGTAATTGTGAGTGTACAAGTATTGGCCGCGTTTCCCAGATGCGATCGTTCTTTGGGGCCAAAGAAGGGTCGAAAGAAGGGTTCGCCAAAGAAAGAAGGGTTCGCCAAAGAAGGAGCGTTAAGATACGGGTGTTTCCCAGATGGCTTCTTAAGTCCCTTCTTTGGAGAGCCGTAAGATGAAGCGAAAGAAGCATCGAAAGAAGTACTTTGGTGGGAGCTGTCCACCGCGGTCGTGCTGAAACTGAATAAATCGATGCCAGGCAAATCGATCACCCACCTCTTTATCAGCGCATAAGTCACACACAGCGCCCCGTGGTCCCCCGCACAGGTTCAATTAGTTTAAGTATGTAGCGTTTGTGTGGGTGCGAGTGTGTGTGTGTGTGTGTGTGTGCCAACAGGTGTATCCAAGTAGTAATCAGGCCCATTAGCGCATATATACCCCCGTGGATATAGGCACACATATGTGAGAATGGAAAGAACCGGCGTCAAAAGAAGCAAGCGGGCACCGGCGTTTACCGCAGAGGAGATGGGCGTCTTGGTGGACGAGGTCTGGCAGCACCAGGATATCTTATTCGGGGGAACAAAGGGCAAAAAAAATATCACCGTCAAGAACCATGTTTGGAAGGCCATAGCCCAAAAGATGTCCCCCTCCAGCCCATGTGGTCTGCGTGACTGGGGCGCTATCCGAAAGAAGTGGCAGGAGTTCCAGAGCCAGACTAAGAGGAAGAGTGCCAAGGTGAGGAGCGAAGCCATGGGCACGGGTGGTGGAGCACCGGGTGGGACGACCCTCACTCCCGACGAGGAGAAAGTCCTCTCAATTATCGGGAAGACGGCCTCTGAAGGCATTAGTGGGGGCATCGATGTGCTGGGGGACGAGGGGCTCTCATTAAGTGAGGATGAAGAGGAGCCATCCGGGAGCAGAGCAGGGACGTGCACGCCACCAGGAGAGGACGACCCCCAACAACCATGGCCTGTCCCTGCGCGCCAACCAGCAGGGCCCGGTGTCCGTATGCGTGGAGGCTCACGATGGCGGCCCGCGATAACAACCTGCACCTGCAGTGAGACGCTGGTGCGCCTGGAGAGGGAGAAGCTGGAGGTGCTGCGGGGGATGGAGGGCCACCTCCAAAGACAAACTGCCCTGCAGGAAGAGGTGGTCCGGATGAAGCAGGAGAGGTTGGAGCTGCACCGGAGACAGCTGGCGCTTGCAGAGGCCCAGTTCAACCGTCCCTCCATCTCGGTGCCAATCATCTTTCCCCAGGATTCAGGTATGGGTATTTCAATGTTTTATCTGCATTACCCAATGTATCCCGTTCAATTTCACTAATCAATCTCCCTTCATTGCAGGTGATGCAGAGGCCCAGCAGTAAATGCAGCGCGGAGCCCCCCCCCCCCCCCATCATATGGTTTCAATAAACTACTTTGGTTTCCTTTTCAACCATGTATTGTGTGGATCATTTTGCATTGAAATGAGGGTGTCAAATAGCAACAAAAAGTCCCAGGCAATTTGTAATTTATCTAAGCGTAGGTTCATGACATGTGCGTATTGTGCGCCCTTTCAGCACAGCATGTTTTGCGCTAATTTCCCACTTGTTACATGGTCACCTCAGAAATGTGGGCACTATACTCCCACATACTGTATGCAACAATATTTCCTTAACAATCCAGTGCCATACTTTCAGGTAAAGCACCCGGACACTGAAGCAATTAATCAGTGTGCAGGACGTTACATGTAGCCTACATCTGCTGGTTCTGTTTATTTATTTCAGCCTTCAGGCCTGACAGTGGTTGTGGGTTTATGGTTGTGGGTTTATGGTTGTGGGTTTATGGTTGTGGGTTTATGGTTGTGGGTTTATTAGTGATCAGTGCTTGGCGACTTGTGGTGAAGGGGTAGGGGCTGGGGTTGTTGGACCTCAGAAGAGGTGGATAAGTTCCTGTCTGGTCTGGGCTCCGGCCTGATGCAGTACTGCTCGCACATTGCGGGGGGCGGGGTTCGGGGCTTCGTCCTCTGAATGTTGCTCTTCAACAGGAGGCGGCTCATCTGCGCCAACGCGCACTGCAATGTTGTGCAGCATGGCGGTGACAACAATCACTTGGCAACACTTGATTGGTGACAAGCGCAGCCCCCCCGACGAACGATGAATGCACCTGAAGCGGGACTTCCAAATGCCAAACACCCGTTCGATCTTCGTCCTGGTGCTTGTGTGGGCCTCATTGAATCTCTCCTCCTGTGGTGTTGCTGGGTTGGTTACCGGCGTGACGAGGTAACTCCGGAGAGGGTAGCCACTGTCCCCTAGGATGATGCCCCGGCCAAACACTCCTCTGCCAGCCTTCTGCCCCACAGCTGAGTTGGCCCACATGAAACTGTCGTGAGTGCTGCCTGGCCACCTGGCGACGATGTCAGTGATGAGGCCATTGTGATCCACCACCACCTGCGTGTTTATGGCCGCGTAGTGCTTGCGACCAATCCAGCACGGATCCACCAGGGAGGGATTGTGGATTGGAATAAGGGTGCCATCTACCAGACCGATCACCCGGGGGATCCCAGCCACTGCGTGGAACCCTTGGTGGACCATGCGGACCTCGTCCCGTGTGGTGGCCATCTTGATATGGGTCCGGGCATGGCGCAGGATAATTGGTGTCACAGCTGCCACACTCCGTGACACCGATGCCTTGCTGAGGCCGGTGCCGTCCCCCACCACCTCCAGGAAGCTCCCCACTGCGTAAAAACGCAGAGCAGCCAGGAGCTGCACCTCCGGGCTGAGGGCAAAATTGCAGCGGGTTGCTCTCTGGATGTGTGGAGACACCAGAGTTATTAGTCGTTGGATCTCCGCACGGGGCAGCCGGTACTTTGCCTGGACGGCCCGGTCTGACAGCACGTCCAGTGGGGAGAAGTTCTGACGCACGTAGGCGTTAATGTAAACCGTCTGGCTTCGCGCACGGCGACGCGGCTGGTTGGCAGCGAGAATTTGCTGTATTGCAGCCATGGTTTCTCACACGCGCGGACTTTGGCAACGCCTTTATATAGAGTAGCAGGTGGATCCGCTCTCAATGAGGTTCAGCTGAATTCAATTCAATCTGTTTCCTTGATATCTGTGAAATGCCACAGGGTTGTTGATGTTTTTTTATGTGTAGTACTATAAACTCTTGTGTGTGGAAAACGTAAACCTGTAATTCATTAAAAAAAAAAATTCTCTATTAGTTTATGTTTATTGCGCCAGGTCCGCATTGAGCATTGTTTTATTATTTCGAAAAGTGGAGGAAATAAATTTCCCTACGCGGCATGATCACTGACGATTTGGTCGCTAAGAAGGTTGAAAGAGTGGGTCAGCTCCGTCGTACAGTTCCATCTTAGTGAAAGTACTACTTTCGCTAAGAAGGAATCTGGGAAACGCATTCTTCTTTCACAGCGTTCTTAAGTGCGCTCCAAAGAAGAACTCTGCCCAAAGAGGCTCTTTGGGATTCTGGGAAACGCGGCCATTGTATGTCACAAGCCTGCATGCATTTTTGGTCGTGTGTTGGTCTTATAGAGAGACATTGACAAACACATTATTTTTAGCATAGGCTACAGTGCATACACATATGCAGGGAGAGACAAGTTCACCCACCCACACACAGACACACAAACACACTCACACACACGGAGACACACACACACACAAGACACACACGGACACACACACACACACACACTCACACACACACACACACACACACACACCACACACACACACACACACACACACACACACACACACACACACACACACACACACACACACACACACACACACACACACACACACACACACACACACACACACACACACACACACACACACACACAGCATTATCCTACTGCCTGTCTGGAGTCTCCCAATAATAGCAGATGGTCTTTTTGGTCCACCATATCTCTCTCTCTCTCTCTCTCTCTCACTCTACCAATCTCTTCCTTGTCTCTCTCGCTCTATTTTCCTCTCTCTTTGCCCATCTGTTGCTATTGCTCACTCTAACAATCTTTTTGCGGCCGTTCTCCCTTGCTTGTGTTTGTTGCTCTTGTCTCTGTCCTTTCTCTTCTTACCTCTGTCTCTTTATTCCTCTCTTTCCACCATATGTATCATAGCCATATCCTTTCTTTCTCTCTCTCACTTGCACATGATTTGCGCTTTTTGGGCTGTGTGTCTAGGTTTTTCCTCTGGGAAGTTACTTAAGTTGACAAGGACACAAGCGATGCCTAGCCATGCCACCTTGATGCTGTGCCAGTGTGTTTTTGTGTGTATGTGTGTGCCCTCTGGAGTAATGGACTAAGCAAACATCAGAAGTGTGTGTGTGTGTGTGTGTGTGTGTGTGTGTGTGTGTGTGTGTGTGTGTGTGTGTGTGTGTGTGTGTTTGTTGTTGCCCATGTGTGTGAGTGTAGATAGTGTGTGTGTAATCGGGTTGACAACAGGCCCTTGCCACCTTGTCTGTGTGCCAGTGTGGCTCAGCCCCTTATTTCAGGCTGCATTTGATTCATCTGAATTGTATGTAAACACTATATACCTCAATTCAGGTTGCTTTATGGAATTTAAGCAGTTTCTACTTTATTTTCATCAGTTTCTCACATCAGAAATGACTCCCATTTCTAGACCATTCTAAATGCCCAAAACAAATGCCCAGTAGCAGTACAATATTGGATAATTAGTTATTAATAATATTAATAATATTAATAATAATAATAATAATAATAATAATAATAATAATAATAATAATAATAATAATAATAATAATAATAATAATAATAATAATAATTCATTTTATTTGAGGGCGCCTTTCATAGCAGTTAAAATGTTGAAGTTGATGTTCCCCACTTCTGTAATGTCAAACTGCATTTCCTCTGCTCTCACATTCTGTCTTTCCTTAAGTATAGCACAACAAGGAATAAAACAACCAAAATTGCCCAAAAAAAAATAATAAAAACATATTCCCCTTCTCCTTTCCCTCTTGTCTCCTCCACTCCCTCCCATAAGCATCTTCTCCCTCCATCTTCCGCCTATCCTCTTTTCATCCCTCTCCCTCTGAATCATTAATGCCAGCCCTGTCATGATCCGTGTGGATGTGAGCAGCGTTCAGAATGGATTATTCCTTCTTACTGTGTTCACTTGATCTCCCACTTGCTGTTGCACACTGGCAGCAAACTCCTGACATCCAACACAGCGTTTCATCAAATATTCACTAAAAGGCTCAAATTAACATAAAATGATATAAACGTGTAGATGTAGTTTCGTACACTTTCTTTCTGTCTGTCTCCCTGTCTTCACTGAATTATTGCTTAGAAGCGTTTCATGTGTATTTTGTTGGAGCAAATACAAAGACTTGACTAGAACAATTCAGTCATTGTATAACGTTGTATTTCTCTGCCTCAAGTGAAACATTTTCAAGTTTTAATGCAGCACATTATGCAACAGAAAGCCCACATGCTCTGACCTAACACTCTTTTTGATTTTTTTTGCTCAGCTATTGTATTGATTATATTAATACGTGCATTTATATACGAACACACAATATCTTACACACAGTGTTCAACCTAATGCTAAGCCAGGACAGTAAATGCAGTCTACAATGGTAGAACAAATACAAACTTATACCTTCAGGTCCCTTGTGTAAAGGCATCATGTGTGAATCATCTGTTCTCCTAGCATAATGTCATAATGAGATGTTTATTCTTGTACTCTTTCAAATAAAGTTGCTTGCAACTGGTCTGGGAAACAAGAGTGATAAAAACAGACTTTAGGTCCAGGTTGCCTTGGCAACACCTGTGGTAACGGCAACTATGTTTCACAGCTTGCAGAGTTCGATTCCAAATGAGCCATGTGTTGACCACTAGGAGCAGCCCTTCATGACAGTCTACTGAGTTGGAAATGCAGCCAAAATGAGAAGTGTGTATCTGTTTGAAGTGCAACCCAAATGATTTAGAAAAAAAACACCATATAGAGAGGCAATTTTGTAATGAATTTGCATTTAATCATTGTTGAGAAATACACAATTGCATTAATTGTTTTAAAAAGTTGGGGTCAATCAAATTAAACCTTACATATTATTATTTCAAATCAATAGTAGTTGGTGCTTATTATTCGTACTTCAAAATATGGTAAACAAATAAATTGGTGCCTATGAGTAATAATGGCATGCAACAATGACTGTTACTGTTAGTTTAGTGTACGTTCAAACCAGCTGTTGCACACATGACACATTGACTAAAAGTTGTACTGCATGCAGTCAGGTTGAGCTGCAGTGTTATATAAGAGCTTAGAACATCTAAGAAAGCTCTGCACCGCTCTGCCAGTATGAGCAGCTGCTGAAGAGGGTAGGCGAGTTAAGGAGTAAAGAAATACGAGGAAGTATGAGACATGGAGAGGGAGAAAAGGACATAAAAAACAAAGGGATAATCAGTAAGGATGGGCTTGGGCAGAAAAGACAAGATAAAGAGGTATTAAGGAAGAAGTCTAGAGGGAGGATGTCTGTGGTTTGCTGTTAAAATGTAATTTTACTGCAAGAACAATCTGATCATTTTGATAAACAAGTAGTCTGGCGAGGTCATCCATAACAAAGACATTACAAACACACTTTGTTAGATAGCATTATGTATCTTAAACGTTTCCTATCAAAATCTCTATTTCCGCTTTAATTTTGGGAGGAGGCAACTATTTGGAATAGCCCCATCAAACCAAATGTTGTTGAAACATTCTCTCCCACACCCACATGTTCAATCATAGGATCAGAAGCTTGTCGCTGATCATGTCTTCAACTTTAATTAAAACAAAATAAAAAAATGTGTCTGTCTAAGCCACAGAAGTAGGGAGCAAAAGTTAGACTAGGTATAGGTGTCAATCTACAACAACACTGATGGCTACTCAGCACTTTTGATAACAGTGAACATCAAATAAACCTCATCAACAAACACACAACTGTCAACAGACACAATGTAAATGCAACATCGGTGAGAGTCATACACAAGCCCGATAGGGTAATGAAGGAGGAGGCTCCGGTAGAGGGGATAATAGGTGGAAAGACAGAATAAGTAAACCCGGGAAAGAAAGATTTGTCCTAGTGTTTATCAGTCTACTAAAGGAGAACACTATCGTTCACTTCAAATCACAAAGAATTATCTTGTCCTCTTTGCATTAGGAATCCATTTTTTAAATTCATAGACTGAATGTAAACATTAATTATACCAAATAATTTCTAGAAGTTTAACAGAGTTGTGGTGTGTATGTGTCTGATACTCAATGCCTAACTGCAACTCTTTCAAAGTAGATTTTTATTCCTCTGAAAAACTGTGCTCAGTGATTTCACAGCCCTTGTCAGTGTCTTTTGCAGGAAAGTCAACTGAATGTCAGCTTAATGTGTTACTTTTTGAGATGAATGAAGAATAAAATTGCTTTAACAGCAGCAGCAGTACTGTAGCTGCATTTTATAGTGCCATATGCATGCCTTTGTGTGTGTGTGTGTGTGTGTGTCGTCTTTGGATGAATATGAGTCTCTCTCGGCATCGCTTGCTGTCTGTCTGCCCAATTAAGAAGTGTTCTTTTTCCCCACACTCTAGTTCTAAGACAGACTTTGTCGGTAGACTTCCTATAATCTCTTTTTGCCGCATCTAATGACATGCAGCTGACCAGAAATCTATCTCTATTTTTCTCTCCAGCCTTCTATTTGATCCCCTCATCTCTCTCAGATTCCTTCTATTATCCACTCACATACCACCCATCAACCGCCAAACAAACAACACACACACACACACACACACACACACACACACACACACACACACACACACACACACACACACACACACACACACACACACACACACACACAGCTTTCCTTTTTCCACTGCCTAAATCACTTGCTGTGTTCTGGCACTTTGACACCATAACACTTTGTTGTGTTTTCTTTCCCTACGATGCATTTAATATCTTTCTGTGTGGATAGTTTATGTTTGGTAAGGTCTGATCCTTGTTGACATAGACTCTGCTGCACCAGCTACACCATCATCATTTATTTAGAGGCTCCTCTCCCCAGCCATGTTTGCATTGGAAAACAGCTTCCCATGTCACAAACTATTTCACCTGAAATCTCTCTTCACACCGAATGTAAAAATGTTTACTGTCGCAAATAATTAGCTAAATTCCAAATATTGTGTATAGCACATAAGCTAACGTGTTGCAGGCAAGGAGCATCATTTAAAAAAAATGTAAGACTTTACTGCAGGTATAACAGTGACTGTAAGCAACACAAGGCATTTCTGTTTCACAGTCAAACTATTAATGTAGTCAGATCGCAATATAAATCACATATTACACCCTTTTAATGAGATGAAAAAAACTTTCAAGTGGAAAGTTACTCTGAAACATGGACACACTACAGTTCTCACAATAGCTGCAAATACTTAAAGACCTACTTCACCGGTGGGAATGTGAAGGTGTATTGAACTCTGACATCCTATTTAGAATAAATGTGCAAACATTTTTGAAATCGGTTCATCCTAGCCTGAGAAAAGACAGAAAGAGTGTTTATGGTCTCACTGTCTAACCCTATATTTTACTAGTGTGACATCACACTGGTATAAATGTAGGGTTAGGATTAACAGGAGAGCTGGGCAAAGGGAACACTGAGGGAAGAAAAACCTCATTCATTATATTATAAAAGCGACTTTATGATGATAGAATGCTGCTTCCATATGGGTGAAGTATTCCTTTAAACACGTTAATGAGCACTTCATATGTTAGTTTGTAGGATAAGTAATTCCACCTTCAGTCATGTTGACATGATTCAGGATAATGTCACTGGTCTCAGTAACTAATGTGAAGTCCTTCTTCTAAGGTGAAGAGAGTCTATGCATGAACACTGAGCTAACACTATGTGACAGACACATATAAATAGCAGTATTAACCTGAGGCAAACATCAGGGAAACCTGTAATCTTGGTACGCCAATGTTGTCTCACTTTTGGTCAGATTCCTTTTCGAACGTGCGGTCTTGAAGTTTTTCATTTAGAAGCAATTATTGTGGTGATATTTGCGGTATAAATAATGCTAAACCTACATTTGCCCCGGATTTGCAGAGACGCTGGTGCATGCTGGAGCTCACCAATCGGAGCGGAGTGTTAATTTTGGAAGGGGGGGTCTTAAAGCGGCTACGAGTAACATTTAAATATCTTTTAAACAGCCTCATGTTTCCTCTCATAATCATAAATTACCTTTAACAGCAAACGAGACCATCAGTGCAAAGAAAGACGTTTTTATATAGTTTTTATTACTGCATTTGGTCTGGTCGCACACCCAGTCCGATTTTCGGTTCACACGTGCATGCTCTATGGTCACATATCCATATTGGTCGCAGATTTCAGTGTGGCGCAGCAACTCGATTTGAGAAGCCTATCCCTCCAGGTGAGGGAAGGGGAGCGGGAGCCTTGTTTGAGACAGTTATTTGTCGTCATAATGACCGATAACGGGGCTGAACCATCAAAGAAAAAAAAGAAAATGCAATAAAGAAAAGCTAAAAGGGAGAGTGATAGGTGGGCGGGAGGGCTTTGCCAAGCAACATATACACAATTTCACGTGAGCGAACTAGACTGCAGTGTTTACTCCTAAATGAATGAGCGGTAGCCTACTAAAACAAAGTTTACTTTGCCTCACCAGCATTATCAGATGACCATTATTCATTTGAAATAGTCATTATTTACAACAACATAAACACATTACCTCATCGTGATCCATACTAACTGCCGTCTCTCGTTCATTCGCTTTGTGTGAGGACATGGAATCTTTCAGCTCTGTGAGAGGTGACACTGCATCAACTCATTGCAATCAGGTGTGTGTAGCACTGACTGGCATTAGTTGATGCAGTGTCACTAACCACTCTCACGGAGCCGAAAAGAGTCCGGTGCCCTCACACTTTCAACACACGGACATGCACTATATTGCTTCCTGATCATTTGAATCTCGCACACCCGGCACAAGCTAGAAAACAGCTTCACGACAGCTGGCGTCGTAAAAATACTACCGCTTTTGGCCAATGGGGCCGCCAACTGGCAATTTTATTCGTAGTGGCTTTAAAGTGACAGGAGCTTAAACGGAGCATTTCACACAGAGGCTGATAAGAGGCGATACAGCAATGGCAGTGTGAGAAAATAATGGGCATGTTGAACAATGAACCATGAAAACACATCATAGAAGCGACACAAGTGTAAAACTGAAAATGAGCAAGTCACCTTTACAGTTTTTCACAATTGCTTAAACACATTTCCTGATAGACTACCTCACTTTTTCAAAACCCTAAACACAAATTTCAAAACTCAAACACAAAATGCAAAATCCTTCACTTCTCTTGCAAAAGCACACTTTACCCTCAAAACAATGTTAACTCTTCACTAAATGGTGTTTTATTTTCAAATGACAAACACATACATCATATGACTAGACATTTCTAGCACTCATTGAACACTGGTGTGCAGAAGGGAAAACACTGTAGTATAAATGCAAACCACTATATGAATGCTTTATCAGTAGAATTATGCCTTTGCATGTTCATACACTTTCACCTACAGTAACAACAAATACTTTACGGTTTTTGCCAACACACATTATGCAGAATAGTTTATTTTGCCATTTCAAACATACACAATGAATAGGTAGGACTGCAGTTCAAGCATTTCAGTGTGTCAGTATAAACTAAGAAACAATTACAGTAGAATCAAAAAAACAGTGTTGTAAGGAATTGGGTGGTTGGATTATGAATCCTTTTATGGATTCCGCCTCCTGTTTGCGTCTGGCCACATCATCAACATCACACTCAATGTCATCCTTTGAGAAGCAACAGGGAAATGATCACCTGATATCCAGTCTATATCTCCTAATTATGGAGCGACTTGGGCTGCACTCTCTGTCCAGGCTCCCTCATTGATAAGCCATGATCTATAACATGGTCCACTATAGTGTCCCTGGTGTATGTGTCTCTGTCTGTTGCCTTCTTTGTCCTCGTCCTCCTGTCGCTCTCTCTCCTCCTCTTTCCTTGACTCTTACTGTCTCACAAAGGAGCTGAGCTCACCTGGGGTCTATTTGTAGTGCTAAGGTTTAGACTGATTGGTATTCAATTATTATTATTTTTTTTCAAGAAGTGTGTTGGAGAATTTCAAACACAGTGCAAAGCATAAATCGTGTTTGTAGGGTTGGTGCTTTGGTTTAGGGCATAGTTACAAAAGTTAGAGGTTGTGATGCTGTGGTTATAGCAGTCACATAGTGTTTACAGTATTCGGCAAAAACTGTATTTGTACTGAAATGTGCAGTCTACTGTAAATCACAGCAAACAGGAGCTCATCTCTGACCCTTCCCTTATAGCTAACTGCACAAAAGCCTTTTGAGTTTAGAAATTTGATTGGCATTGTGTTCTGTGTGAATACCATGAGAGAGAATTCAGGAAGAGTGTGCAAGATATAGAGAATTGTGTGTAGTGTTGTGAAAAATGTGTGTTTTAGAATGAAAATATGAGTCTAAGGCAGGAAATGTGTTTGGAGTTCAGCAGAATTGGTTAAGCAGTTGGTAAATTAGTTTCAGATTGTGCACATTGTGTCTGATGTTCCAAAAAATGTGTTTAAACAATTGTGAAAAACTGTAAGTTGAATTTTATTCTGCCTTATCAGAGCTTTTTATGTAAGTCCCACTGTTGCATGGCTAAAGTATTCATTTGTTTTGCTGGCATTGGCCTCAAGCGACTCCCAACACTGATGGATCAATCAAGTAACTCTGCTTCAGAGCGATTGTTTGTATATCTAAACCTCTGACGGTCACCAGCTCTTCCTCTTACTCATCCTTGCTTCAAGTGAATCTCTCAGTTCATATGTACTAACACAATTGCACAATTATTGTGCTTCCTATTCATTGCCTGTCCTTGCTCAGTCACCCTTCAACTAGAAAGGCTAATGCTTTAGTTCCATCTCCTAGAACTAACTTCCACTCTCACTGCTGTTGCCTTGACATTTTCATTGTTTCCTTTCATATTTGGTCTCTCTTTTCATCTGCTTGTTGCATATGTATGTGACGGAATACTACTCGAAGAGTTGTAGCTCCTCTGCCTTAAAATATGGAATGTAATTTGCAGGTTTTAATCTTTCACTACAGATAAGCGTATCTTCCACTTAACCCTTTTGAGTTATTCATTAAATATTTTTCTTTTGCAACCCTGGCAGTGTTTCCCTCTTCCCCTATCTTAAAATGCCAAGAAAAAAGTTTCTTGTTGTGGTCAATTTCATACTAAATTGTTGAAATGTTTCAATATGTTAACCAGTCACTTAAAATGGAGTTTGAGAAAACAGAAACGCCCACCCTGAAAACTCCCAAATGAGTCATACAGAATCCACCAGGGATCGTCATGGCTAGAGCTGCAAACACACGACTGTTTGTTACTACTTTAATGTGTCAACGTTCATCATTTCACAGTGATATATGTGTGAGGGAAATCTACATATGGCATTTTTAATATGTCAGTAACATACTAGGGTGCTGTGTGGCAATCCACCCTTTTCAACCATTACGTGAATTAACAAGCAATAAAGGTAAAGAGGAAGAGAGTTAATCCTCCTTAAAGTGAGACTCAAACTTTCCGTAGCCAGACGATATCATCAAATCTCTTTGTTTTGTGTCACCAAATATTAACTATAGGTCAAGGCAAGTAAACAGAGAATTCAAAACATTTCTTTCTTGAAATTATTTAAACTTCAGATGATTTTTTTCACCATACACAAATGAAATAAACTATAGAATTGGATGCTTATAGCATTTCCATTAACCATTCAGGGTACCAAGATAATCTCTCAGTATTTGTTTTAGTTTTCTTAATTAAGAGATTAAGCAGCTGTCTTAGTATCAGCATTTAGTCCCCGAGAAAAAAAGATATTGGTGAGCATCACTAGATTATATATATTTCATCTCCCCCTCTTGTCTCATTTTATTTCTCACATTTCTTATGGGACGATTGCTGATTTAGACTGTCAAGGGTGTTGTGATTGTTTTGTTGACAAGATAGCAATATTGTTTTCTGTGACCGAAAATTGAGGGCAAATTGTTCTATTTTTTTCTGAATACTGAGCCACCAATTATATCCTGCCGTTCACAAACAAATCCACAAAAATGTCTTTCTTACCCCTATTTTTTTTTTGTTCAGCCCAATGTTCCTGCAGCTCTACTTTCAGCACTTGACGTCAAGTAAATGCCTTTACGTTTGTTTTTCACCCGTACATTTAACAAAGGGGTAGGATCGGAGCTCCAAAACAATGTGTATCGCCTTTACGTCTGAAAATACATTTTGAAGCTGTGGATTGTCCTGCAAACATCTGAGAATAAAACAAAGCTGTTAATATTTTTATTTTTACAAATCCAACATCTCATATCTTTATTTTTCCATAATGAAGAAAATATTACAATCTAGCTCGTTGTATGATAATCTGAGGAATCAGGTATGCAGACATGATAGTAACAGAACATAATACAATATTTTGCAGACATAAGAGGCTTGCATAATATTCCTGCAAAAACATATTAGTATGCATTTATTTTCAAATAAGATATAAATATATATATATATAAATGCCTTGTGCTAATGTGAGATATATATTCTTTTTTCATTTGTAACCAGAATAGCTTTGTGTTATACCGGAAAAATTTAAATTTTTGGTAATATATACATGGGAAACAAAACAGACATAATTTAAATAAAATCAATTAGTTTTTTTAGCTCTGTTGAAATAGCATTAGTGTTACATATGCATCAAGATATAACAACACACAAACAAGCCCCAACCACACTGAGTTATACCAGCATCCAATGCAGAAGTGACAAACATTTCAGTAGCTTCCAGTGGCCACTACGAGGTGGTACCAAAAGTGAGCAATTTTCTTTGGCTCACAGGCCGTTTTCACAGTCTCATTAAACCTATTTACGGACTGGTCCAAAAAAACATTCTAGTCGTTATGTTTTGCTATGTTTAGGTCATATCTCCATGACAACACTGAGGGGGATGCATTTTTTTCTAGTTGGCTAATTTTTATTATTTTGGAGGTTAAAATGTATGAATAATTAGGGGCGTGATCGCTTGAGTGACAGCTATCCGCCCGTTGTCCCTAACTTCGCCCCGGAGGTATACGTCAGCTAGATGGACGTATCTCTCTCCCCCCGACGTCACATCGATGCCCTTTTTCGGCAAGAGGAGTGAGGCGGAGTGAAAATCTCACAAGATGGCGACACGCATAAGCCAGGAGAATGGGATGCAGTCTGAGATCAGTAACTGAGATCAGCCCGGATGCTACATCCATTTTATATACTATCTATGTATCAGACCTGTCACTTTCTTTGATTGACCAGAGGTGTCTGACAAGGTGCTTGCAACAAAAACAGAAAAATTTAATTGAAACCGTTACTTTAACATAATGTCACTACATTTTAACTTTGCTACTTGCATCCTTTGCACCTCAAATTCTGAAATCATTGCAAATCCTGGGCTTCTGCACTTGCACAAACATTTTAATCCCAAGCCACAAGGTGCTTTCTTATTTATATGGACTCGCTCCATTTCTGTCCATATTTCTCTGGGCTGTTCTTTAAGCTTCAACTTATTTTTGACCCATTCCTGACTGTGTCTGCGACAATAAATTGAGCCTTGGGGGCATTTTCCACCATTCTGCTGTGCTGCTCCCTGTCCATATTTGACTGAGGGGATTCGGTAATGGCTTCTCTTCGTGTCCCAGAACCACATACAGTTTTCTACAGTGGCTGGCACATGGCATGACTGGGTATGCAACCGAGACGCCGTTATGGCCTTAACACAATGCCATTATCGCTGTAACACAGTGCTAATGCTCCTGCTTGCTTGCTCTCTCTCTCACAACACACACAAACAGACATGAACACACTTTTGCACACTAAAGCGGTGTCTCTGGAAACTAATGGGTTGTGCTCCAGAAAGACACGGATACTTAAGAGCTGGTTAGGGGCTGAACACAGATGGTGTGTGTGTGTGTGTGTGTGTGTGTGTGTGTGTGTGTGTGTGTGTGTGTGTGTGTGTGTGTGTTTCTGTGTGTGTGTGTGTGTGTGTGTGTGTGTGTGTGTGTGTGTTTGTGTGAGAGAGAGAGACATATGTGAGCCCTGTTGTTTGTTTGTGTTTAATGTGTCTAAGTTGTGTCATTTTACATTTGTGTATAAATGAACACTTAGATTTATGGCCTGTGTGTGTAATGTTTGTTCCAACACTGTGGTCCTATGTGTCTGTGTATGTTCAAACGTCTTGTGATAATTTATTTCTGTTTTGTCGGTGTCCCATGTTTGTTCATGCTTCACAATCGGTTTCACTGCACTTGCAGTTCCCTACAACAGTGCGTCTCTCTGTAAGTGGATGTTAGTTTCCAGGTTATGCATTTTGGCATGATATGCGTGCATAACTCCAGACACATAATCAGGTCCCGTTGACTTGGTTTTCAGCTGTACTAAACACTGGGCTCAGAGCATCATAGGGACCCTTACTGGAGATAATAAAGCCTACAAGCAGACACAGTCACTATAGATACTACAAAAAACGTAGAGACGTACATACTGTATATACAAACACATAAATGCACAGATTCGCCATAGATATTATATTGTAGGTATACATCCCTATTCCACAGTTTGTAATACTATAAACGGGCTCCTGTGTGCATTTCATGTTCAAATGGAGAAACTGGGACCAGCTGTATAGCCCCCCCCCCCACACACACACACACACACCTCTCCACTGTCTGCTCTGATGACTCTACTTTCCCCTTCCCCCCTTCATCAAAAGAGCAGGAAAAGGATGACAGGAGAAAGGGATGAAGAAAAAAGGTTCAGAAAGAGAAGGTCCCTTGTACGGCTTTGCATTCTCCGAGCCCTGCCGTTGCTTAGGAACTTGGGCAAATTTAACTGACTTTTTCCTTGCTAATCTTATTTTGTGCACTGATGACACCACTTTCAGCTTTCTACCAGAATAATTTGGCGCTTGTGGCTCACTTCCCACTATAGCTAGAAGGCCTGTGGTTCACCTGAGTGGCCTGAGTGTCTATATTCTCTCCATGTTACTGGCGGTTTTTCTCTGGGTGATACATATTCCTCACACAGTCCAAAGACCTGCAATTCAGGGGGATTGGAGAAAATGAAGTGCCTATAGGTGAATCCTATAGTGTGAACTATTTTTCTGTCCATTTGTGTAAGCTGTGACAGAAGACTGGCAACCTGCATGCACGCATGCTTGAACACACTCCAAATCCCTGTGACGCTGAGAAAAGAGGAGGCAGGGAAACGGAATTCATGAATTACTTTAGGTACTTATTTCCTTTTTTTTATTTGTATTTATTTATGTATATGTATTCATATTTCTGCAGTAAGGTCCTTTCTGCAGTCACAAAATCTATTCACGCGCGGAATAAAAGCAGCCAGACCACTGACTGAGGCTGGTATTTCACAGTACTCTAAGCCAATCTTAGCAGATAATGAAGAGATACAACAGCTGCTAGTGGACAGGATTCAGCATAAAAGACCAACTGTCATGCACTGCGGAGGAAATAAGCATTTGTTTGTTTTGGATATTTTTCGTGTGTATGGAGAAAATGGGAAAACGGCAATTATATATTCTGGTTCTGAATGTATTTTGCATTGGGACTGGGAGGCATAGTCACTGCTACCTGCCACACTTAACTGCCTGATGGGTGGAGAAAAATGGAAAAGACAGGTCGTAGAGCATGGCGGGGGATTTCTCACTGGTGTAGTCTAGTATTATCTACAGTAGTCAGGTATAGAAAAGCATGGATCCAAGATGCAAAACAAAAATGTTCTTTGTAACACAGACAGAGATTGCTTCATGGCAAGAAAACCATTTCAACATAGACATCGCTTGGGTTAGTTCAAAACACAGTAAATTAATGCAACAAGAGACATCATAAACAACCATGCAGCATTCTGAGAGAGCATAGGTTGAAGGATTTATGCTGTAATTCTGATTGTGTTGATCCATTGCACTTAATTGTGCATTAAGTGCAATAGTTTTTGTCTAAGAGTGAGGACATATTGGTTTCCTAATCCGGAACATGGTCTTATCTTGTTCTTTCTTTTGTGTGTGTGGTTGTGATTGGGTTACATTTTACTTCAAGGTTGGTTATTTTGAACTCTATGATCGAGCAACATAATTTCCCCAAAAGATCTTCCCTCTTTTGATGTTTAAAAGGCATACTCATTGTGATCACGAAGACTTTTCTTAAAAAACAGCCAATATCTAATCACCATCTCCCACTACCTGTCTGCTGTAGTTTGGGCACGCTACCTCCAGCTGCTGATCCTGTTCGCTCTATGTGCAGTAGTATTAACTTGATATTAATCTGTGTGCGCTGTGCGCTGTAGCATGACCTCATATGTGTTGCGCACATAGAATTGAAGTGCATAGATTGGTTCAATGGATCAGCCCCATTGCCACCGTTACCGGATCTAACTATTTTGTCAAAATCAGGGCCGATACCCGATATTAATATTGAATCGGTGCATCCCTAGCTTGTTCCCTTTAGTTTGTAATCTGTCAGTATGTGTAACCTTGATCTTGGATCATCAGCTGGGATGAGGGATCTTTAATCCATGTATGCTGCAAATCATTCCAAAGGTATAATTATTGTCATTGTGAGTGAATGATAGGAACTCGAGGAGTCAAAGCACTTTAATCAAGTGCTTCCAATGGTTTTGAGTACTAGGGGAGCAGAATCCATTCCAGTGTAAGAAAATAGGCGACATGAAGCTCCTTGTTAACTGTAGACCCTCTAAGCCAAAATGTGTTAAGAAATGATAATTAACCTCCTCCCTGTCCTCCTTATTACATTTCAACAAAGCATCTAGTTGTAATATCCCAGAGTTCACTGGGGGAGGGACAGAATGGTTGATGGGATACGGGAGAGGGAAGCACATCTGGTGTTAGAATACACCCACTGAGACACTGAGGGGTTTATGGGGCTACACTGATTAGGAGACGCACACACACACACACACACACACACACACACACACACACACACACACACACACACACACACACACACACACACACACACACACACACACACACACACACACACACACACAAACAGTATCAAATGTTAATCCAGGTGCCAGGAGGAAGAGAGTATCATAAATAACTTTGTGTGTTTGTGTGTGTGTGTGTGTGTGTGTGTGTGTGTGTGTGTGTGTGTGTGTGTGTGTGTGTGTGTGTGTGTGTTTGTATGTGCAAATCGACTTACTGGTGTACTGTACCTGCAACTATGCACTTCACTGTGCTTTAGTGGGTGGCTTGTGTGTGAGTGTATTTGATTGAAATGCCCAGTATGTGTGACTGTGTGTATAGTATACGGTGTACATTTTCATGTGTGTTTGTGTGTGTTTGTATTTATATGCATGTATTCAATTACATTTGTGTCAGGGTAAAGATGGCTCCCACTGCAATTGTGATTAAAATAGCACAGTGCAGATCATGACATTTCCTCCTTACTCAATCATGCATTAATTAAACACTGACAGAGGACTGGAGAATGCTGTGTGGATGTGTGCTGACTCTCAAGGTCCTCACCCTTGTCTTTAGCCTCACACTATACTATATACCGGGCATACAGTGCTCTTGTGTATTCGTGTGTGATGAGGTGTAATGAAGTGTCCCTCCCTCCTGACCCCATTGTGTAACCTTAAAATGAATCCAGACTGCTGGTTTACTGTGTTCCTTCCTGTACATTTAAATAATGCACACCCCATTGTATTTCCAATCTCGCTCCAGCAAACACTTGTGTATTCCCAGTTTATAGCCTGTCTGGGATCAGCGGGCTGAAGTTTATGTGCCTTGTTGCTATAAATATTTAACATTGCTCACCATGCAGGACACTGAATCACTTATGATCACAGACATCTCACATGTTTTCCTGCTTCACAATCATTTGTTTCAGGCATAGTTCAGTGAGTCAATGAGGAAAAACTTGAGTTGAGCTCACTGTCCCAATTCTTCAACTTTTGACTGCAGCTGGGAAACACTCCCAGGGTAGCCATTAGTGGCCAGAGAGGCTGTAATTAAAAGCTGGAGGGGGTCCCAAAAACGTCTAGATGAAGCACTTCCCACTTTACACTGCATAGGCGTGAAATAATAGCTTCCCGTAATTGCCCCGGATACTTTATGGGGTTGCGGTACCGAGGTCTGAGAGCTGTAATGACACAGCTGGGGTATTGACTCTAATTCTGGATTCCTCACTGGGTTGGTAGCAAATCCTTTTTTTTGTGTAAATTTATACAAAATTGAGGTTTTTGGAAGATGACGTTTGAGATTAGAGTGGGTGAATGCTGGTTAAACTGAGGACCCTTCTTTTCATGGAATGATTGCTGCTGCTTCACATTCAGACACATTCACAATGGGTATTGAGTACAGCTATTGAGTACAGTGGTCCGTGTCTGTTTCTTATTTTAGAAAAGGCATATTGTCACTCTCCCTCCTCTCAACACACTCACACGTTTTCTAGCCGATCTTGCATTTGTTGGATCTATGCTGGAAAATTCAAGTGTTCAAAGTTTGAATTTGACAGGTAATTCAAGTCATGTTTTAAGTCACTTTATATTTGCCCCAGCGGACACCAGACAAACAAAGGAGTGTATTTCCCTCAATTCTGTAAAGGCTCATTACGGCCATGTTTTTTCACCCTTTGGTTTGTAAACCCATGCACTAGCTACATTTTTTTTCTGTTTATCTGTACCTCTCTTATCAGCCCAGGATAAACAAACTGTGGCTTCAACAAACAAACAAAAAATAATTATCTTTGTGCACAGGGACGTGGAATAAAAGTGCAAAACTGTCCAGTCCATAAAATTCACCTTCACCTCAACTACTATCTACAAAATGAAGTGTATGTGAGTCAAAGTGACCTAACTAAACAGTGTATGACTTTAATGTTAAAACGAATGACCACGCATGCCTAATGTCTTCTAATGCACCTTTAAAATGAACACAACATTTTTATTTACTATTATTATCAGAATAGACACCCACAGGTGATGCTACAATGCCTCGTAAAGTATTATGTATGTAGGCTGTTATGTCCTATTGTTTTCCAGATGTGTATACAGAAACAAAATACATCAAATTTAAAGCAGAATACATGCATACATTTCAGACAAAATATCAATATTAGAGTTTTTTTTTCTGCATACACTTAGGAAAGCTTGAATATATGTAGAACGTACTGTATATTACTGGGAATACACATGCATAATACATTTTTTTTATTTCGAACATAGAGACAGTTGTGCCTTTGTGTTTAACATGTCTAAATCATTTCTTTATGAAGACTGAGAACTATAGATAACAGTTGACAACGTATGCATGGAGTTCTTTGTAGAACATTACATTCTTGATATGACAGTGGCGTGATAAAATATTGAACTAGTCATCTGGGTCTGTTTGATCAGGACAGAGAGACAGATCCACAGAGCTCTGTTGAGAGATGTATCTCAATGTAGTGCCAGTGACATGAAGTTCTGCGCAAACAGACTGAATTGTAAGAAAGATGTTTAAGCCACAGCAAAGTGCACAACTATACAGTATATGACCTGTAATGATAAGGTCAGTGACAGCTTATAGTCAGTATCTTGAAAATAAAATATTGGAATTCCGGTTGTGTCCTTTTACCATTTTTAATTGTCTTTAATGGTGGAAAATGTCCGGCTGTCCAGATGCATGTAATGTGCGACAGTCCAATGGAAACACTAAGACAACCGCTTGAGCATCAGTGTGGTGGATCGCTGTGCTGTTTAATGTACTGTACATTTTAAATCAATTAATGTATGAAAGCTTCAGCAGAGGCTGCCAAAAGAGAGAGCATACATTATTAACTCGCTGGAGGCGCAGAGTGAATATTGGATGACTATTGGACATGAGAGAAGATGGGAATATGCTGAGATGTTGTAAAAATGTGAATGTCTCCCCGGACACATAGACACTGCATTGTTCAACGTGCCAAAGAGATACAGCATGGTGTAAGTGGCCTTTGATTTATATAGTCTAGATTTATTCCCCGTCTCTTAAGCATGGTATGTTCTTAAGCAATGAGATGAAACTTATTGTCCTACTGTATGAATTATTTCAAATAAACCACTGAAATTATTTAAGGAAGAGTTGAGAATTTAGAGTTGAAAGTCTATCCTAATCCCGTTATCATGGTTACCAAGTGCCTATTTTAAACAACTAAACAAACAACGACTACTGGGTATACTCAGGCCTTAACCCACCTTTGTGGACGGCCCCTTTGTGGTTGTTCTGTTTGCAATCAGACCTTAAAAGACAGAGTATGTCTGGACACCTTGAGCAATTTGGAGCACACTGGGAAAAACTCACCACATTGTGCTTGAACTGCACCATACGTTTGGGTGAGACACGTCCAAAGAAATAGAAAGACTACTCCCTATAGAGTGTGTTATTAGTGAGTGTGTTTATTAGTGGGTATGTGACAAGACACCTGTTACGACCTGGCTCAAAAGGAGAAGGGGGAGCAACATAAGACCAGATGTTCATCAAGGTTAGATAACGGCATATATCAACAAGGAATATGTTTTTTTTTCTGCAAACAAAACACACTTGCACATTAACCTAACAAAGGAAGTGTAAAATCAATATAAAAATCTATACCTGGCCCAATCCCAAGGTAGTTAATATAGATTATATGAAGACCTATAGGTTCAACCAACAAATGAACATTACTGGGGGTAAAAAAAAACACAACAAGAGGCATGGTAGTAGTGAGGCTGTTCAAGTGGAATCCAGGCCGCGCCTTGCTGTCACGCTGGTTAAGCACTTGCAGATTTAAGACTTTACTGTCGACTCTGGTGTGGACCACTGGGCCGGATGCCACTTCCATCATAGTAACTGAATCACTAACCAGGCTGTGGAAGGAGTGTCCAAAGTCTGGAACGACAAGCAGCTAGGCATGGAAAGAAAACAACAACACCAAAAGAAAAACACAGCCATAACAACAACATTTTAAGAAAGTTGGAGGTGGTATACAGGCATGGGTTATTACAGATAAACATAGGCTGAGTCGTTTGTTAAACCTGCACCCCAATTAATTATAACAAGGCAGAACATCCCCTCTGAGCCGGTATGGCCGCACAGTGGGATGGCAGATCACATACGACTTTGTTATCAAAGTGTTGACACCATGGGATGCAGCGTAACTTGTCTGTCAGTCAACTGCGACTGTTTGAAAAAAGAATCACAGCCACAGACAGGCACATCAGTTGGTCTCAGTTGACATGACTAGTATCAGAGTTACACCGTGTCTACATTAAGAGTGGTTCACATTACCTTTGCTGTCCTGTTCTGTCCCCGCGCAAAATGTACCACTCCGATACAGCAGGTGGTGTTATGCACCTAAATAGTTTTTTTGATCCGCCAATAAACCCAAGAGAAGAAGAGTACATTCCTGTCGTCTAATGCTTTAAGAGAAGTAAATGTGTACCTACTTTTATTGATTTGTAGAAGATTTTTCAATAAAAAAAGGCCCTTGCTTGTAGCTCTTCTACCCTCTGTACCACTTTATTTTCTGTGGACAAACATTCAGATTCATCTCTTCCAATGTTAGCTAGATAAAACACTGTATAACTTATAACAAGAAATACAATTAGTCTTTTAGGGCCTGAGCCATCAAGAAAACATTAGTACTTGTAAATTTCCCAAAATGCTCAAACCAGTCCATTCAAGGCAAGTCCAATACACTGTATATATATATATATATATATATATATATATATATATATATATATATATATATATATATATATATATATATACACATACTGTATATATATACACACTATAATAAAACATGTGCACACAGTAAAAGTTAATGTGATTACTGTTTGCGTATGATTCATATAATACGTGCTAAATATAAGATTATATTCACAAATATATAAAATGCCAACTTTATCATTAATTAAAGGGATTCATATTCTACAAGCACAACACACACATGCGTATACAATAAAAGAAAAGAAGAGCCAAGTTAAAAGAAAGAAAGGATCTTTCTGTGAATAGGAAGAACGATTGTTTAATTACAATGACACATTCCTGCAGAGTAGGGGAGAACGGGGTAAGTAGGCACACTTTTTACTCTAGTGAGAATTGCTCATCACCAAAACATCTGTCAATAGCCATTCCTACATTAAATTGAAGCTTAAGGTGTTGGCTAGAAATGTGTGTCTCTCTTTTTTTCCAACTTATTGTAATGAAGAAGTAATTTACCATCAAAGACACTCTGACACATTGTGACAACCAACCCCATCAAGGGGTCGGTTGTCACACACTATGGGGTTGTTTGTCACAATGTTATCTTAATGGGAAAAATCTTAAAAAGAAGGCAAGGAGGCAGAACCAAATTTGAATGTTTAATTGCATTGTCAAGTTGACAAATAGGCCTACATAACGTTCTGTAGCCTTGGCAGCTGGTCTAGTTTGGGATGCACTGGGTTGTTTTGATTTTGTTGCCCTTTTTTCTTTTGCTTGCTAGCTGCCTTTTCCTGCTCTATTCTTTCCTTCTCTGGGGTGTCAGTGAGGATACAGCTTGACAATTTCTTTCGTTATTGGGTTCCTTTTCTGGCTGCAGCCTTGAGATAACATGTGACAACCATCCCCCCAAAAAATTTGACGACCAACCCCAACTTGAATTTCTTGCTAGCATCAAGGCCAACAACCATCTGACAACTAATTAGCTTGCTAACCACAATCTAAACTATAGTTTACCCTTCACACTTTCTGAGGGTAACAAGTGTTTTGTTATAAACCCATTGTGTAAAAGCCTAGAAGAAAAATACTGAGAAGCAAAATATTTTGAATTTGACATGAAAAACACAAAACATCCTCTCACCTGAAATGCAGCTGTCTTCCTCCAAGGAAGTCTATGTATGTGACCTCTGATCCCAATTCTGGACCTTTTTTAGATCAACATTTCAGAGCTAGCGCGCTCTGGTGGCGAGATATAACGAATGTGACATCCAACCCATGTGACAAATTACCCCGTTCTCCCCTACACAGTGTGACAGCAGCACAACACTGAGGAATATTATTAACACCCATCCAACCATACCGGATACTTTTGATTTGAAACTATAGTTAGTCATTATTAGTCTGCGCCTGGGGCTAGAAAAGGTGCATTGGCCACACACCGTTAATGATTTAGGTGTAATATTGACTACCTATTTGGACAGTGCAGTATGGATTCATGTTTAATGTCTGTACTTGCCCCGGGCTAGATACCACACACACACACACACACACACACACACACACACACACACACACACACACACACACACACACACACACACACACACACACACACACACACACACACACACACACACACACACACACACACACACACACACACACACAATGCTAGAAATATTACTTTCCCCACCTTAACTAGTAAACACTTTTTACACCTGCACACATATCTATATCACAGCAGAAAAAGCAAGCAGGGCTGTGCTCCCAATTCCCTGAGTTGTTTTTAATTTTACAAATGTTAAAGTGCTGATAGGAAAGGAAGTGAAGGACATGGAGGAATGGATGTGTACATATTTGAGATATAACGTCCTTTTGATGTTGTGCTGTCACTTACATAGAAAACCCCAAACACTAATTGACTTGGCTGCAAAAGCCAATAATAACTTTATTAATAATGCATGAAATAAACTTTCAGAAAGAAGTGGTGTGGCTAGTATTTCATACGAACACACTTATTTACATCTCTGTAGGTCTCTTTTTCTCTTTCATAGTTTGATGTCTATTGTTTTATTCCATTCCCTCTGGGCATTTTGCAGCTGCTGATTCAGTGTGTATACAAGCCAGCTTCTACTTATTCTGCAGTGAAAATCCCCTACTGGATTTTCAAGAAATATACTTTGAAGCGGTTGAGTGGCTATATGCATTGCAGTATTTAAGCCCATTTACATGCACTGAAACTGACAGTGAAATGCAGCTTGTGCATTTAAAAAATAACCGTTCTGCGGTGCCGATAGTAAATAGATCATCAGTTTGTCCCAGGGCCGAGGGGAATTATAATGCAAAGAATGTCCTGACTGAAAGATAGCTAGTCTGATTATAATCAAGTGCTTCCTAACAACTCATGACCCTTCTAACTATTTACATTGGCAACCTTGATACCACAGACAAACACAGATCAGTAAAAAAAAATATATATTTTTTTTAAGATATTTTTTGGCATTTTTCATGCTTTATTGATAGTGTTAAGAGACAGAGGTGAATTGGGGCAGAGAGGGGAGTGACATGCAGAGAACGACCGCGGGCGGGAATCGAATCCAGGTCTGCTGCTGGGCCCGGCCCGGGGGGGACGCCCTACCAACTGAGCTAAGGGCGCCCCAGATCAGTAATATTTGAGAGTTAATTGTATTAATCCTCAACTGACATACATGTGCATAGATAAATATAAGCTTACATGTTTGAAGTTTGAAAAAACACACACACACACGTCACACACACATCAGACTAGATGCCACTGCTCAAAGAGGAAACGGTATAAATAGTCCCCAAGCGTAAATGATTAGCCTTACTTCTAAAGCTTACACTTTGGAGCCGTTCAAACTCTAAAATATGCCAGGCTCCATTACCAGCTGTCTCACACGTCTCTAACAATTTTTCCAAACGTCAGTCTTTAAGCATTAGATGTTTTTAAAAACAGATCGAAAACCAGATAGGCAAACAGTCTTTTTTTCCACTCCACATACGGTAAACATACAGTATAAGCAATGCTACACTAAAGGGTCTTTCTGTGTGTAAGTGCGTCTGAGCATCATGACTAGTAAGCTCAAAGGTCATCTTCAAAACGGCAGCTGTCATTCTTAATTGGTGGTTAGAGAAAACAATTCACCACTCGATTCATACTGTTATGGTAAGGTTGCAGGCAGGCAGGCAGGCAGGACCCACACACAGACTGTTCAGGACAAACAACGATGTATTAAAGCTCCAAAAATACAAGAAAGGCAGGAAACCACAGAGGAAACCACAAAGGACTCACCAACACACAACACCAGACAAGAAACAACAATGATGGGACAAAGTAAAAAGTAAAGAAAATGGCTTAAATACACAAGACAGGGGAGACAACGAGGAACAGGTGGAACACATTAGGGAGGGACCAGTAATCACACAGGATACCAAAATAAAACAGGAAACACACCGAAACAAGACAAGGAACAGACAGAATATATCTGATTGCAATTTTTTTTCACTTGACTTTTAGGTCACACACTAAATAAAGCTTCCTGAAGTGGTCTTACTAATGATGTGTTTATAAAGCACCACAGCTGCCCATTTCAAAACGATAACATAAGTCCCATTCCACCAATGTGCTTCTTCAGACTAAATTGTCCAACGTTGCTTCGATCTATTTTTCCACACCACACATACGTTGTTTTCCTTAGGCTTCCTATCTTTGTTGTTGGTGGATGCTTAATAAGCAGTCTTCTTAATTGGCTAACTTCTGATGGTTGACCTACGACACAACAATTTAAAGTGGGCTGTATAATCATAAATCACAGCCTTTGTGGTCGGCTGATTGCATTGTATTAAACCCTGATTTTGAGTTGATATCGATTAATAATTCTGCCCTACTGAAGATTATATCAGATCATGCTACTATATTTCCACTTAAAACCAATGCACACACTCCATAGCGTATTACCAGTGCATGCACACGCTTAATATATGTTGTTGTGGAGAAGGCAGATTGCTTCTTTTACGTCGTTCCTTTAAGCAGAAGGACAAACAGCTTTATCCTTGTAACACTGGAAACAAATCACCCCTTGACCAGTCCTCATCAGTATGGATCCACACAGTTGAACGTCCTCTTCCGAACCCTTTGGCAAAGTGCTTTGTCAGTCCAATTCTTCAGCAAGACAGTTGGCAGTGGCGCCTTAAAATCAGGAGGGCCCGCTTGTTCTTCATCTGTTTTTTTTTCTTCACATATTCCAATTGATCGTAAATTCCTGTGACTCCAGCTGTGGAAAATTAGCATAAATATATTCCAAAACAATTTTTCTCTCTTGCCTGAAACAGCGCCAATAAAGACAGAGAGAAAGAGAGAGAGAGAGAGAGAGAGAGGAGAGAGAGAGAGAGAGAGAGAGAGAGAGAGAGAGAGAGAGAGAGAGAGAGAGAGAGAATATGTTGGATGTTTGAAGTATTTTGGGGATTTGGCTCGGGTACAGAATTGAAGAAGGGGATTTCTCAGAGGATTTACCGTTTTAATGATTTGTGCATCTTTTCATAATACAGAAACATACATGGCACAGTGTTGGGGTTCATATGTGTACATAATGCATGAATGTGCACACACACACACACACACACACACATTGCTCGTCTGCTCACTTAAATCTTTGAATTAAAAAGACGAACTATTTAACACTCAAAGGTATTCTAAATCTAATTATATTCCACACAATCCGATCCGGAAATTCATCACGACGGCATCATTGTCATTAACATGTGGTTTCAATGGACACACATGTACTGGATGTTGTCCAGTGCATTTGTTAACATTTTTGCTTGCCAATTCTACATACTCCAGAGAAGGGCCACAGACTCACCTACTAGTCCTAATGAGAACAGTGCTTCATGTTATTTTCTTTGAATAATTAAAGAAATACCTCAAACAGTATCAAAGAAAACAACAACAACAACAACAAAGTCATTTTTTTTCCCACAGATGCTTGAGAATTATATGATTGAATCTTATCCTAAACATACACCCAAATCCAAGAAAAGTCCTTCACCGCACCCTCCCCCCCCCCCCCCATTAAAACCCTCACATTCAAATATTAAAAAGACATCCTCACAGTCACAGAAGTAATACAAATCCACATGCATATATGTATGTAGATGCAGCGGTTTAATAGGGATTAGTATTTGAACCTAATGAGTTTTTGTTAATGTGAAACATAAAATGCTGTTCTTTTATCGCAACTTGAGACCAACCTTGTACTAATCCACACACACACACACACACACACACACCCACACACACACACAACACCATTACCCATTTATTAAATATGTATAAGGCAGACTGACATGCTCCGGCTAACCCTGCTGGCGCACGTGAATGGTTGTTAGATGGATTGCAGTAAATGAATAAAACATATCCTGTTCCTACACACACATACACACACCTACACACACACACACACACACACACACACACACACACACACACACACACACACACACACACACACACACACCTACACACACACACACACACACACACACACACACACACACACACACACACACACACACACACACACACACACACACACACACACACACACACACACACACACAGGGAGATTTAAAAAAAACATTAATCTATCTATTATGCACTCATTGTATTTAGCCAGATCATCATGTACAGTATATGGTTATTAAAGAGACACGTGCAGCTGATTTACCGTGTGTTTTGTCGTGTTGCACTATCAGAGGGACAGAGAGTGATTGCTTGTGTAGACACGTCTTAGAATTGAAAAATGTAAGAGCTTAACCTGCTAATTGCAACCTTGCCCTAAGGCAACACTTCAAAATGCACTTTCTTTCTACATCAGTAATTGTCTCCTCTGTCCTCATGACTCTTCCTTGATATTATGTTCTTCCTGTCTCCATCTTCCATTGTGTATCTATCGGATCCACTGATGCTGTGTTTATATTCACAATTCCTCATTAACAGTGTGTTCTCCTGCTCTTTTCTTTTCCAAACAAATAGCTTTAAATGGTTTTAAGCATGTGTGTCTTGTTCTTTGTTCCCAGCAGTCTGATTGATACAAGACACAGTTTAGCCAACGTGCTGCTTTGCAATTTGGCTTTTCAAACAATGGATAAACGGAAGACGGTTGAAGGATGTTTACTTTGGAAGAACAGGATTTAAAATACTTCTTCTCTTCATTTCATCTTGTTTGAAAAAGGTGACTTGTTTTTTATTAAAGTAAGTAAGTAAGTAAGTAAGTAAAATTTATTTATAAAAGCACATTTATAACAGTTTTCACTGACCAAAGTGCTGTACATAGTGCATTCAGTATGCCAACATGAAGGTAAAAAAACAACAACAATAGAAAAAATAAAGATAAAAATACAAAATACATATAACCCGGACTTCCACACACAAACATATATAGTAGTGTAGAAGTCAGATAGCTAATGGGGAGGGAAAGCCAGGGTGTACAGATGGGTTTTGAGCCTTGATTTAAAGGCAGTAATGGAGGGGGCATCACGTATGTCAGGTGGCAGTTGGTTCCACAAGCGTGGGGCAGCTACTGCGAAGGCCCGGTCACCTTTTTGTTTTAGTCTGGATCGGGGGATGTGGAGAAGACCCTTATTGGAGGATCTTAGGGGCTGAGTGGGGGTGTACAAGGTCCGCTATATAAGATGGGGCCTGACCATTGAGGGCTTTGAAAACCATAAGAACTGTCTTGAAAATGATCCTATATTGTACAGGCAGCCAGTGAAGGGAAGCAAGAACGGGTGTGATGTGTTCCCACTTTTTTGACCCAGTCAACAGTCTTGCTGCTGCATTCTGGACTATTTGGAGGCGTGATATGAGGGACTGAGGGAGACCAAGGTAGAGGGAGTTACAGTAATCCAGCCGTGATGTAATGAAAGCATGGATAATTATTTCAAGGTTGTGATATGATAGGGAGTGCTTTATTTTAAAGATGGTTCTGAGCTGGTAGAAGCTGTTCTTCACTACGGATGAAATTTGTTTTTTAAAGCATAACTCGGAATCAAAAATGACGCTCAGATTTCTAGCAGATGGTTTGATGAATGGGGTTAGACTACCTAGGTCAGTGACGATGGGTTTTTTTAATTTGGAGGGGCTAAAGATAATGACTTCTGTTTTGCTATTGTTAAGCTGGAGGAAATTATCCCCCATCCAGTCATTTATCTCCTTGAGACACTCTTGGAGCGTCTGAAGGCAGTCCCCGGATCTCAGAGGGAGATATAATTGTGAGTCGTCGGCATAGAAGTGGAATGACAGGTTATATTTTCGGATTATATTCCCCAGTGGGAGCATATATAAACAAAACAGGATTGGACCCAGGATGGACCCCTGGGGGACCCCACAAGACAGAGGAGCAGAGGAGGAGGAGTGCTGACCTATGGACACTGAAAATGATCTGTGGGAGAGGTAGGAGGAGAACCACTGCAGAGCTGAGCCCCTTATACCAACCCACTGATGGAGACGGGCTAGAAGAGTGGGGTGGTCGACTGTATCGAAGGCAGCACTAAGGTCTAATAAGACTAAGATGGCGTTCTCACCTGTGTCTAGCGTGAGGAGTAAGTCATTAGACACTTTTAGCAAAGCCGTTTCAGTGCTGTGGCGTGCCTTAAAGCCAGACTGAAAGGGCTCCAAGACATTGGCAGAGTTGAGAAATGGCAATACTTGAGAGAAGACTGCTTTTTCCAGAATTTTTTAAATGAATGGTAGTTTCGATATTGGACGGAAGTTATTTGGGCAATTAACATCCAGGTTATGTTTTTTAAGCAACGGCTGGACAACCGCGTGCTTGAAACATGAGGGAACAGTAGCAGAGACAAGGCATGTGTTTATAATGATCAGAATGCTTGAACCGATGGTTTCAATGGCTTCTTTGATGATCTGAGAGGGGATAGCATCATTGGGGGATGTAGAGGGTTTCATGTGCTTGATAATATCTCTCAGATCATCAAGGGTCACTGGTGAAAATGTTTCAAATATAGCTGTAACAGCTGGGGGACACGGTGAAGTGCTGGAAGCAGAGGGGGTAAAAGACAGTTTTATGTTTTTTATTTTATCAATAAAAAACTTTAAAAAAGTTTCACAAATGCCTGTGGATGACTCGACCTCTGGGGAGACTTTGGGGTTAATAATTGAGTTGATGGTACTAAAAAGGATTTTCGGTCTGTTGGAGTGTTTGTTAATAATATCTGAGAAATGTTTGGCTCTGGCTTTCTTAGCCGCTGTCTGGAAGGCTGCTAATGAATTTCTGAAAATGTCAAGAGAGATGGTAAGTCTATCCTTGTTCCATTTCCGCTCAGCTCTACGACAAGCCTGCCTGAGAGAGCGGGTTGTGTCATCAAGCCAGGGTTGTGACTTAGGTTTGGGATGTCTGAGTTTAAGGGGAGCAATAGAATCTAAAATGTTAGAGCAATATGAGTTAAATAGAGACACTAAGTCATCAATGCTGCAAGGAAGCTCATTTGCTGTAGAAATGGAGCTAGCCACATCATTACTCAGGAAACATTCAGAGAGATGACTAGCAGTGAAAGAGTTAATGTAACGAGACAAGCGACCTGGGGACTTAGCTACAGACAGAGGGTTTGGTAGGTTAACATTAAACACAATGGGTTTATGGTCAGAGATGGACGCATCCTCAATAAGCACATTGTCAACAGAAAACCCATACGATAGAATTAAATCAAGGGTGTGACCAAGTACATGGGTAGGCTGATTAATGTGTTGCAACAGACCAAACGAATCAATGACATGACAAAATTCTTTAACCAGGGGTTTATCCGGACAACAAACATGGATATTGAAATCGCCTAAAATCAACAAACGATCATACGATGTGATAAAATCAGATAAAAAGTCTGTGAACTCTTTAATGAAGTCTTTGTTTGGTTTAGGAGGCCTGTATTAAAGGACTTATCTTTTTCAAAACCGGTCATCATTCCAACTCATTTTAGAGGAGGTGAGTTGACTGGGCCCAGAGATGATAAAATAAAAATGGAGCACTCGTCTTAGTGCAAATCCCCAGTCTGAGGTTGCAGTTACAGCAGTTGGGGTGTAGCCTATATGACTTAAATAATGTACTATATATACAGTATATAAATAAATAGATAAATAAAATAAAATGTAGACTGAATATCAATGAAGTTTTACATTCTGTTCAAGAGTGACTATATAATCTAAAGGTAGGTTCTGTAAAACCCCTGCCCTAGACCCCTCAGTGTCCCCAAAAATGTGTGAAATGATGCACTTCCATTTGCTATTTAACATTTTTTCCTGAAAGATTCCCTGATAAATAATCAATTTCGTCCACGCTTTCTTCACTTACCATTTGTCCATTTTCTCCCCTTATCTTATTATCCTGTCCATTACAGTTTAAGAAACAAAAAAAACTGGTTTAAAGCACATTTGTTCCTCATTGTTTATGACTAAAATGTAAGCTCTTATTCCACCCTGAGTTTTAGCATTACATGTTATATTCAATGTCCAATCGCTGCTATTTTCAAAGATCTAACGTTGAACATCAGATACTTGCTTTGCAGCATCACTGTAAATACATTCAGCACAAATGTAAAATGGTGCTCCTCACATACTCTCACAAACTCAGATACAAGTCATGTTAACTATTGCTAAATGGCTAAACAGGTGAGCTTGGTCTCTTTGGTCATTTCCCCCAGGCACACACACACACACACTGGCAGTTGTGCTGACACTGCCCATTAACAGCTGATGAACTCCTGTGGTTACAGAGAAAGCAAGGGTGAGCACAGAAGGGAAAATGTTAAGAGTCACAGGGGAGAGAGAGAGAGAGAGAGAGAGAGAGAGATAACTGAATGATTGACACTGATCTCTGATGGGCCAGCCATAGCTGAAAGTTTGACAGATGGACACACACACACACACACACACACACACACACACACACACACACACACACACACACACACACACACACACACACACACACACACACACTTGGGGACGGTTTCTCCCAAAGGGCAGGATGGGGTCAGGTTTCCAAACATGACTTCCACTCCGTCTTTCTTTCATAAACAGAGATGTAAACTAAGATATAATGAGAATGCAACGTCTCTGAGTTGTTCTTTGCTTTGAAGGAGGAGCTGTGAATGGATAGACTGGCACTGCTGGGAAAGATGTTCCACCTGGTTTCTGTTCAGGCATTATGCTTAGAGAGAATCATATTTTACAGATCCAATTTTTCCACGTGTGCATTCTTTCATAATACACAGGAAGCAGAGTTTGATATGGCTGCATCCTCATTCTCTAGCTGCACTATGCGTCATATACAAATGCAGCATAATATAAAAAGTGAATCTTCCTACTCCCCTGTGACTCCCTGCCTTATGTAGAGAACAGTACAGCTGAAGAAAAAGTTAGGAGCCTATGCTGAAAAGGGGCGCTTGACTTATTTCTTCCAGACTCCGGGTCTTAAAATGTAGCTCCAATCTAAAGAGATTTAAACCTGTTTAGTGCAGAATAGCAGTACATTAGCAAGTCCTTGGCTTAACAGTGGACATGAAATAGCTAAAGAGGAGGACTGTAGAAAAACCACAGCTTGCATTAGGTAGTGAGCAAGAAAACAGCACAGTCAACCACAAGCATTCTTGTCTGGAGAAAGATCCTCTGACCGGATCAGTGACACATAAAATTGCTTAAAAAAAAGTCAAACCTAGACAATCCCTTTATCTCACCGGCCACTTCTCTGTATGTCTTAGTCTCTCTATCCATCACTATTCTGTCCACTTATTCCCTGAACCCCTTGTTTTTTTCTTCCTGCCTCCACCCTGCTTCTGTGCATCTCTCTTCATCACTTTCTTCCACAATCTACCAATCTCTCTGAACCCTTCAACCCCCCCCCCCCACCCCAAAAAATAAAAATAATAATAATAATAATTCTCTTTTGGTGAATAGAAACATGTCATCCTCCAAGCTGAAGAAGGTGCAGTAGGGGAACTGAAAAAAGAACCACTTCAGTCTCCGCTGAGGGGGAATAGAGGGCAACAAGGTGCGAGGTGAAGAAAAGAACAGATAAGGGAGAAAGAGAGGGAAGGAAGATTAAGAAAGTCCCCAAAGATGGTGCAGAGCAGTGTCGGGATTATAGCCAAGTTTTTTGAGAGCTGACATGTTGAACAGATTCTTCCTAACGCTTGCTGACATTGTCCATATGTTGACGTCAATGATATTAACGACATTTGCCACATTTCATGGCTGCCTGTGGGACTTTTTTGTTGCACCAAGTTCCTTGCAGCTCCAAGGACTCGACTAATTTCTTTCATTTTTGCCTGAACCACCAGGTGCAGTGCATATGTTTAAATCTCTGTACATTTCATTTGTTTTTGATCAGAAATCCGTATGCTTTCTACTATGCTGTTATTTTACAATATAAATATAATTGTACCATGTGTGTGTGTGTGTGTGTGTGTGTGTGTGTGTGTGTGTGTATGTGTGTTTGTGTGTGTCTGTGTGCGTCTGTGTGCTGACATGTTATAGGCACACTTGTAACCTGTCAGTTTGATGCAGGGGTAATCAGCCAGGCTAATGCAGTCCTCAGGCAATTAACTAGTGTTGTAACTCCTCCTAAGATTGGGAAATACTAAACACACACACACACACACACACACACACACACACACACACACACACACACACACACACACACACACAGCAGCACACACACACACACACAAACACACACACACACACACACACACACACACACACACACACAGCAGCAGCACAAACACAGGCTAATCACAGTCACACAGTGCACACACAATCACCTCCCCACTAATATACTAAACTTCTCAAAGCCCCAAGTCAGCGTTTCCATTTAAAACCAATTACTGAAGGCATATTTCATTTTCTAGTAGATCTCCACTCGCTACACAGAACAAGAAAACAAGCCATTGCAGCCATCACTTATCAATGACAATTAATCAATACAATAATGCAACCCAATATAGGGAGTTGGTGAATGCACCCATGGGGGACACACCTGCACGCACACACACACACACACACACACACACACACACACACACACACACACACACACACACACACACACACACACACACACACACACACACACACACACACACACACACACACACACACACACACACTGTGATATACAAATGGACACACACACACACACACATGGATTCATGGACACACATACATCGTACATTATTAGATTAAAACATTCTAATGCTTTCAATAAAGGACTTTAATGTTTGTTTCAAAGTCATTTATGTAGAATAATTTATTTTACTGTGACTACTTTTTTAATCATTTCCCTTGAATGAAACACGTAGATTCTGTCAGTTGCCTTAGCTTACTTTCCCACCCTACAACTGCAGATTTAAAACTAGTTAAATGAACTACACCTAAGGCGCAAATCCTGCTTAGGCACGGCACGATTGTCTAGTGTGAGCGCGCTAGGGATGGGCATTTTAAGAAATTCAATTGATCGATCATCGGGAAAATTAACGAGCAATTATCGAGTAATCGTTATTTTTTTTAGAGGTGGGCATAGATTAATTTTTTTAATCTAGATTAATCTAGATTAATTTTGGAATTAGTCTAGATTAATCTAGATTAAAATGGCTCATTTGAATTCATTCATAATATGTGTGGGCTCCCTAAATAATGACTCAAAGTAAGTCTTTGAGAACGTGTTTCTCAAGCCAGGTGGCGCATCAGACCAGGGGCTCATCTGCTTGAGGAAGCTGTTCTACTATGATAATTGGTGATGAAAATAAATAATGTTCAACAAGATGTTACTTAGTAACGCGTTACCGGCATCGGACCTCTTTTTTCAGTAACGAGTAATCTAACGTGTTACTATCTCCAAACCAGTAATCAGATTAAAGTTACTCATCAAAGTCACTGTGCGTTACTTTTTCTGTAATTTTCCTTAGTGAAACATTTTACATAACTGCACAAATGACTGCGATTGCGATTGTATGTAAATAAATGTGCACGCATGTGTCTCTAAACGCTCCAACTGCTCCAACCGCTCCTCTCGTCTTTTTGGTAGCGCCCCTACCTGACATGCAGCGTGTGTGTGTGCGCCTGTGTCTGTGTCTGTGTGTGTGTGTGCAGCAGCATTACGGCCGAACTGTGGCGCAAAACAAAGTTTTCCCCCCGATGAAATATAGCGTCTGCTAAGGGGATATTTAGGATTCGGGTACGGTGACGTTGAAGAGATAGAAGTGTTTAAAACTTGGAAACTTATAGTCACGTGGCGACCGGTGGCCACACACACCCACCCTGCGTTCCAATACCCGATTGTGTCGTGGGCAAGTGATGGAGAGAGAGAGCGGCGGGTGTGTGAGAGAATAAAGGCTCCTCAAGTGTCAACAACGGCCCCCGGCTATTATTATCTCCCCTGAGCCGAACAGGAGGTGGAATAAGAGATTAACGGCGATATTTTTTTTATCGCCGATAAGAGTCTGGCGTTAACGCAGCACGTTAACGCCGATAACGGCCCACCACTACTTTTTTTACATATTAAAAAATGCCAACAGAACATCCAAAATACAGCGTTTTTACCAAAGACATACAAGAGGTTTTTACTCAATTACATCTTTATTCCAAGATCATCTAGGCAAACAACAATCTATTAAGACAAGGCAACTTTTTAAAATAAAATAATAATAAAATGCGGTGCTGGTTAAAGCCCGAGGCTATGAGCCAACAAGGAGCCAATGCTACGATACCTTTCAAGTTTAAACACATATGCGCCTCCTAAGATGCTGCCAAAGACTGCATAAGGGCACGGCATGTTTCTCTGAGTGATAAAGGACCTAACGTTACTTCATCTAATCATCATCAAAAATGTGCAAATTATTTCCCTGATGAAGGCGAAGTAGGAAAGCATAGATGCTAAAGTTAGCCGCTAATGCTAGCGGCGCTAACGTCACACGTTAAACAGGGTCGGATGTAGGCTTCAATGTACAAGTGGTACATAATTCGGTTTGTTTAAGTGTTGTACTTATACAAGGTTTCACAATGCTTAATGAACTTAGTTATTTTCGGTTCTAAAGCTGTCCGGTCCGATGCCAAACTTCTCCTTAACTTCTTCCTGTTTATGTTTTGACATCTACGGCAGCTCGCAGGCTGCTGCCTGAGCCTGTTCTGTTGTCTCCTACTACTAGTTAAGTATCTCCCCTGCTGGTAGGATGTTTAATTGCTGCCAATACAGTCTTTGGTGCTGCCACATAGTGAAACTCATTACTGTGCTGCCGGACTCACACTGCACAACACAATGGCTATATGATCGATAACAATTTCACGTGATCGACAATATTCTTAACGAGCAATGATCGATTAATCGATTAATTATGCCCATCCGTAGAGCGCGCCCATAGTATTTACGGTTGGTCTGGCCATTGTCCATCTGGGTGTCTCAGACCATTTCTACTGTGTTTCATACCATCCCTAATCCTCAACTACCTGTCCGTCACTCGCGCTCCTTTTGATACTTCTACTGCAAGTACCTTTTCAGATGCATATCAATCCTCCTCTCTGTTCAGTCAAGCAAAGACCAATTGATTACTTTAATTCCATCTGTGAGTTACTGAATTGCTGTCTGGCAAAATGATCAGCAATCCATCAGAAATGCATGAGCAAAACATTTTGCCTCCATCATTTACACAAATTCCCACAGTCCCCAAAGTTCTGTTCCACACAATATATTCATTCTCCGCCATGCTATTGCTACTTTTCCCATGCCAAGCACAGCCCTTTGTAAGGACTTTTTAGAATGTTAATCTACAAAATTTGATCACAAACATTTAGCCACCTGCACATTTTTGATTCCATTTCTGTACGACATTTGTTCGCATAATTGGACATTGCCCTGCTTTCGAGCATTGCTGTCTTACTTTGTTCAACTTCCGTGATTTACATACTTCGGCATACAAATGAAGCTGATTTCAATTTTGATTTGATTGAAATGAAGATATCATCCCATTATAAAGAAAACATATCAATAGAGCAAAGTCCTTCTATGCCTCCTCTGGAGCTTAAAACAAAATGATTGTGCTGCAAAGATATGCACATAGTGAATGAACAGGTAGATGGAATAACCTGCTAGGCATTGCTGCCGGTCGCACCTCCTCCGGTGCCCACGGGTCAGCTGCAGAGTCACCAGCCAGGAACCACCAATCATCAACGTTTCACTCCTTTAATCCTGGAACGTCTCCTGGTGGCGGAGCAGTGACAGGGACGTCTCCCTGCCACCCCCTGCAGCTGATAGGTGTTACACTCTGCGACTGTTGTCAGGGTTAGTTGTTCTTTCCCCAGCGCTTGTCTTTCCTCCTCAGCCAGAGCCAAAAGCTCCCCTTTTCTGCCTCCTCCGCCAGCTCTTTAGTTGCCTTCTTTATGTTCCCTCCGGTCACCCCTGCGTCTTTCAGAAGGCGTGTGGTTGACAGCCCCACATAGCCTCGGCATCCAACCTCCACTGGATAGATGGTGGTCTTCCAGCCAGCCTCCCGCACTCAGCAGCCAGCTGAGTACTTTGCCTTCTTACGTTCGTATGCGGCCTCCATCCCCTCCTCCACTGGTACTGTGAGCTCAATGAGGAGCACGGATTTTGCACTGGTGGACCACACCACTATGTCGGGGCGGAGAGACGTAGCAGTGATCTCGACCGGGAACCGGAGCTGCCTGTCGAGGTCAACTCTCATGTCCCACTCATGATCTGGGGAAAAAGGCTGAGGTGTTTCTCTTGGCCTGATGTTTCTTCTCCCTCCATCTTCCGTGACAAAGCTGATGTAGTTGTGGTTCTCTGCGGGTGGTACCCTTTTGCTGCCCTGTCGACGTCCCTCTAGCACCTCAGCTAGCTTTCTCAGGACCTGGTCGTGGCGCCATCTGTAGCGTCCCTGGGAGAGTGCAATCTTGCAGCTTGACAGAATGTGCTGGAGGCTTGCATTAGGGGTATTGCAGAGTGTACAGCATTCCTCACTCCCGAACCACTGGTGAATGTTCCGAGGACAGGGAAGCGTGTCGTCGGTTGAGCGGATGAGGAAACTGAGCCTTGCCTGCGGGATCTTCCACAGGTCTGACCAGGTGATGTTTCTGTTGGCAACTCCCTCCCAGGTTGTCCATCTTCCTTGTTGGCCCTGTGACACAGCCTTGATTTTATAGCGCTCTTCCTCGGTGCTTGTCACCTCCGCCACCACCATCTCCTTTCTCTCTTTGCGGCTGGCTTTAGACCAGAACCGTGGCGCTTCTCCCCATCCCAGCCCTGCTCTTCCCACCTGGACTCTGCCGACAATCTCTCAATGTTGCAGACGACAGACGACTTGGTCGACCTCATTTTGTGCATTCCACTTCCGGCCTGTCCGAACCTTGGGGTTTGCGTCCCTTATAGTCTTGTCTGCGGACTCTCTCAACTCGAGAACAAGCCTGTCACTGTCACATCACCTTTGTTCTCCACACAAGTGGTCTCTAGATACACACACACACACACATACAAACTGTATTTTAACACTGAGATTTAGAGAAAGCACATGTATTACTTCACTGCAAAGGGTGTCAGACAGATAAGGTATAAATGACTACACATGTCTTGTTATACTACTGTATGCTGAAAGCTGGTTATGTGTGTCTAAAGGTTATGGTTAAAGCTAGAGTCTTTACATCAGTTGGCGTATGTTTACTGACGGCTTCTCATCTAGCGAGCTGCATTATGAGTTATTGCTTTGCAAACAGGCAATGAGCAAGTGGGAAGACATTTATATTCCATGTGCTATCCTCTGTTCAAATGTACCAATGTATTAACACTGCCGGTGTTAGGAGGTCAACTTCCATTGGGAGCCCCCCCCCATATTGGGCTGTGTGCTTTATTTGAATACAAATGACCAATAAATGGATGTGAAGACATCTGTATTAGGTTTCCAGTTGGAGTCCTCAGACCAGCTGGGAAAATATAGTCGGGGAAAATAAATTAGTATCACTCTCCCATCATTATCAGCGTATGTTTCTTTTTGCATTGTTTAAAATTGTGGATCTTTACACCAATATCTCTGTCTGTTGTTCAAATGGCCTAGTCATTGAGAAAGTGGTGTGTGAGCCATTATCCACCCTACTAGAGACGGCATTTTACACCAGCCATGTGACTTGTACACTGGTGGAGTAATTACTCATTGTGCTCACCGTAAGCTGTAGAGGATAATGAGATTTGTAAACAAAAGGCAGCCATTTTGGCAGCAGCCGCCTCACTTACCATCCTCAATGGTCTCCTCTGACAGGTGTGTGAGAAAGGATGTATGCGAGTGCATGCTGTGCGGATTTACTTGAGCTCTACTCAAAGCAAACCTAGAAGAAGATAAAAAGCAAGTTAGCAATAGGGAGTTGCCATTAATCCTCTCTTGCCCCTTTACTCTCCCTCCCCACCTTGCTTCCTCTCTCCAACCATTAGCTCTCGCCTAGGGGGTTTCAATTATCATCAAACAAAGAGGCATAGCAGTTAGTTACTGCCATAAGTGTGATTGTATGTGCACATCTTTTACCTTTCTACAAGTTGAAACTGTTTCAAAGTATAACGTTGTCTCACCTGGCATGTGTGTGTGCTTGGTGTTTTTTGTGAATCCAATTTTTCCTCAGCAAATTGTTAGAAATGTACTACACACTGGTTACATTTTGATTTACAACTGCAGTTTTCAGTCTGACCCTGCTGAACCAACGTTAACTCCCGCGCTGCTGGTACTCCACTGTCAGATACTGCTCAAACAAAAAAATTACAAAAAAGCAAGGAATTAGCCTAAAAATAGGGCCTTCATTTATGGATGATGAGATGCCCTGTAAAGTGCCTGTTTGCAATCAGCACTATGGGGAAGGGAGAATAATCATCTGGCATCAGCAGGAGATGTCTGTGGTGTGTTTGTGTGTGTTTGGTGTGTGTGTGTGTGTGTGTGTGTGTGTGTGTGTGTGTGTGTGTGTGTGTGTGTTTCTACTGATAATAATAGTGAACAGAAAAAGATGACCGTCAGTCGTTGAGTTTTGTATTGTCATTTGAGTTTGAGTTCCTTTAAATTGGTGTGTACTGCACACAACACATTGATTAAGATTTTACAATAACGATTAATAAGATGAAACATTCTAACCTCACTCATGTACAAATCTCTGTGTATTTTTTTTTATTATTTTTTTAATAATGCAGCTATTCAATAATCAGCTGTCAGTACTTCATTGACACAGGCAATGTTTTTCACTGGTGTTCATCCTCTCCTCATAATCTCCTGCAGCTAAAATTGGCAAATCTACAGCATCACAGTCAGGAGCAACAACATTCTCCTCCTTTTGCTGTCCCATTTTAAAGAGAAGGTAAAATGCACACTCACATTAGAATTAAATGAAACTGGAGTGAGACATCTTACACGGCAAGTTAAATTGTATATTTAAAATAGTAGCTTTACTGGTATTTAACATGAATTGTTAGTCTAGTACGAGGGATATTTTTTTGTTTGCTTCTATAAAAAAAATGGACAGTAAAGCATTAGGGATGAGGGTAAATGCCAATGCATGTGTAAAATAAATGCCACTATATAAGCACATAATGTGAGTGTGTTCTGACGATGAGGAGAGGGATGGAGGATGGATGGCCGTTACCATGGTGATAGGAGTCTCTCATATACTAAGATGGTGCATGTGGTGCATTCCTTTAAGTTCACTCAATCCGGGTATAAAAAAGTACATGAAGATTCTTTCTTTTATTTTCTCTGTCCTCACTTTGTTCCTTCATATTTCGAGGTTAATTAAAAAATAACTTCTTCTCTTGCTTGAAATGAGTGGACCTTGAACCCAGTACAATAGGAAATATGTGATCTAAAACGTTTCCAATATATTCGAGAGAGATATATATATATATATATATATAAAGTTGTTTTGTAGTTTGAAAAGAAACAGATTTTGCATTGGTGTCATGTTGTTTGGTTGTTGCTACATGTGGCATGTTGATTGGTCATTGAAGCTGACACGAACACTCATGTAAAAAGCAGCAAGATTCCACGTGAAGAATGAGTTGAGGTTGAATGACGCTCACAGCTCATGGCATGGACATTGCTATCTGGCTGTTCTGTGCCCACGGCCACAACTAAACATAATTGCATTCACTGATTTTAACAACGTTAGGTTCTGTACAAACGTGCCTGAGTTAAGTACAGTTCAACGCCTGGAAATACCTTGTCATGTGAAGTGATTTTCACCCACGCTCATCAAGACAAAGTAGCTTACCTTACTTGGGAAGCCCCCAAGCATGATGCTGCAGTACTTTGACTGAACCAAGCTGAAGCTTTTTTGACTCTGGACTTGGACTTGTATGGGTTCTGTATTTGACTGGGATGTATATGTAATGTATTAGGGCTGGGGATTAACATTGTATCGCATTTTGCTTTATTGATTTACATATTTGTGTTGTCCTAAACAATGATTTTAGGCAAATTGGAGATACAAGCTAACTAAGGCTTTTTGTCTGGCATCTAAATTGTTCTTGTTTTTTGTTACATTACATTGGAACATGCAGTAGTTCATTGCATGACACATTTTGATTATTATAAATAGTATTATACTTGAAATTAACTATGATTTTTGTATTTCGTTTAATATACATATACCTATTAATACTGGGGAAATGGCTTAATATCACAATCAATTGTCCTGATCTGCACTAGTTCTGCTGTGGAAAGGGTATACTTTATTTTCTCGGCTTCGAAAGTCTTTGCCTGCCCAGCCAATCCCCCCAGCCACCTCCTTCAAGTCACTACCACCTTTGCTACGTAGACTGAGCGCTCATTATTCATTACACTGCAAAGTGTCACTTTTCAGGAAAACAGAAATCCTTTTTTTTGTCCTGTGTGAAAACTCTCCAGTCATGCTTTATCTGCCATCATGGCCCTCAGTGAGTGTCTGTCCACTGTGAATACCCTGACCTCATCATTCGCCTGCTCAGCCATTTTTCATTCCATCTGCCAAACTACTATAGTGGACATTTTTCACCAGTCATTTATCAAATTGTCTCCTGTGTTTTCATCAATATACAGTGTGCATGAATATATCCATTGCTGCTGTGAAAACTAAGGGATGACTTATAGGTAACTCAAGAAAGCAAGAGGATATGAGAGTGTCCTTAGTTGCTTACAAATGCATACACACAATTCTATAGGTTCCACAACCTATACCTCTCACATGTTAGACTGGTATGAAATACGTTAAACTACTAGTTCAATTCGTATGTTCAACATTGTACTAGACGTTCACAGAGTTTTCATATAATAACATTTTGTTGCCACCGAAAAAATCAAATCGACTTTCTGATGATCTCCTGCTTTCAGCTGTGATGAGCTATTATTGTTCCTGTTTTCTTGGAAGAAGTAACTGTAGATATATCCTTGTTGCCAAGGTGATTTTGGCAAATGTTTTCACTGTATGACCACTAAATGAATGTGCAATTATACGCTCAATTACATTTTTTCTGCATGAAGTACAATGTGTACTAATGTATCTATAATTTATATAATTGATATGATCCCTTTGACAAAGACAACAACAATGTGTTTCATTCCAGTAGTGTATTATACTTTTATATTCCCTGTTTTCCTTCTTATTTGTCCTTTTTTCTTCTTTCCGCGTTATAAAGCTTTAAGTGCACTTTAGTAAAACCATGGGGATGGTTTGATATATTTACGCACAGCCATGAATCAAATCCTTGTGTGTGTGTGATCAATGCTGGGCCAAGAGAAGTAAAAGAGAAACGGTCATTTGTACAAAGTATTCCCAGTGGTAATTAACTGATGAATGAAGTCGCTTTTCCAACAGTCAAGATGAGTTTGAATGCCAGACGAGTGTTTGTTTGCTTGACTTCCCAGGGGATTTTCTCTTTCTCATGGCACGCTTAACTCTAGTGAACCACAGAGCAGGTCAGCTGTATTAAGCCATCTTGACTCAGCATCTCCTGGGAACGGATACTATTATTCACTAAGTATGCTCCAGAATCATGCCAACTTACACACACACACACACACACACACACACACACACACACACACGCACACACACACACGCACACACCCCCCCCCCCCCCCACACACACACACACACACCAACCAGCCCACCAACATTCAAAAATATATGACATCTCCCTCTATGTCTCCCTGTTATTTTTTAGCGAACAGTTTTTCAAAATTATATTTTGTTTTTTTAGTGTACAGTCCTGCTTCAGGTAATGAGTCATCATGGTAATCAATCTGTTTCACGTATAACATTCAACCATAGAAGCGAAGCAGTATCTGTTTGTGAAGTGCTCGAACATTTTAACCAATATAAGTTTGTCTCAAAACAGCACTCAAAGTAAGAGTAATTGCATACACACACAGTTATCCCAATTAAAGTCTAACTAAAATGCCAATCGAGGCATATTTTTGTGAACTGTTTTTGAACCATTGCATTCATGGGGCTGGTCCCTTTTTGAAAGGTAACACAATAGATGTTTTATTCTCCAGCATTCAGAAACACTGTATGTGCTACTGGCACTGATACATTGAAGTTTAAACTCACTGAAGTGGAAGATTTTTTTTTATTTCTGCCTGAATTATTCTTTGGACACAGAGCCTGCAGATGACTACAACGTACTAGCTAGGACTTAGTAGCTGTAAAGACACAATGGGACCACAGCCTGAAACCTCACCAAATCAAAGTTTAAATTTGATATACCGTATACAACAGAAATGAATGTTTGTCTAATGAGTCTAGGCGTTTTCTAAAGACCATTTAGAGCTCTGGACCTTTGGTAATGGTCACATAGGCTACAGTAATAACAACGTGACAACACTGCAAACCATTTAAAATGTACGTTATTTATAATGACTAAAACTCTCCAAAACAAAACTCTTTTCCCTTTGCGGATGCATGCATGGTGTCCAGGCTTGAAGTTATAATTGTATTATTACTATGAGTCTTTATACATGAGTTGCCTCAAACCTCATGCATGTAACTGTTTGTTTTCGTATTGGTGATCTGACATCCAATCCACTCAACTGCCCATTCAGGAAGTGCCTTTGAACTCGCTTAGATGTTAAAATGTATTTTTGCTTAACATAACAGCACACTTCCTTTGTTTAGGCTGGTGTTTTTCACAGTTTTCTCCAGAACCACTGATCCAGACACCTTCACACTCGGCACATGCTCTCCCTCGGGTTCTCGGCAGCAAACTCTGCAGTGTGTGAAGGCGATCGGATGAACGCTTGTTGGGATATTTTTGAAGGACAGACGGACACAGACTTCACCCTTTAATGTATCGTGCCCTACAGCACATTGTATTTGTAACTTTCAATAGGGTTCCAATAAGTCTTGAGACATGCAGCATGTTGTTACTGCTCATTGCTCAGTCAGGCTAATGAATTTCTACAAGTCAATATATTTCACAGCGTAGAAAAACACCAATAAGTAAAGTAATACCAAATAGAGGGATATTGCATATATGTCAAAATCAAGAGCTGCACTAACTATTGAACAACTCAAAGGTCCAGTAACGAGGAATATGGCATCTCATTTATAAGATGTCAGCAGTAATGTAGACAGGTGAGCCATGTGAAGAAGTGCCCTGAGGCCCTTTACACAAATAATTCACAGATGCATTGCAAGATTAACAGCTGCTGCAATTCATTAAAGGCTCATGTAGTTTTCCAATTATTGATATAAGAAATATATTGTAGACGAAGGTAGGAAAAGACAGAATTCGGGACATCATTTGTTTCAAAAAGACTCCTGGGAAAGAACAACAAAATCCATCATCCCCTTGTAAGATTAAGTGCCAGGTTAAATGACTTGTTCTGCTAGATATTTTTTATGCTGTGCCAGCCCACCCTCATTCATAGCTGTGTGACATAGACAAGGTAGAATATTTAGTGGGGAATGGTAAAGTGCTGTTGTGCTTGCAAAGAGAAATTGAGAGGCAGGGAATGAGACAGAAAGCCAGTAAGTAAGAAGATAGTGCTGACAAATGTTCAGACCTGTGCATTTTTTAGCCGAACTTTCACAGTTACTCAAATATATATCTGGATTCCTGGGCTCCTTACAGCGGATGAGAAATAGACTACGGCAGATGAAGACAAAGACGGAAGGCACAAGAGAGATAAGTGAGGTCAATGTGAATTTAAAGTGTCCTCCAATAGTTTATTTCATAACCACATACGCTTAGAGAGTAGTGCACTTCAAAGTAAAAAGTTCCTGCTGTCCTTCTGAACTAGCATTCAAGCTTCAATTTGACTATTCTCTCATTTATCGTAGTCTCTTTCTTTCTCTCCAATGTTACCTTTTATATATCTTTTACTTGCACAACTTCATTTTGTATTTCTTTTTATTTCTTTTTTTAATCTTCACCACTTGAAGCATGTCCTTTCCCTCTGCGCTTGCACTGGGGTGAGCCAGCTGCAACGCTGTGTGTCGGTGTGTGTCCTTTCATGACACAGGTGTAGCTGACAGCAGGCACTGTCTGAAAAACAAGGTTGAACAGTTGGCAGGGCTTGACAAATCTGACCAATCTCACCATGCTCTTAAAATAACATACGTACACACTGACTCACAAGCGCTCACTGGTGCACTACCGCTCGTCCTGTTGCTAAAATACACACTCACATGCACGAAAAACGCCTACTTGTTAGTGCATGTTCTTAAATACAAATACACTGTCGGAGTCGTGCCCACACACACACTGTTCAGGTCGGAAGAAGCTGTGTCACAGAGATCAGATTTCTGACTCTTGAATAACACTGTGGACTAACTACTCTTATTGATGCAATTTCCCCTTATTGCATTCATATTTCATTATCAAAATAAGTCCTCTTCATATGTGTCAGAATGTTGGTGTTTTTCTCTGTATACTCTTAAAGAGAGAGAGAGGAGAAAGCACTGGACAGCATTAGGTTTGTCTTACCTGTGCATTTCCTATGATGTATCAGTCCAATCTCCTCTTTCACACTCCCGCACAGCAACTTGAACCCCTTATTTATTCTCTATTTCCTTCTTGCTCTTTATTGTAGTGAAACAATGAAGGATGCCTTGATAACAGTTACAGTTAACTAAGATCCATAGATAGATAAGTGTGGAGTAAGCTACAACAGCTCTGTGTATTTGATGTTTTGTCCTTAAGGGACTGTTAGGGTGGTTGGTGAAATGGCACACTATTCAAAGAGGGTGAATTGCTGTCTATCAGTCCAAATGTGAGGATTACCATTTTGTACGATTGGACCATATGCAGGTCAAGTGTGTGGATTAGTTTTCTGTATTGTGGGGAGAAGGCCTATGAGGTTAGCTCATGGAATTTAGGAGGCGCAAACCAGTTATTATCCCCTTTTCAACCGCTTTACCCATCTCTGATTGGACAAATAGCCTACTTGCAGCGTTTTAACTGCCATATTTAAAACTATGCTTTAGCTACTAGCGATCGTCTTCTTTTCTGTGTGAATTCAATCCATTAGGCCCACTGATTTCTGTCGGAGCTCAACATTAATTAAATGTATCATAAAATGCTGTGCACTGCAGTGACTTTTACCAAAACAACAAGTTCCTTGTAGAAAAGCGGCGTTAGCTGATATATATCGCATGCACTGAGTAAGAGGAGAAACATTTTAGTAATGAGAAGTTAGTGTCATTAGCTCCATACATTTTAAAAATACCATCCGATAAAGTAAATGCCATGTGTGACTAATTTTTAAAGCCATCTGCATTATAATAATTATATTTTTCCCCCATTGATTTTCCAATATACCAATAGAAACCGTTTGTTTCAAGGATTATAAGGTATATCCAATGCTTGTGTAAGGCATGTATGGGCAAATAAAGTTCAAGATAAATTCTCCCTCTGAAGCTAAAACATGCATTGTAACTCCTTTCGATACACGGCAACACAGGAACGGTTCCTTTTTGTCAAACGGGCGTTTATTGATGCCTTTCTTCTTGCTGTACACACCATCCACGCCGTGAGAACTTAAACACAGTACAATACAGTACGTCAGATAATAGTTCGCATCAATAAACACTAATAAAGAAATGAAATCACAAAAATACAATACCTCGTTGGCTGCTTGTAACGAAAAGAGGTTCTAACAGAGATTTGTTTGAATTTACTTATAATACAATGCATATAACTTGGAAATCGTTCGATGAGCTAAAGACAACGTGTTTACTGCTCCAACTTCCTTGTATGTTCTCTCATCTCATCAGTCCGTAGGGGGCGTAACGTTACAACAATTGTTCCGCCTTGCAACAAAATTGACAATACACATTCTCACCAGGGGTTTAATCACACATTTGTAATAATATTGTATAACCTTGCTCATCATGAACTTGTTTATTGATATTTATTTACCCTATTTAAAGTACCCTTTCAGCAACAGCTACATGCATCTATTGCCTTTCCATCAATCTTGTGGATGCTGAATTGAATCAAGTGTGTATGTACATATACTGTAGGTTATTTTATCTCTATGAAAATGTATGACGGTGGGCTATATGGTGTGTTTGTGTGTGTGTGTGTGTGTGTGTGTGTGTGTGTGTGTGTGTGTGTGTTAAGGCTATCTAAACCTTGATAGCTTTTGATTGCTGCCTGATCACAACACTAGAATTATGGTACACACACACACACACACACACACACACACACACACACACACACACACACACACACACACACACACACACATGCACAAACACATGCTGACGGAAAACAAATTCACACACTCATATGCACACATTTGAACTGACACACACATTCATACACAGCTGCATACTCTTAGACACAGACATGCTTGCCTACTCATGCACTTGCCCACACACATAGGCCTCATGTGGAAGCTGCTATTAGTCCATATTACAGGTAATGAACCAGGCCATATGTCTCCAGTCAGTGTTAAAGTGAAAGAGAGAAATACACTGCAGCATTACTTCTGCTCTACTAAGGCAGAAGTCATTTATTTCTTGTAATTTATTTCCACTTTCTTCATCCAATTCAGCAAATCCCTGTATTAAAGAGTATGGGACTTCTGACTTCAAGGCATCGCAGCCAAACAATTTTATGACCATTTCATTCTGCCTCCTTATGTATCCAGGGTTGTAGTTCGTAAGGTGGGTTTACCCTAATTCCTAGTATTTGAAGGCAAGCAACTGCCTTGAACTAAAATTACTTTTATAATGAGATTTTCGGAAAATCGTCTCCACTACGTACCTACAAACGATGCATTATAAAATGTTGTAAAGAGTAGTATTTGAAACAGATGTACAAGTACATTTTGAAACACTTTGTAAGTAAAGACAAACCAATTGAAAGTTTTTTTTATAGGTTGGGTTCTAGTTTGTCATAAATAGTTTTACTTGGGGAGCATGGGAGATTGTTGAGTTTGAATTGGAGCCAACTTTCCTATACCTAATAGAATGAGAAGAATACAAAATGAGATTGCGTCATTAATTATAGATCATTACCTGACTAGACTATGAAGTCTGTAATAATCTTGCAAAGCACACACACACACACACACACACACACACACACACACACACACACACACACACACACACACACACACACACACACACACACACACACACATGCACACACATGCACACACATGCAGAAGCCTGGGAGCCCTGAACACCACTAGTGCTTGTTAGGTATAGGTAATTAATCATGTAAATTACCTCCTCCTCTCTTGCCCCAGGGACAGATGGAATATCCTATGTTTGCATTTAAGTAGGTGTTCAGCTTCAAATTCCTGGTGATTAGCATAGTTTGGCATATTAAAATACGGTGTAGCCTAAATTAGTGAAGCATAGGTTGGTTTCACTCTACAATAGTGTTTTGACCTCAGGGGAGAGAAAAGTATGAGTAGTAGTACTGTATCTACAGGGGGGTGAAATGGACAGGAGAAGCAAATAATGCTTACAGAGTACTGTGGAGTAAGACTGCACAAAGTCAACATTTTGCTTATCAGTGTATACCATTATGGAAATGTGGTGTATAGGCCGTCAGGAATTTCTATTTAAAACATTAGGTATATTCTGTACCTGTAAAACAAGTTCCCAATGTGGTGAATGCACTGTGGTAAGTCTTTTTGGCGTAAACTGTGTTTCCATCAAAACAGTGATATAAGTAAACATATGGCAAGGAGTCACTGCCTTCATTCATATTTGTGTTCCCTGTGGACCATTTTAAACAAATGTTTCACATAGTTCTGTAAAGATCAGTGACAAGGTTTTTGAAAAAAATAAAAATTAAATTTCAACTATTTTGCTTTGATATTAATTAAAGCTCCAACGCAAACATTATAACCCTCTTCATTCTCCAGCCTGCATATTTCATTAAAGCTGGGGTTGAGGATTTGTGGAGAAAATGGCATTTGGGATAGAGATTTGAATCCAAATAGCTCAACCGCTCCACTTGTTCTCTTTGGTCCCTCCCCTATGGTCCCTCCCTGACACGCTCTACACCAACAAAGTCGTGCCAAAGTGAATGGACAGTCCCGACAGCCAATAAGAACAGAGAAACGGAGCCTCGCTCTGATTGGTCAAAGTGTCAGCTCATGTTAACTTTGACCAATCAGAAATCATATACCCCAGCTTTAAATTTCACACGGTCAGTCTGGTAACAGAACATCAGTCAGACATCTCTTTGATTGAAATACTTACAGAGGAATTTTATAAATTTGCTTGGTTCCAAATCAACACCTGCAAGAGTTTTTATCTTGGGTTTTATCCTTGGGCCTCTAATCTTTCCCCAAAAAAAATGCTCTCTCCGTTTGGTCTTTATTAATGTAAATAGAGGGAATTAAATATTGAAATACCTCCAGTAAGCGACGTGGGTGTGTATATGTTTAGTGCTGCTGGCCGAAAAGCGGTTTCTAGGGTACACACAGGTTATCTCCCAAATGAATTTCAAAACACGAGGAAATATGGATGATTCTGTTTTAATGTGCTGTTTAATTAGGGAAAGATGGGCAAATGAAAAGAAGATGCAGAAAGAAGAAGAAATGAGACAAATAAAGGAGGATTCGAGCAAGCAAACAGGAAGAAGAGAACTAAGAGGAAGGAAGGAAGGAATGGAGGATAAAAAGAACATGTCTCAAGGCTTGCATCAGCATCCATGAGAGTGCTTTCCCCTCACTCTCTTTACAGCGCCAGATGGCCTTGGTCTTTAATCACGTTGTGTGTATGTGTGTGTGACAGGGAAGTGAACGTGTGCCTGGAGCATCTTGGTATCTCTGTGTGTGTGTGTGTGTGTGTTGGTGGGTGCGTAGCCGTGTGCCTACCTGGTTGCCTAATTAAGTATATATGTTTGTGTGTCAGGACTTGGTTTTATGTTATTTTCATTTAAGATGTAAACAAATCCCATTGTCACCAGTAGCAGCACAAATGGAACTGTTCACACATGGTGTGGGCAGGTTGACTGTTTTTATTAGACTTTAAACTTGACCGTTAATAGTCAATAAAATACACTAAAGCACATATTTACTCTTACAGTAATGCAATTAGCCTAATAACATTGACATGACTGTGTGTTGCCTCACCTGCATGCACATGCAGGTGCAGCATGGATGTCCTTGGGAAAGTGCATGAAATATAAACAAGTGGGGACTAACTAAAAAAAACATTGCTCCACAGCCACAGATCAGAAATTTGCAAAAATGAGTTAGTGCATACAGTATGACATATACAAACACAAACAAGAGACATTTAAAAGTGTTAGTCTTTAAAGGCCAGGACACACCAGCCCGATATTCGCCGTCGTCAAAAAAAAAGACAAATCTGTTTGGTGTGTGCCGTGACGTCGGCCGACGTAGAGGTCGTCGGGCTTGTTTTGAGCCTGTCGGCCGCCGATTGAACATGTTCAATCGGCGGCCGACCGTCTTTCATTTGGAGCAATTTGATTGGTGGAGGGCTAGCGAATCATTGAAGCCCGGAAGTGAGGCGGGTAGCACAAACAGCTAACAACAGCTAGCCATCGTTTTTAATGTGTTTGTTCGTTTCGTTTTGAGAGTACTCACATGCATCAACCCTTGTTGACTGCTCGACACCATGCTCGACACTCTCTGCTAAAAATTGTGCTCTTATGGTCCATAAATATAAATACGTATTTCTATCTATGTTTATGCTCTAGAGAGATGTCCAATCATTTCCGGCTTTCGTATTTTTTCGGGCCACAATACAGATTAGCGCCGCCTGCTGTTGTGGAGACATTACGTCCCGCGAGCGTACGGAAAATAAACAGTCGTCTCGGTGTGTTCTTTGGCCGCGACGGGAAGACTGGAGCTTCCTGAAACGGCCGACTCCATTTTTTGCGTAGTCGGAACATGTCGGACTGGTGTGTCCTGGCCTTAAGTGAAGTATTTGACACACACACACACACACACACACACACACACACACTCACACACACACACACAAACATGTATGTTTCATGCAGAGAGCATGCAGCTGGTGCATTGGCATCTCTCGTATGCTATGGGACATTTTATATAAAGCTGACGCAGGAAATACGCTCACATATACTACAGATGTCGACTGTGTAATGAAGCTACCCCCTCCAAACTACACACACGTACTCACCTGCCAGACTTGTGGATGCCAGCATGCTTTAACCCTGGGGCTCTGCTGGCGAGTAGACAGAACAGAAGGAGAGGGAGTGTGAGAGAGAGAGATGGAGTGAGGCAAGAAAAGGAGATACTGAGCCAATACAGAGTGAGGAAAAGGGGGACAGGAAACACCCGGCGATGATTGTGCACATTGAAAAAATGAAGAGCAAGAAAAGGGGTCACAGGCAGAGAGGCAGAGGAGAAAAAGATGCAATGTGGAGCATGCAGCTGACCCTGAGCTTTGTTGCATCTGTAGTCAAGAGATACAGGAAGCAGGAGACAGCAGCTGGGAGCGACAGATGGGAGGAAGAGTAAGGGCTGAGAGAGAGAGAGAGAGAAAGAGAAAGAGAGAGGGGTTTGTGATGTATTGTATGTTGCTGACCCTGGGCTGAGCCGAGCTGGTCCAGTCTGGCACATTCTGACCACAGAAAGACAGATGTTCGGGGTGATTGCCAACAATGTACTGATCTGATAGGAGAGAGTGGTGCGCCTGTGTGTTAGTGGGTGTGTGCAGGACTGGGATGACTTGTGTGTAGAGAGACACCAGGCTTACCTAATAATTAAAAAAAAATCATCTCTTACACAGGCAAATTAATGTTTTACTTCACCTTTTTGCTTAGAATACGTGTAAGACAGTTATGTAGCCTGGTAACCCTTAAATTAAAAATAGACCTTGACCTTGAACATACCGATTCCTCACTGTCTTGTGTAATTACCCCAATTCCATTCCAGTTTTAAAATCACATTAAATCAATGTTCATATTAGCAATGGATGAATGGCATCTGTAAAATAAAGCGTGTTGCGATGAGAATCTGTGGAACGCTTTCAGCATCTTTCAGTTCATTGTTTGGTGTCAGAAATCTCTTTGATTGACATACCTTCAGAGGAATTTCATACATTTTGCCTAGTTCCTGCTAGAGTTTTTATCTTGTGTTTTATCCTTGGGCAGCCCCTAATCATTCCCAACAAAATTGCTCTCTAAGTTTGGACTAATACATGAAGACTCTTCGTTACTTGTCTGTTCTGTTTGTGCACTGAAAGGAAAAAAAAAACTATGTTACCGTAATACCCCCTTTGTTTTCATTCCCTTTGATTACATATGTTAACTGAGCCTTGGCTGTGCAGTGTCATCAGATTTATTCTTCAGCATGGACACAGTACCGACAAGAAGCGGATCCTGAGGAGATATTCACTGATTTTGACAAAAAGGGATACACCACAAACAATTGTTCTCCAGAATCGCTCACTCCACCTTTAATTTATGTTTCCAAGTTACGGGGAAAGTGTTAAAATATTTACCATAACAACTTTAAAAGGTGATAATATGTCAATGTTGTGTAAACACCTTGCGTTGCTGCCACTCAAAACATCAATTAATACAGGATTAAGTCAGGATGCAGTTTTGTGGGAAATAAAAAGGCAATATCTTTGTTTGAATGGAGGGTGATTGTTTACTGAGCACTTGGCTCTAAAGAACAGAGCAAGCATAAAGAAATAGATAGGAAGTGTACGGGTGTGGATGGATTGCCTGCTACATAAAGGCCGCTCCAAGTAGTTCTAAAAAAAGAGAGAAATAACAAAAGGAAGATGCTAGATTCTTTCTCCCTGCTTGCTTACTTTGTCCATCTCGGCCCCTTTTTCTCTTTTGTGCCTCAGAACCTTTTCTTTGATTACAAACGAGTGGTCAGCAGAGAGTAACAAGGGGTGTACCCATCTGCCGCCCACCCCACTTTATCCTTCTCTCTTTTTCTCTCTCTCTCTCCCTCTTTCCACCGTCCATGTCTCTCGGCCCAATCAGTTTCCCTTCTACCCAGCCAATAGCTCTATTCTGCCCAGCTGAAGTCTCATCATCATTATCCCTTTCTCTCCCCCCCCAGCTCTTTATTTCATTTTGCCCTCCATCTGTCCATCTTCCTATTTCCTATTCTCTCAATCTCCTCTTTTTCTCTTCTCTCTTTTTTTTGTCTTGTGCCAGGTCCTCATGCAGGGTACCAGCTGCGACCCCTGTAGCCCTATACCCCCTCTACTTTGTGCCAAGCTTTGGGGCTTTTTTTCTTCTTTTTAGTAGGAGACGGGGGATGGATAGAAAAAGGGAGGCGGCAAATGAATCAAAGATCCCATTTCCGTTTGGCGACACCAAGTACTTGTGTGGAAATCTCCATGATAACGCCAGAGGGACCGAGCGCTAGTGAAATTGTGAATGGATGGGAATGTAGGATGTGGGAAATATCAGTCTTTGCTTGAACTGCTACATATTTTCCAAGACATCAGCCAATTATTTGATAAGAATTAGAACATTAGATGGAAGGGAAAAGAGAGATGACCAACAAGGTGCTCATTTGAATACTTTGAATGAACAAAAGAACAACATTTATCATTTGATTTGCTGTACGCAATTTAAAATGTTGGAAAAATAAAAAGTGCCAATGGTTAACATTCTCAAATTATATCACATTTAGTTATTCATTTGTATTAAAAAATCATAAATCCATGTCCATTTTTTTAACTAAATTTTTATTTATTTTTATTATAAAAAGAAGACAAATGTCTTGGTGAAATATCTGAAATGCTCTTTTTTCATGAATGGGAGGGGCGTGTCAGTGTCTTTTTGATTGACAGCAGGCTGCCACCGTAGAGAACGAGGGACAGACAAACAAATAGCGATCTACCTATATGTCATGGACTAATGTTAGTGGTAGGCCTATTGAAAAGTACGGGCCACAGCTGCATCTTACCGGACCGCCAACGTGATAGTCACAGGTATGTTTACTTGTTTAATGTGCAGCAGTTGAGCAGCTAATGAGCTAACTAGCCTACAAACTGCCGTTAAAGGTGCTGTAAGCGGAATGGTTCTCTTAGCTAACTTCCTGTCAGTTAATGCAGTTAGCAGTCCCCTCGCTCGTCCCTACGTCACCACATTAATGCACTGCGGTCTTCAAGCAGCGAGTGATCTAGCATCATCTCAGATCCATAAGTGTGATAAAACGTGATAAAAACCATCAAAACAGACATTGGGAAGGATTTTTACCTGCTCTGCCATCGTAGGCGCATACACATTCACCCGTCTGTTGCTCTGCGGGTGCACCGGCAGTGAGACGGGTGCCGGTTTGTAGCGTTCTTTCTTCTGATTGGATACTAATTTCGGGATCCCCGAACAGTTTAATTTGCCGATTACATGCAGAGCGGGTGGCGGAGAGATCGGAGGTATGAAATGCGCACACTATATAAGTGATCACTGTATGAATATAGAGCAAATTAATACGTATATTAACCTAAATATATCGATCACTTCACCTTTAACTGTCCACCTCTCCCCAGTAAATGTGTGTTTGGTTCTACAATAAGTTGGATAAGAAGGAGACATCATCAGATCAGTCAGGGACTGAAAGGGGTTGAGATCAGTTTTGAATCATCTTGGCCCCTGAGCCATCAAGAGCACCCTTGAATTTCCTGGAATTAAAGCAGCCGTAATATTATGTGGAATGTACACAACATTGGGAAGCAAATCAGCGCTAATGGATGGGACCATGCATGTCTCTGCTGACCTGATAAGAGGTCGTTGCTTCGATTATCTCCTTCGCACACAGAGACAAGAAAATGGGCTTTTTGATTTTGTTACCCATGGCTGTGAAAGTAGTGTTAGACCCGACACTTCTGAAGCTTCTCTGTTGTCGGATGATGTTGGGCTGAAATGAGCTGGAACATTGGACTCCTCTGTCTGTGCGTGTGTGTGTGTGTGTGTGTGTGTGTGTGTGTGTGCGCGCGCATCATGCATTCTGCGTCTCTTTCCTGATCCAGCCCTCATCCCTTCCCTGCCTTCATTTTATCTTCTCACATACTTCAAAACATCGCTTGCAGTTCTGCAGAAAATACCCATATTTTGCAGTGTAGCCAACCCTCTGCCATGCTCACATCTGACAAAAGAGAGACCAACCATTACTGGCTGACACTATCCTCCATCCACTTTTTTTTTTTTTTGGAAAACAGCCATTATGCCTTACAAACTAATAATTCATTTTGAGTTGAAGAGACGGTGTTTTATTTATTGGCAAAATGACACTAGGACAATGGTGCCACGTTAAGCCCCATTAATTACTATGTTTATGTGGAGCAGGGCACTTGGGCAGTGGAACTGGACATAATCTTTGTTATTTACAACCAAGAAGCCTTTTTTTGTATGTAATTATATGAGGGCATTTCTGTTTAGTCACCTGCCTCCTAGGCAAAGCTGGTCTACCACGATAACCGGTGTAGTAGTTGTAGCATTATGTTAAGTTTCAACACAGGACTAATTTAAATATAAGATTAGCTTTGGTCTTACATTCATCTCACATATATATTGTTAAAGCAGGTCATTTTTCATGGGACCATGTTTATTAATATTGGGGATTATGAAGTCTTCCAGGGCAATAAATACACAGATGTAGGACTTTCATTACCAGAAAGAGGTGCTCTGTTGAACCCGACTGATGATTAGGATTCACACAATGTATTCAAAACGCCTGGTATCACACTTCTCGGAATTAGTTTGGCACTTCAGTGAGCTAAAGCAATGGCAGAAAAAAACATATTTTCATTATAGCCATCTCATCCATGTTGTATTAAGCCCAATATGTTCATAATTTTGTCAGTTTGGTTTCATGCTGATGAGCCGTGCGTTTTAGGAACTTTTAAATAAACCTTGTTTATTTAGTAAAGATACAGTATATCATGGAGCCTTCCATGCTACGTTTGGCCAACATACTCATACTATTAAATGTTATGAGTGTAGACACTGTTGTCTGACCAGAACGTCAAAGGCAAACTACAATGGGTCGAGAGTGAGCTCACTTAAGGTCTGATATGGGCCAAAGTCAGTCTGTGGAGATGTGGGCAGGATGTCTCACGGTTAAATAGGTGATAAGGCAGGCCCACATGACCCTGGGGCAGATACCATACGGACCTGCAGCAGTGGGGAACTATGCATTCCTCAAATTTGCATAATGTAAGTGCACTAATGTATTTTCTCTGGTGGAGCAGTTGACACACTTCTGAAAAGTTGAACGTGTGGAAGAGAGAGGTGTGCTTAAAGTCTTCTGATCTCAAACATTGCAATCACCCCTCCATTTGTTTCTTAGCGCTCAGTCTGCGATCTCTGTCACTCTACATAGTGCTATTTCAAATGAGGTGGTTGTAACTTTGGTATGCATCTTTTCTGCATAGAAAAAGAACATTGATGCTGCATGCATCCAATCCATGTTTTAACTGTGTTGGGAAGAAGCCGTATACCGCTAATGTTGAATCATTGACATTAAAGTGTTGTTCACTAACAGCAAACGTTTGCTTTGTTAAACGTCATATGTGTCTGGTAGTGGAGAGCTTCACTTGCCTACATATATCAAGATCTCCTCGATTGTGTGCAAATCAATGTGGTTTTGTCAATAGTACTGCTGGCATTATGCTGTCTGTCCCTTGTTTTGTAAACTGACAAACTGTTACTAGACTGAGTGTCTTAACGCTGAGGTACCGTACCCCTGCTGGCTCAGCTGTCACTCAAACATGTACTCAAGCCTGAACCCTTCAGGGGCTTGGTGCTAAATTGATTATGCTACAGCTTTGAAGATGTTTTGTCTCTCCTCCAATACGTTTATCTTCGTATACTTTTTCGATTGCTAAAAGGGCTGGGTTTTACAACTTTGGTTATCCGAGTTATTTTTATATTTTACACAAGTGTTCTTAAGGACACCAAATCACTCCTCACTTACCCTTTATTTCTTTGTTATTATCTGTGTGTTTGTGTGTGTGTGTCTGTGTGTGTGTGTGTGTGTGTGTGTGTGTGTGTGTGTGTGTGTGTGTGTGTGTGTGTGTGTGTGTGTGTCAGCTCTGTTGGGTTTTTTATTACTTTTTGTAAAATGTTGTTTTTTCATATCTACCTTTTTGTTGCTGCTATGGAAACAGATACAAACACATAGTGTAATCACACATGAAAGGACACCAAAGCACATCATTATGAATATGCACTCAGCCATGAATGCACACTGATGGAGGCGTATTTTTTAAAATTAAAATAACTTGAACGAGCCTCTTGACAAACATAATAACAAAGGATGCACACTGAGGCAAAACTGCCTTTGTAGACTAGTCAAGCCAAGTTCAGGATATTTGATATTATGCTATGATAACTCATTTAATATTTTAATTCTAAGAGGTGGTCCTTAGGGGCGGGGCTCAATCGTTGATTGAACCTTAAATGTTGATGCTCGAGATTGTGATTTACACTCAAATTTGTGGCACCCCTTCTTTTAACTTAATGCTAGAACTCACTGCAATGTGCTTTGTTTTGAACCTGCAGACTAACATAATATCAGAGGGTGCATTAGTCCAACTTGCCATCTTGGAATTCAATCTCCAAAAGGACTTTGTATTGCACCAATTGTTTTTCATTGTTAACTTTGTCATTACAGATACATTGTACAGGGACAAAGCATAGCAAAAGGTCAGGTCTTGCGTTTGGTTATTGGCTCTTTTGTCTTTGGCATATCTGTGTTGTCTGCCATCCGAAGACATGCAATCAATTCAGCTGCAAAATAAACTAAATGAAAACAAAAGCCTATATTATTTGTATTGAAAAATGTGTTTCTATTACTAATCTCCTGAACGTTTTATGATGCCTGTGTAAACAATGGTGGAATGAGACACATACGATCACTGTAGTGTTTTAACTTGCTTTACTTTAAACAGTTTGCGTAACCAGTGTTTGGTCTGCACATCTATTCTACAGCAAATCTACTTAGCAATTCATTTACTCTAGTACTTCTGACAGCCCCCCGCTTATGTTACAAATGGAAAACGATCAAGGACCCCTGTTTTAACTGCTGTTTCAAGAATATCCTTCAAATAGGCTATATAGCAAATGTGTTTTTCACATAAACTCACATAAAAAATGAACACAAGTTTTCTGTGTGTTACTTGCATTAGGTTTCTTAGTAGTGGTGACAATACAGACACATGTTGAACTTCTCATTGCAGTGAAGGTTCAGCTTCTAATTCGCTAAGGTTCATTTATTTACAGCCTTCTGACAACACCTTATTGTCTCTCTAACACATTGGTTTCTTCTTAGCCAGGTGCAGGTTTCACTTAGTGTCCTCCTCTGTCCGCTTTACATGGTGTCGCATATTGATGTATTGACCAGACTCACAATGTACCCGCGATACCAGAGTTGTGGACTTTCTTTGATTTCACCTCTGGGTTCAGGCTCATTTGCAGTTTGACAATCTTTCACGAGGAAAAAGTTCAAACCCCCGGTGTGTGGTTTGATACGAGCTATCTGTCATAACAGGCCATTTGTCATTTACTAGGTGCAGCAAGAGATGTGTTGTCCCTTCTTACATCAGGTCAACACTGTATTCGAATCTGCACTTTTGCTCACTTGAACAGATGTAAGCTTTCTCTATACCCAATAATGTCTTAGGGATGTATTAGTAAACAAACAAAGTCATGTTCACATCCCATGTTTATCACCAAAACCCACCGAGTGTCCATTAAACCTAACAAACATAGTGATGGCATTTCCTTCCATACAGTAGCATCAGCAAAGCCACTTTTCCAAAAATACATTTTTAATCATGCATTGCTTAGATGTACTGTATGTTTGCTTCACTGTAGCAATTATACATTTCACCACAAATGTTAGTCTGTGTTACCACGTGAAACAGTTTTGTGACTATGCCGATAACTTTTAAACATGTCTAGTTGGTTGTATTCCATGCCTTTTTTAAATTCATATATACTTAAATATCAACTTGCCATTGTACTTGCATTGTGTGTTGAGAAGTTTGTAACTTAGTTTAAAAAAAGTGCTTTACAAAGAATGAAAATTCACTAGCCAGTGGTGTGTGCTTTTGCATGTGTGTGTACATCCGTGCCAGGGTGTGAAGATTTGATTTACGTAGTAATACATGATGCACACTATCATGGCATTATGGATAACGAGAAAGAGAGAGGCAGGCAGGCAGGTGAGAACAAGAGGGAGTCTCAAAGGACAGTTTTGGATGGATTGAGCAAAAGGCCCCTAAGAGTGTCAAAAAGATGGAGGGAGAAATAAAAACAATCAAACAAAATAGATAAACAAAGAACAGTTAGAGGGCACAAGGGTAGTAAGGAGGCGGAGATAACACATGTCGGATGTACTTGATGTTTGTCGTGTGTGTGTGTGTGTGTTGGTGTTGCTGCAAGGGCACCAGATGTTCAGATGATGAATGGGTTGCTATCACAGCAGAGGCAATGTAGTGACACTGAAGACCTTAGATCACATGGCTGTCAAGCAAACACACACACGCACACAAACACGCACACGCACACACACACACACACACACACACACACACACACACACACACACACACACACACAATGCTGCACAGTTTCTGGCCTGACATTGCTGGAGCCGGGCTGAAGTTATTACTCATCATTCATCTCACCGTACATTTTTTCAATCTTCTTTTTTCTATTTTCCCCATTTTGTTTTCTGGATGTCCCGGCTCTTTAGTCCTGAATTAGTCTCTCTCCTCTCGTCTGGTGTCCTCTCATTTAGTCTTCACCTTTCCAGTTGACTTGTTTCCTTTCTTACCGTGTCTCTCCGTCTTTGTGGCATTGCAACCTTCTGTTTTACCCTTTTCAGTTCACCTACCTGCCACCTCACCTTCCCCTAAATTTACCCTTTGTTTTTCTGTCACTTTCCAGCATGTCACAGTTTCTTTTTTTGCCCTCTCCTTCTCCCTCTTCTCATCCTTTTATTTTCTCATTGTGTGTCTTTCATCCCCTTCTCTGTGTCTCCTCTCTGTTGGGGACCAGTTAATTAAAAGAGCTGACAGTAAGCCCTGCTAGACACAACGCACACACAAACACACACCACAGGCATGCAGACACACACACACACACACACACACACACACACACACACACACACACACACACACACACACACACACACACACACTTATGCTGTAACATATTGACACAACCTCCTGCAGTGCACACATACAGGGAGTGATGCACACACACAGATGGACAAAAACACCATCACATGCTTATTTGTATATCCTCACACATATACTGCCCCTCTGTATCTGGTCAATGGATGGCCCTCGGAAACTGTATTAATTTCACACTCGCATTCACTCAAACTACCCTTCGTGACTGAGAGAACACAACCATATCAGAGGTCTGTTTATACATTTTGTATAGGGGCTGTGCACTGTTTGTGTGTGTGTGTGTGTGTATCTTTCACAGTGTGTGTGTGTGTAGTACATTATATATGTTTTTCTATTCATATGAGGTAAAACATATGAAGTGAAAGATTATTTGGAATATAGACAGTCTTGATCACAAAGAGGAAGAAGTGAATGGATGATAGAGGGGAGTAGCAAAGAAGAAGGGAAAGAAAAAAATGGTAACTTAGGAAGGTTTGAATGTCCACCTCGATTCAACTGAGTGGTGCGGTGTGGCTCGGTACATGTGTGTTTCCACTGTCAAAGTTGGAAAGGGTACCAAGATAAGCGAGCAGGGCCACACCTATTTTTTGTCACACTTTTGTTGGTGTACCAAGCCGTCCCAAAGGTCCAACAAGGGTCCAAAAAGGGTAGAGCTTGATACTGCAGTCTGTTGATTGGTCGACATAATCATTTCTGTGTGAGAGATAAACTGCCATGTAGTCATTGGCAAGAGTGAAGAGTCTTGTGTTTTCAGAAAATTGCCGTATTATGTGGCGTTTTTCCCCTGATTTAACGTATCAGCGGGCTACACTGTGTTCCGATACTACGATTTCACAATAGATACATAGCTGCCGTGGCCAGCATCGTTCAACGGCACTGACCCATCGACTGTGGCTATTGCCGTCCGGCATTAACCCCCCCAAAAGTGATTCTTGGACTTCATTTACCCCAACCATACTCTTTAACTTTTTAAAACACCAAATGGAAAAAACAAGACATTTTTCATCCGCTGTCAAGACAATCTGACAGGTTGGTTTGATTTTTATATTTTAAAATTTAAAATGTGACATGAAATAATGACTTCAATGCATTGACTAAACATAATTCATTGTCGGCCAGATGCCATCGAACACGTATGGTCATTTAAGTCATTCTATCACCAATTTTAACATTCTATTATTTTAGGAAATAACAGCTAAACTAGTTTGACTCATAATATATTTTAAGGTCACAGTGTCACCGCAATCAGCAATTGTCACTATATTACCACTGTGCCGTAAAAAACGTTGGCTGCCAAATCTGGACATTTTTAGCACACAGTATTAATATCAAGTATTATGTTCTCCTTTATGGCTTGAGAACATGGCACTTCTGCGACCCCACTGATAAAACAGGTACATTATGGCCATGTTCAGGGTCAACACTGTGGAAGTGGAATGCTAAAGCAGAGTAGCACGTGTGACTTTGTGTATGTGTGTGAATACCGCTCATCTGTGTGTGTGCGTTTGTGTGATGATTGGTGTCAGCGACAAATCACTTCCCCCCCTTTCTCATCTACAAGTGCCTCATTAGATTTGTCCTTTAACAAGCCAATCAAACGGAAGACTAATTAATAAATGAATAGCCACGGTAACAGCAGACACAGGTCATTGGTGCATGCGGGGAAAGGGTTGTCTATTGTGTTTGGAAACAGGTGTATGTGTGTGTGTGTGTCTGTTTGTAAACATCTTCTTTATTAGATGAAGCTATCGATGTATAGTGACTTAATCACACACCTGTAGTGAAAGTATAATTGGGTGCTCGAAGCATAGTCTTCAAACAAACTAATTCAAGTGTCCCCTGCTAGATGATAACTTCATATCACATATTCACTCAGCTAAATGATAATGAGATCTTACAATCAGATTTTTTTTTATCAGTAATTGTTTGATTCATTTCTGAAGTCTACATTTTTTTTCTTTAATGAGACTAAAACTACACATTTCCCATGAAAATTATACAAGACTAGTTTAGGCTTGTGTTTTGAATAGCTACAGATTATGATCAGGCCAGTTTTTGATACAAGTAAATGTATAAAACTACAAAGGGATTGTGCATTTCAAATCATTCTGGCTGAGCTTAACCTATTATAAATCTGCTTTAGCTTAATGTACTAAGTTAAGTCAATGCCACAAGTTAGTGACAGTAGAAATTGTCTTACTTTGAATAATGCCCATAGCCGTATTCCCTATAACGCATCCTAAAGCATTGGCATGAAGTATTGTTTTATTTGAATAGTGTGTGAACTCGTTTAACTGCTTTTAGTGAAAATACTCTTACAGTAGTAATGTGTGCATTAGAGCTTAAACGATTAATCGACAAATCGATTATTAATTGATTACTAAAATAATCGGCAACTATTTTGATAATCGATTAATCGTTTTGAGTAATTTTTTTATAAAAAAATTCCAAATTCTACGATTTCAGCTTCTCAAATGTGAATATTTTCTGGTTTCTTTAATCCTATTATGACAGTAAACTGAAATATCTGTGTGTTTTGGACATAACAATACATTTGAGGACGTCAACATGGGCTTTGGAAAATGTATCAACATTTTTCACCATTTTCTGACATTTTATGGACCAAAACACTAATTGATTAATAATCGATTAATCGAGAAAATAATTGACAGATTAATCGATTATCAAAATAATCGTTAGTTGCAGCCCTAGTGTGCATTTACCTGTGTGTATGACTTTGTATTTGAAGGCACAGTAAACACGCCTCTCTTCACACTTGGTTTCTTCTGACCTCTGTTTTCACTAATCCATATCCGTCCATCTGGCCATAGCACCACGTCAGCTTTTAAACTAGCAACTCAGCTCGGACTACTTTGCTGACACACAGTAGTAACCCATGAAATATGTGCATGCAGCAATAGGGTTTTTAAGCAATGCCATTCATCAGTATGTGTATGTGTACCGTCCATATCCTTCTAACCTGTACTATTCGTAGACCCTGTCACTATGCAGGAAGTCAAAAAGCTTTAAGTCAAACTGGCTAAAAGCCAATACAGCGGTAGGGACCACAATGTCCTTGAAGATGACAGTGTATATATACTGTAGGGTGCATGGTGTGTGAAAAGAGATCGGAACAAGCAGAAAAAGAAGCAAGAAAAAGGACAAAAACAACTGGAGACATGTAATGGAATCAGGGAATGGCTCTGAACAGCTACAAACGTTGGCATTTTCACATCTTCACAGCAAGGAAAAAAGGGACATGTTGAAAGTGCAACGTGAGTTTCTAACACATGCATGATTTTTTGAATTTAGATTCAAAAAGGTTTGTATTGCAATCCGTGCTGTATATACTGCTGTTAAGTATATGTGGTTGTTAACATTTTCCATAGGCTACAGTTATGTGTTGTATTTTAGTACTAAGTGTTTTTTTAAATTTAGTTTGGTACTTTACACTTGCAGATTAAAATATTTCAATTTGCAAAGTATATATTGCTACCGTGCTAATTCTGTATAGGTGTACTTTTAATACATTTCTATTTGGGGTGGCATTCAAATCTGATGAAAAGACTCAAAATGAAAATGCTGAGAGAGAGGGAGGGAGAGAGAAAGAGAGAGATTATTTTCTGGGATCCCTCTCTCTCTTTCAGCGAGTTCAAGTGCTTGGAGTTCAGTCAAAGTGCAGGAATCAACCAATGCATGAATAGATGTATAGTATTTACAGGCTTAAATCTTACAGCTATTTGTTAAGAGTATAGGACAAAGAAAGAAAAGGCTTTTCTCGGACTTTGAACTTTTTAAAATGGCATAAAGAAAAATAAAGAACTGAAAGAGATGGGGAGTGTATAGAGATATCTGCTACGCCAGCTGACCATTTCACTGCCACTATAATTTCCCTATCTCCCACACTTTTTTCCTTCTCCCTTTCCTTACCCTCTTTGTCAGCCAGTCACTGCTCATTCCATTATGTCGTGCAGGGCTCACAGGCTGATGTATGGGGGCTCCATAGTGTGGGCTGGAACATGAGCGACTGCTGGACATGCATCAAACACATCACTCACACATACACACTCTTTGGTCAGAGCCATGAAAGGGAGCTTTGAGAGGGGCTGCTGGGCTGACAACACACAACTCAATTAGGATGGAAGTCAGAAAGAAATGTGAGCAGAGTGAGTGATGGTAACGGAGATAGAGGAGTGGAGGGAGGGAGGGAGGGAGGGATGGGGAGGGGAGGAGGAAGTGAGTGAGAGAAAGGGACAGATTTAGGTAATGTTAAAGACAGAGGGAAACCTAAAGTGCAACGTAGGATGGTGGATGCTTCCTGCTTAGGCTTTAGCATACACTGTGGGGGCTTCACATGAAAATGTGTCTTTGCGGTGAAACATGTTAACTCTAAAGTGTACATTTTAGTGTCAAAATCCTCTTTCAAGAGGGGGGTGGAGGGGCTGAAACGAGGGAAGAGGAAAATAACAGTCAGGGCAGAAGTCCAAACATCCCACCGGGTGTGTCGGATTGGTTTGTTTGAAACACGCACAGGAATTTTTGTATTGTTCTTCTCTTTTTTTTGTAAGATTATTTGGGGCATCTCTGCTTTTATGTGTGACATATGGGGTGTGAGTGGGGTGCATGCCATGCAATGACATCCACAAGCCAGTATCAACCCAACGCATTTGTATGGCACCAGTCCTAACCACTACGACACTAGGATACATTTAAAGTACTTATTTTATCTGCCAGTGTTTAAAGAGATCCTATTATACTACTTTTCTGGTCTTAATTTCTTGTTAAAAACTGCTATAGAGCAACCTGACACGAATCACATCACAAAAAACTATGTAGATTTCCGGGACACTCTTCCTCTTACCCTAGCGAGCACAGCAGTCTCTCTCTACACACTGCTTTGAGCCTCCCCCCCCCCCCTGCCCCCCCCTAATGCCTGAGCAGCATTACCATACATGGAAACATCCGGGTACTTGACTCAGGATACCCGGAAATTTGAACAAGTTATTTCTCGACCGGCTGCCATAGTGTTTAGTGCTCTGCATAGCCACCCCAGACGGTCAGCAGGGAATACGTCGAAATGCATGTATGTAATTATTTGATACGCTAGTATGGTTAAACATGACTATACATCATTATAACAACGTTTATAGGTCATAAAAGTCGAAAAGTATCATAGGTCCTCTTTAAGTAGTCGTTTAAACATGCGTCACCCTCTTAAAATAATGGCCTAAGTCATTTTTTTTAAGTTTTCAGGAAACACAAAAAACTTAACCAAAGATTGAATATATGATATTCATTAATAATTTCACTCAAACAGGTTGTGTCAAAAGATGACTCTTGACATTGTAATAACATTGTCTGTCAATTATGTAACATAATAGGAATAAACCCTTTATATTAATGTTTAACTTGTGACTTAAGCCATTTTACACACACTAAATGTCCTTGAAAAAAAAAATTAACAGTAAATCTTGACTTAGGCAAAATAAAATGGCCTAAAACACACTCTTGACATTCTGGTAATATCGTATAATGGCCTATGTCAAGTAAAATCACATGATCTGTTCAACTGAGGAATTAGGCCATTTTACCAGAGGTGGCCAGCATCATAAGGAGTTGATTTAAGCAAAAAAATCATTTTGGCCAAAAAGTGACTGAGGCCATTATTTTAAGAGGGTGACGATATAGTACAGTCATGCATATGAAGACTATAACATAATGTAAGTTAAATATTTGTGCACACGTGAATTTGTTTTAAACGTGGGAGTGAAATAAGGAGAATGACAAGAACATGCCCAAAGAGAGCATGACGGTAGGGGAAAATGAGGCATATGTGTGCGTGTGTGTGTGTGTGTTATTGTGTGCTGGGGTGGAGAGGGGGGTCAGTGATGATGGAGGAGGCTAGCTCACTGAGCAGGGTCATAAAGCCTGTGTGCTGATTCTGTCACCAGGAAAGATTTACTCACACATGCAAGCACACACACACACACACACACACACACACACACACACACACACACACACACACACACACACACACACACACACACACACACAAGCATGTGACGCACTTCCAGCAGGCGTCCATCAAATCTCTCACAGTGTGCCTGCCCTTGGACGTGGTCTGTCTCCCCCTTTATATGTGATTCCCTTTCAGTATTTCCCTCTCTTAATTATCACTATCTCACACAGACAGACAGACAGACAGACAGACAGACAGACACACACACACACACACACACGTAAACAAACACAACCGTCTACACCGGGCTCGGTACTCTCTAAGAAATAACACGGTAGGAGGGCGAAACAGTTACTTCTCAGCCTTTTCTCAAAGTCACATCACTTATCTTCTGTGCTGCAACAAAACCACACACACACACACACACACACACACACACACACACACACAGAGTATAACTTCTGTTCTCACTCTCACTTTCATTTCCTTTCTGCTGATCATCGTTGTCACGACACGTAACTGAAGTATGATGTCTCTTCTTGTTGAAACACTGTCACCGCACCAGTTTTATTTACAAAGTGATTTGACAGAGTAAAGACTTCCTCTGTGCCTTTGTAATGGGCTTTCAACAGAAGAGGTGATTGTGTGTGACAGGGGGGGGGAAATATGGGTTGACATTTTGTTGTGGTTGGAAATTGATTGCATAACACTTGGAGGATTTCCCAATGGAATTTCTTAGCAGCGTACATGTTATTTCAGAAATAATTTTTGTTTAGTTCCTTCAAAGCCAGTCCTGGGGCATTATGGTATCAAGTGCTCACTGTCAAAGAGTCCAACGTTGATGTTTGTTTGTGAAAGTGTGAAAATATGAAAAATAATGAATGATTGAAATCACTTTTACCTTCATGTTCATGTCATTTGATATTGTACCAGCAGCCTGCACACCACAACAGGAAACGGCATACTCACTCTTTTATTTTCTCCTGAGTTTAAAAGATCTGTAAAAAAAAAAAGTGGGCTCGCTGCATAGCCAGAAAACTCCTGTTCACATGACGCTTTCCGCTTCAGCAGGAGGTAAAGCCTGGGTCTAAGCCTGTTGTTGTTGGCGGTGTTGAACAGTGGCAGCTTTTTGATTGACAGGTACTGACTCAGCAGGAGGTAGCATGTCTGAGGGGAGGGAAGCTGAAAAGAAGAGAAGGCAAAGATATCGGTGGAAAAAATGGGTCTGAGTTAGAATTGAATGGGATAAAGACGAATAAACAGAATTACAAGAGAGATAAACTGCAAATGCAGGAAGGTTCTACATCTATTTGAGGGAGCCAGTGGTTCTACTCAGTTCTTACTACCAAATACCCACTAATTGTGACAAGTAAACAGACGTTGCACTATTATTTTACACACATAGCATTTGTACATGACCGAACATCTGTTTATACTGTGCCATTACAATATTGCCACTGTGTTATTTTATGCATGTGATGCACATACAGTATGGATTAGACTGGGAGTGGCTTTAGATAACTACTGTAGATAGCTGCAACACAGGGCTGATTGCAATACTGCACTAAACTTCTAAGCAGCTCATAAACAAGTTTATCTGCACTGATCTGCCACTTTGTGAACATTCAGAAAACAGTTAGCAGCCAGATCCTCACAATATCGGAGCTGTAAATGCTGTTTCAGCACTGTGGAGAGCTCCTTGTTGTTGACTACAGAGCTGTATGTGGTTCTGATACACTGCTGTGAACAAGCATTGGTTTTGATATGCAGGATTTATCACTGTGACTCCATGAGAGAGAGAGAGAGAGAGAGAGAGAGAGAGAGAGAGAGAGAGAGAGAGAGAGAGAGAGAGAGAGAGAGAGAGAGAGAGAGAGAGAGAGAGAGAGAGAGAGAGAGAGAGAGAGAGAGCGAGGGAGGGAGGGAGAGAGAAACTACTTTACTATACAAAGATATATAGTAAAATGTTAAACTTTAAATTAAGATATTACTATTACATTTAAGTAAAAACATGCAAATGGATCCCAAAAGCAATCTATCTAACTACAATGAATATCAGTTTTCAAATACAATACATGGCTGCCCAAGTGTTGACATACAGTATGATCTGCTTATTTTACTCATACTGATTTGACATTTTCCAACCACCTTACCACCTCTTTCTACTCTGAAGTGGATACAAAACAATTGATACTATTAGAAAATATTGAGATAAAATAAACAGTAACTGTTATGGTGTGTCATGATGAGTGGGCTTGGAGCGTGCGGGAAAACCACTGAGTTTACTCTCAGCTACAAATTAATAAGAGAGAAGAATGATGGATGGCAAGCCTCCTAAACTAGAATTCATAGCCACAGCCCATCCAGGTACTGTACACGCTGTGTCCAGCCATCAGTCTCACTTTGTTCCTGCTAGCATTACAAAGCTATCATTCTTTAATAATTTACAGGCAGGTGAGAGCAGATACTGTAGAACAGACACACTTGGATTGTAAGAATGTGGGCGTAATGATGTCACTAGTGTGGCAACCAGGAAATCGAAAAGGCCCTTTAAATCCTTTCAAATATTTAAGCTTAGTACAAAGGTGTACTTTGAAATAAGATAATGAGTTAGCAGGCATCGGAGGAAAATCGCTCTTATCGCAGCATGTGATTGAATAATGCACATATACTGACCAGGTTGGGGGACCAATGTGGGTAGTGCACATACTAATTTAAACAACAACATCAGGGTTTTAATTTCCCCTTAGTTTTACCTGTTTTTTTCTTCACAGTCTTAATACTGTATCGCTTTCTCAGCTGGCCCCCCTTATTTTCCCTCTACATTTCCATCATCTACTAATTAGTCTCATGGGCCCTGAAAAACGCAAGACATCATTGGACAGAGATAAATCTAGACAGAGACAAATGAGAACAACTCCGAAAGCGGTCTATAAATAGAGACGTTAGCAGCAAGCAGCCCCTTTAGCACCAAAGCAGAGTTTCAACAAACACCAAACGGTAGATGAACAGGAGGACACACAGAGGGGCGAGGCTGTACTGTTCACAGTGCGGCCTTGTTGCTTTAAACAGCTTACAACAACACGTGTTGTAAAATGGTGCCAAAGTGTGAGGCCAAAAGTTAGTGGAGGTTTGGGTGAATGGATAGGCGCACAAATCATTCAACTGTTTCCTGTTATTTTTTAAAGGAAAATACAATATGTAATAATATATAGACACACACATACGAAGTTCAAAGCGTCAGCAAAATAAGTGAAATGGGTCAAATGTCTTCTGAGTATGCTAATTAATCCATTATATTGGTAGCCTGTAATATGACACTTTATTGGGATAAGTTTCAAAACAGTGTTAGGCCAGTATTATTTGCATTAAAAAGCTGAGGCTTCATTAAAGCATTTGTAGTCCTATTGTTTGTCACTAAGACACAAAGACCACATGCTGCTCCACAAAAACACCCCAAACAAAAACGGTCCACAAGTACTGAATGGAGTTTTTCTCTATCTAACAAAGCATCATTCCCCTCTATAGTTTTTTTTCACACTTTTCTTGTTTTGGTTTCTGTCCTGTTTTAAGCCGCCATCCCTTGTGTTTGTGTGTAAGCGAGCAAGTTTTGTCCTTTTAAGTCTTCCCCTTTTACACTAGGCCTGCAGCGGACCCTCGTAAATCTGTGGGAACAGTCAATGCCTCACTGCACAGGAGCCGTGTGTGTGTGTGTGTGTGTGTGTGTGTGTGTGTGTGTGTGTGTGTGTGTGTGTGTGTGTGTGTGTGTGTGTGTGTGTGTGTGTGTGTGTGTGTGCGTGTATGTGTGGGTTCAAGTGTGTATGACTGGTTTGTTTGCAGTTTTACCCGTGTGTTTGCTGGTGCATGTAGCTGCATTGTGATTTTGCCTACACGTGTGTTTGCGTGTTACTTCTGTGTACTTTTTGTGTCCAGCATGTGTGCTGTAGTTGCTTGGACTGTGTGTGTGTGTGTGTGTGTGTGTGTGTGTGTGTGTGTGTGTGTGTGTAATTGTGTGTGATCCATCCACTGGCTGAACACCTGAGTGCCCACAGTGACATAGAGGGATGGCAGGCTGTCCAAACCAACAACTACAGCCAACACAGAGCGCTTCCGATTCAGTTGGTTTAGTGTTTTATCACACTGGCTCAAACAAACTCACACGCACAGTACACATGAAAAACAAATGTAAATGCATGGACACAAAGAGTTGGTTGCATGTGTAAGCGATTGAGCTGAAATCCCTCGATGAGTTTTCCATTATATGCACAACTCCCCCGCTATAGTGTTGCAGCTGTATTTATCTTCACATCAAACTAGTATCTTCTTAAATATGGTTTTGTCACGGAGTTTTGCCATACTAAGCTGGTATCAAAGTGATAATTTTTGTATTGTGACGATGCTAATGCAAAATTGTATTACACAAATGAGACGGACATCTATCTATCTATCTATAAAGCAAGACACATCTGTCTGTCTGTGACTCGCATATCTCTCTGACTGTTAGTCAGATCGGCCTGAGCTTCCGCATATGGCTTGCGCACGGCACAAAGGTGTGCATCCTAGATTGATTTTGAATTTTTTTGGACCAAATATGTAGAAGTTATCATTATGTATATCATGCTGGCGGCGAATACATGCGCACACTGAAGGCCACAGTATCGACGGGCATGAAGTAGACTCCGGCTAAACCCCGCCTTCCGCTGATTTGATTGGCTGCTTCGACCAAAACTTGCATTGACCTACTGAGCGGGACACTCACAGCAGACCGACACAGCCTGTTGTTACTTCCTCATTCAATTCACTCAACTTTACAAACAAAACATTCTAAAACCTTTCCACAGACATCACCAACTCCTCATACCTGTCCGCTTTAGTGTTAAAGATTGCACGTAACGCTATTTTCACTGTCATAAAGATAATGTATGGTTAAACACTTCCGCAACAGTGACGCTAATTTCAGTAAGTGTGTCAATAGCGTTTTCCATTTAAATTCTCGGATAGCTCTGCTACCGGTGAATGTAATCACGATCGCTTCCACAAAATGTTTTAAATCCGTTAGAAACTAACACCTAAACGAGCTACAGACTATGTAAGATGCAAAAATGCCCTTCATTTTGTTTGCAAAAAAAAATGCTGCTGCCTTCAAGCTGCAATTACCAATTTAAAAAAAAAAATCACCCGATTTGCCAATAAAGAATACAAATATTAAAGAAAGAACAAACGTCACATTGACGAGCGATGTGACAGCCATTTCTATTACTGTGTGACACTGCCTATGTGTAGTTTACATCTGTTTCTGTGTCCCATTTTGATAGACGGGTTACATTTAAGCATGCATAAGCTACCTGCTTCCTACGGGCACTGTACTAGTAAATAGAACAAAACACACACAGTAATATAACCTATAGCATGGATGGGTTTGGACTGGTCTTTCCATGCTGTGCACTGAAGTACAATTGTTGTTTTTCACATAGATCCCAATGTATGCTAAATACTATAGTGTTTTGCAGGGAGGGCCCCAATGATTTTCACTTGCACTTATCAACAGAAGTTCATGAAGTTGTAGCATTGGCAGCTAAAGTCTAAATAAACACTAGAAAATCCAAGAAATTAATGAGACTATTACGTCATCACTGTTTGATTGACATGATGAAACATTTTGGAAATATTTGGCAACATACTTAACAACTGAAAATGTGAAAACAAATATATAAACATTATAGTGAAATTATTTCCTAATCGTTTGAATCATGTTTACTGTTGTCACTTTTTGACAGTGACACTGAGTTCATTTGATTGGTGAAACAGAATAATTTGCTCAAACTTGTAGATCATAACCGATGAGTGCAAGAAGTGGAACTTGTTGCCTTGAAATAGAAGTGCCAAATTTCTTTGAAAAGCTGAGAAAATTCTTGACCTTGAAAACATACAGTATTTCAACACATTAACATTCTAGCGGAGATAAGTAAGAAAAAGGATTTATTATGCCACTGTATTTTCTCACCAAACAATTTTTCAACCAGTTAATAGCACTTAAGAGTAGGGGACATTCAGCACTCATTACTCAAACAAGAGGCATAGCTATGTTATTTATATCTTCATTTATACTCCTAAGGTGCAGTCATTTGTCACATAATGTATTGCATTACTTTTCTAATAGCTGAAATTCTTGTGTGCATTATCTCTGGCCTTTCAAATACATAAAAGCTTTCTCTTTTTCTGTATTTTAAATCTAATGTATCCAATCTACAATATAAGTCAAATCACGATGGTATGAATGAGTCAAACCAGAGGAGTCACTCTTTTCTACATGCCCTTTCATAATTAGCTGGAACAAATATTTGATTAGAAGAAAAAATATTCAATATTGATTTTCAAATTCTCCTTTCCTCCACCTTGAATCTACAAATGTAATGTTTTATGAGAAAAAAAAAACAGGCGTTGATCTGTACTGCTCCCCCATAGTAAATGCTCTTCCTGGGAGCTTACATTAACAAGACAGATTTTGTATAAAAAGAGAAGCAGAGAGAGAATGTTCAAGGCCATCAGAAGTGGACTGATATTGAAGTGGTGTTATTGATTTGAGTATAAGCAGATGTGTGATCCATGGCTGACAAATACATTGGATCGCCCTCAGCGCTTCACACATAGCGGCAGCACCGACTGGCTGTGCTGCATACTAATTACACTTTGATATGGAGCTATGAAACAAAACCTAAAGCTTCTTCCGGTGTCATATCAATCTCTCAAGTCATTAACCGCCCATGCGTCCAAGTCAGATTCCTCCATATCCACCCATCTTTCAATTTATCATGCTTTTCGTGTACATTAACAGGCAGCACACGTGTATATCTCTTCCACATGTCTGCCTTTTTTCACATCGTCCACAAAGCTGAATCTAACTTGACATCCTACGTGTATTAACATTCATTTAGTTTCATGAGGCGAAAGGATGGCACTGTGCATCAGTGTCATATTTTCCTGAAATGTCTCTGTACTGGACATGCTGACAAGGTTCATTTACATTCAACAAGGAAATGCCCACAAAACGAAGTAAACAACATTTCTAATCAAGTTTTACATTGACAGCTACTGTATGTGCCATCATTAAAATGATACCCTGAGTCACATTGCTTCCTTCCTGAACCACCATGATCTGTCATCTAAATAGCCCCATGGGACTTTTCATATGAGGACACATTTGTTATTGTCTATTTGGAATGGAGCTGCTTGAAAGATGAAAGACAATTTCAAGTAATATCTCCTTTCTCTGCATCTCCTGTCATTGGCTTCTTAATTCTTCTCATTTGTCGTTTTCTTCTTTTTCCATTCTCTCCTTAATATGTGTCTTTTCATCTCATCTATTCGCCAGTTAGTCTTCAAAGTTAAGAGCTTTTTAGTAAACACTGGCTTCTCTCTTCGTTAATGTGCTTTCCATTTTACCTATAGTTGCACATAGTCAAGCAAATTGTATATTTGTCTTCCTATTTGGCTAGTTATATTACCTCCACATCATGAAAAAGCATGCAATGCAGATGTTGTATACAGTCTATTTTAGAGGATTTGTTATGCGCAGATCATTGTCGCATCACAATTTACGGCATGCTGTAATGGTAGCCATGGTGACGTGACTGTAGTGGCTGTTGTTGTCATGGCTGTCCAGACATTATGATGTTAATAAAGTTAGGTCATACTGTGCAGGCAGGGCCTCCAGGCTTTGGTGCACCATGGGATTGATTAATGACTGTGTTGTCAGTTCAATCTAAGAAATGCATTGGCAGAAGAAGGGGGGAGGGAGGGATGAGAGTGGGACAAAATAGATTGGTTAAGAACAGAAAGCAAAGGATGGGGAAATTGAGAGAAGGATGAAGTTAAGATAAAAGGAAACAATGGACGTGCAATGGGTGAGGGGGGAGAGAAAGGGCAGGGACAGAACCAAGCTTTGGATCTGCATGAAGAGGTGAGTCAATGGCCGAAAGGTTTGAAATATGACAATGGCTATTAGATATGGACAAAATAAGAATGAAAGGATAAAAGCAAGCGTACAGCCCTGGGAAGGAGTGAGAAGTAAATAAAGGGTAACAGGGTACAGTTAGTGACAATAGGCATTAGAATATGCTTTTGGGAATCTATGGCAAAGGAGAAAATACCGTTTAGTTTGATTGATAACCATACATGGCTGTGTGAATGAAATGAGACACAAGGACACAAATACACACTCAAGGCAATGAATGAGTCGGGGACACATTATAACGAAGATGTTCAAGGAAAACGATGAGTGATTGACTGAATGAGTATAGTAAGACGAAGTGACACTGAATGAGGTGATGCAGTATCACTTTGGATTGAACAAAAAAAAAACAGGTTTGGTTTTCATTGGTTTTACGGATTCATTGGTTGGTTTACATTCTTGAGAAACACCCATGCACACATGCAGGTACGTACAGCACATAGCAAAATGTGTCCATGTATTGATCCCCACTGTTGACACATGCAGGCAAAAAAATTGTACACACTCGAGGACATCACAGAAAACTCCATTGCACACACAGTTACACACAGGTACATACAGTTGTCCATTGAATCAAGGCGAAAGCTGAAAACTGGGATGATATGATAAGCAGCCAATTCCAATGCCACATTCCACACCAATAACCTACTATTGATTCATATGGTACATAGACTGAACAGATTAATCCAAGAGGTGAAGTAGATGCACCAGCGGAGAGTATTTTAGGATTACTTAGTAGCTGAAACATCATTAATCCATTAATCCACTTGACAAACATTAAGCCATTTCCAATGTGCATTAATTTGTCATATCTTGATATAAATGAATTGCATTGCATGTAGGCCAAATATTAAATGCACAGTGCAGTGGGACAATAACATACACCTTAGTCATTTCCCTCAAAAGCAGATTGTGATATATTTCCAACCCTTTCATCACTTTTTCGAAATCTGATATTTAATGCTGAGGTCTTTCTTGTTTTCATCTTTGATTTAATATTCTACAACTACAGTGTATTGCTCTGCTAAAGTTTGAGTCATCGTTGCACAAGGACTTATTGCATTCTCTCTTCATAGTTAATGCAGCAGAACATATTTCTGTGCACTCGGGGAGAGATGTTGGTCGATTTGGATGTTTCTACCTGGATTTCATGCATTTTTGCTCTGTCTTATCACAGTTCAGACAGCCGGTATTTCTGTTTATTCGTGTGAAAAATGTCTCCCGGAGTGTAAAGGAGAACACGCCCATTGTGTTGGATACTGTAACACACACCATCACACTTTAGGACTGGTCAGACCGGTGTTGTTTGAGTGAGATCATTAGCTTTTAGTTGATTATTCTTGGATTGTCACATGGATGGATTAGAACAGTTTGCCTTGGCTTATGAAATGTTGTTAATATTGTTGAATATACTGCAGCTTTCCAAACATATGGGCTGCTTGGGCATCGCCTTAAAAAGTGAAAACATATGTTTTTAGAGTGAATCAGAATCGGGGAAGTCAAGAATGGGTAAAACCGCAGATTATACAGTTTATTACCAAACATACACCATCTCAAAATGCCTTACAAAAGCTACATTTTGCAGAGTTATCAAGGCGTTTATGCATTTTCTAGATATCAATAGCTCAATAAAGCTGAGTCTTTTTTGTGCGCCAGAAAGGGGACCCATGTGGAGAGACACAGATTACAGGTTGATATTCGCTACTGAGACTCTTCCTCTGAAAACACATCAACACTTGAACAGGCCAAGTCAGCATTTTTGTTTCCCCATCAAGGCTTGTTGGTATCATCATATGAGAGTATATGGTGAAAAAGCATTGCAGGGGGGGAAAGATAAAAAATCACGTCTACTCGGTGAGGTGTTAAGGTCATGCAGCCTCAGCAAATAAAGACATAATGTCTGAGAGAGAGAGAGAGAGAGAGAGAGAGAGAGAGAGAGAGAGAGAGAGAGAGGTGCAGAAGTGAGATAGGGAGAGAATTAGGTGGGTAAGAGTGGAGAGAGCCAAGCAAAGACAGTTAGAGAGAGTGAGAGATGGACAGAGATAGCAGTGCCTTGCAGCCAGTGTCCATATCTCTTCCCACCAATGAGTTCTCCTTCTGCACTACAACTAATGGACTCTGTACTCCTCTGTGGTCTTATCTGCCCTCTCTCTCTCATTCTCTCTCTGTCTCTCTTTCACTCTCTATCTCTCCTCATCCTCCCTTTCTATCTCTTACTCCTCGATGCTGTGCTATCTCTCTACTTCACCGCTGCTCCTCCACCTCTATCTCATTTTTATTCCGCTTTGCTCTTCCTCTTGTTTGCTCGCCCCTGCTCTCTCACACTTTGCCTCTAACTTTCTCTCCTTTTCTTCCTCTTTTTTTCCTCTTCGTTTCCACCTCTTTGTTATTGGTTCCATCCCTCACACCACCATAACTGGACCCCCAAAAGTTCACTTTCCTATCCGTCTGCCTTATTGGTCTGCACTGCACGGAGAGAAAAGAGGAATACAAATGTTGTTTTCTTTCTCAATGTCCGTGTGGCATCTGTGCAGAGCTAAATAATTGCAGATGTTCTTTTTTTCTTTTACCTGGAAATGAAAAATATCTACAGAGAAACAATAAAAAAAGACTCCAGCCACTGTTTTACATGTTATATATTCCCTTAAAAGTGGGTGCACAGTATTAGAGAGCATTGCTCAAAATGTAATTTAATATCTATGAGAAATGTCCCATTCAAACTTGTACTTATATTATTTTTCTTTGTGTCCCTTTCAGATGACTCAGGAGCAGTATATCCTTGCAGCACAGCCCAACCCGCTCCACCAGCGGGGGGCGTCGGTGTGCGGCGCACAGGTTTACCCAGCAGTGGGGATCTACGGCTGGAGGAAGCGATGCCTGTACTTCTTCATCCTCCTCCTCCTCGTCACCATGATCGTCAACCTGGCACTGACAATCTGGATCCTCAAAGTCATGAACTTCACTCCGGTAAGAGGCCTGTGTGTGTGTGTGTGTGTGTGTGTGTGTGTGTGTGTGTGTGTGTGTGTGTGTGTGTTTGTGTTGGGATTGTGTTGGGCGGTCTTTGTTTTTATGTGTAAGTTTACATGGGAAAGCCTTAAAGCTATAGTGCTTAGTTTTTTCATATGAATGAATGCCGGTTACATTCAAGCCACCGCCACACAAGTTAACAGAAAGTTGATTAAGCCTATCACCTTCACAAAACTCTCTCTGTATTTCTCAGTATGGCAACGTTTACAAACTTGTGTCACCCCCCATCACTGGCGCAGGAGCATAAGGAGTATAAAATCCATGAGCCATGACTTAACTCTTACCTCATGTAGATGCGCCAACAGTGTTGTTGTAATTACTCAGAATTCCTCATGGAGGCGACATAAGTTATGCACAATAGCTTTAAGATGTGCTCTAAAAGGCAAAACATGCATATAACGGAACATGAGAGGGATGATATGATCAACAGAGGTTCAATGGGAGGTAGTGAGTGTGCACGTTTGTGTGTGCATACAACTACACACACCCGTGTGTATACCATAGTTTGTCTTGTGATTAGAAATTATATCATCCAATGGATGGTATCCACCTTTGATGAATATAAAGTAACATATTATTATTAACATTTTCTGTAGACTGATTAGTGTACTCATCTCAAAATCTGTTTTCATTCATTTGCTTCTCAAAGTGGCTATGTGTTGATGTCCAGGCTGTGCCTCCTGTCTCCCTTTTAAAATGCCATACAAAGGTATTGGCCTGAATGGGGAAAAGAACCGCAAGTGAAGCAGTAACCTCCAATGTAGAAAGTAGAAAGAAAAATACTAAATAGGTTTGTTTTGGTGTGGAAAAAGAGCCCAATACTGTAGTAAAGATACTGAACAGCGTTTATGAATAATGGTATAACTCTAGTGGGTGCTTGCCTCTCAATGTGTCTCTTTTCAACCTATACTTTCTGAGTGTGTCATCCAAGGGTCATAGCATCCATACATCTAAATATCCCATATTGCCTTGGGGCTCAAGGACTGTGTTAGTATGTATGCAAATGAGGTGCAATTTGACCCTGAAAACCTCTGGTAAAGCCCCCCCCCCACATCACGCCTCGTGTTTCAATAAGCAACTTCAAAATATAATAGAGGTTCGGGGGAAAAATAATATGAAGAGAGATAAACATGCCTGAGGGGAGGCAACTAGCACCAAGCATGACATAATATAATACATTTCATAGGCTTCATTTTGTGGAATACAGAAACACTATGGGAAAAAAGAGAGACGGAGGGAGTTATTAAAGCAGGGAGGAAGTAAAAAAAATAAGACAACAATAAGACACATCTAGCAAGCATAGGCCCATGCATTTTTCATCATGCATGAATCAGCCCAATATGTGAACTGTATAAACTGCACAGGCCTTGTTGATGTAATGCTCTACATATACCTACGTACGATGGGTTTATAAATGTTTCCATCCAGTCTCTGATACTAGTTGTTAACTTTGGGATTTTATCTTTTGACCTCGACCTCACTTATCTTGGTTTGCTTTTAACCAAATAAAAAAATGTTCACACGCAGGAAGGGACAATTCTACAAAGACAACAATACATTTTGGTGTTGATTATTTAATGTAGAACACAATCTAAGTAGCATTGCACTTTCCCCAAAATATATCTTTGCTTCTTCAAAAAAAGTTGCACATATACAGTATCTGTTCAAGTAATATGGGAGAAAAAGAGAAGAAACATTGAGTGGTACATGAATTTCTATGATGGCAAAAAGAAGGACCAGAATATTGAGGACTATATTATTGCTGAAAAAACTGAATTTTGCCAGACTTTAGACCTATCATTAAATGACAATCCTTTTGCTTTATCCCGCCCAGCAATGAATCGAGTTCAGAGGAGTGCTACATGGTGAAGTTTAACATGGGGTGAGCATTGAAACAGAAAGTAATGCTTAAGGAGAATAAGGTAGATGGTTGATAGGGTTGGGTAAGCGTCTGTCTTTGTCTGGTTTGAATCTTGTGTCTGATCATGCACGCTCTGCTTCTTTATTTCTTTCCTCTGCCACTGGGGGCCTCAGAGACCTGGAGAGGTGTCAGTTTCACCGTCAAGCCAGTGGATGATCGCTTGACAGAAACTGTCTGGGGTTTATAGCTATGTGCGCTTTTAAGAATTCAAAACAATACATTCAAAAGGATGAACCTGTTTTCCTGTGTTGTGTGTGTCTATGCATGTGATCCATGAAAATAACGTAGTCAGATTTCAAGCAAGAAACCGGTCTGAAAGCCAGCAGGGACTGTCTCTTCCTTTTTATGGATGCAGAATTGAATGTGCGAATGGAACCATCATGTTATGCTTCATTACTTCTTGCCTCTCCTCTCGAGAAATATTTTCTAAAACAGACCTTATAGGCAACATGAGCCAGAGCATAAACAGTATTTACAAGAGAACCATGATGCCTGTATTACTCTGGGTAAGATTCTTAAATTACCAAAGTATACATAACATTTGAACACCAAAACATACTGCAGAGCATACATCATAAACTAGATTATTTTGATGTGCACCATACAGAGCACTAGGGTGGTAGGATGGCCTAGAGGAAAGAGGGGCCCAGTAACCACGAGGTCACTGGTTCCATCCTCAACAACGGACAGGAGGGTGTCATTTGTAATACTAGTGATAGAATTACATGTACAAGGCCGACCATCTCTACCATTGTGGACTTGAGCTAGGCACTTAACCCCAAACTGCTCCAGGGGTACTCCGAAGTGTTGTATCTTGAGATGGGATATATGAAAGACAAATTTCAATGTAGCCAATGACTAATAAAGTAACTTAACACAACTTATGTAAAAAGAATGTGTCTGAGGAAACAGATCCTGTTATCATATAATCAATAACTTGATTAATTGAACAAAGTTCATCGGATCAGTCCAAACAAGGATTCACATACAAATACATGAAGACAGGCGGTCTCCTGTGTGTGTTCTCACTGTGTCCTGCACCTATGTTTGAGCTCAGCAAACTCTTAACATATGTAGCTCCAATTGTGGGATTGGTCTGAATCTCCTTTAAGTTGTGTTTAACACAAGTGTAATTGTTTCAACTGAGGCCTCATTCTTGAACATCAGAGGGCATTTGCATACGGCTGAATTTTCCCAATTTTATTTTTAGAATGATGCAACAGTGCATATCTGCAACATAAGCCTTATCATTATTATCAGTTATCAGTCAAAGCAAATAACTTTAACAAACAAGTAGGCAATTTCACACATGCACACACACACACACACACACACACACACACACACACACACACACACACACACACACACACACACACACACACACACATACATACACACACACCTTCATAATTTCTCATTTCTAACTGTTCTGAAGGGAGTTGCTTTATCCAAAGCTCCACTACTGTCACTTCTATAGTCGCCATTCAAATCACGTTCAACAGGCAGCCACATAATGACGGCCTTTCTCCAACTTTTCATTTTTGTCTGAGTCTGCTAGATTTGATTCTCATAGTTATGGTAAGTGGAGAAAAATAGATTTGCTTTTGAAGAGACAGCTTTGGCAGTAAATTAGAGGGGAGGAACCTCGTTTTAGAGAGCTAGAAGCTGAGGAGACACTAGGTGTGTATACCACCAGTTATTCAGCAGTAGCTCATGCTGATGTGTGGATGTACCTAAAACATTGTTTTGTGTGTGTGTGTGTGTGTGTGTGTGTGTCCTTTGGGCTTTCGCTGCAGATAAATTATATTTCAGTTGTCACCAATCAACCTACTGTGTGTGTGTGTTTCTGCTAAACTGCTCAATTTGGACAATGTGTGTTTGTCTTCTCCTGCTGAGTTGCAGTTTGCTGCTATGCATCCTGGCATAATGGGTCCTTTTTTAATGCACCTCTAGCACATTGCAAACCAATGTGGTTGTATGTATGCTACAGTTGACTCTTTGGGTGTCAAACTTTTCTCAGTGCTTATGACCATAGCAGTATCTGTCTTAGCAAGAACAATGTGCCTGTGTTTAACATTGTGTAGCAACGTTGTACAATTCTAATCCCTATTAACACTGCATGCAATTTATTAAAGGTTGAAGACTAACAATAAACCAATAATTAACTATAAAAACTACTGGCAGTGTGTGCAGTGGGTTTAAAAAAAAAAATCCTGATTGGTTGCCAACCAGTGTGGGCTATACAGTATATAATATTCTTGTGGGAATTTCCAGACCAGAGTGGCAGGGTGCTTTAAAGACGATGAAACAACAATTGGAGAATCAATAAAAATGACCTACATTAATTACAATATGGGGTTATGGCCGATAAAATACAGCAGAGAAATACGGGAGGACTAAAATAGGAAAAACAAATCTAGCTTATGAGTAGCTCATAAGAGAGAGAGAGAGAGAGAGAGAGAGAGAGAGAGAGAGAGAGAGAGAGAGAGAGAGAGAGAGACATATAGTGTTCAGAGTTTTTAGATCAATGTCTCCAGAACTGAGGTTCAGTTGACTCGGAGGCAATGGTGTCTCACAGGTCTCCAGGACTTTTTATCGTACCACTTCTGTTTTGTTATTAATAGTCATAGGCTTCCCATGCCATTGTTACATAACAACATTTTGATGTATAACTATGAAGGTGACTGTATGTGGCCGTGTTTGTGTCTGTCAGTTCTTCAAATGACTGGTCCGCCGCCGTTCGTTCAATCTACGTCCCACTTGACATTTTTATTGGGGAGCCAGAGAGTGTAGTACTGGTTTTTAAAGTTGTTTTGATCAGTTTTGCTGAAGAAAACAAAACCTGGCCAAGCTATAGCCAGACTTTGGTGAAGGAGTATGATGTCCACCATGACACTTGGTGGGTGTACTGCTGAGGACTAAATGGAGGGCAGTTAAGAAAGTGAAGTTGTTTGGATCAGGGATTCTTAAAAAAGAATTCAAAAACCCGGTAAAGCTAGCCAGCGTAAGAAGATGTGCATCATAATTCAAGCAGTTGTATGGGCATGTGTAAAGGATGAGTGCGTGAGTATTCCGTTGCTGGTATACATTTGCCATATTACAATTAATAATTCCTTTATAAGAAATCAATGCCATGCGGTCTTTCAAAGTGGCTACACATTGGATAGCATCACATTTTTGCCTATTATAATTCAGCAAGCAGCCTTACCCACCTGCCTGCCCACTCCATCTCATTTGTTGTTTATGAACACTACACTAGATTCATGTATGCTGTTCACAAATTCTGCCCGGCAACTACGCTGAAGAGTGGAACATCATTTTTTAAGGTGCATGTAGGTGAATGTGCAAGGAAGCATCTTTTTCCTATGCACCTTTACTTGACTTTAACTGCATTTATTGTATATTTAAATATGATCTTACATTATATGTTAGCACACCATGCACATACAAAATGCTTAGATTAGCACCGCATCGTAGAGATCCAATGGTATAGTTTGTGTAAGTTCCTTTACAAATAAACTAATCAGAGAAATCCCTGTTGTAAGGAGAGCCAGAGAAAGGAAACCAGGGAGATTGTGAGGGAGGCAAGCAGGGAGGATGGTGAATGATGCATGCAAGAAGACCGATAGGAAAAGGGAGGGAGATGGACTGATGGGAGTATGCATTTGTGTGTGTGTGTGTGTGTGCGTGTGTGTGTGTGTGTGTGTGTGTGTGTGTGTGCGGTTTAAATAGAGTCTCCCATCATCTACGCTCAGCTTCCCCCTGCTGTCCTCTGCCTGTGCGGTCCTTGGGGACTTGAAGAGGTGTCTGTTTCACTGCCTCATGGAGTGGAAGTGAGTAGCTGATGGTCTGGCAGAGACAGGCAGTGTGTAGTTTGATGTGTGGCCATGTCAATGGTGCAGTGTTCATCAATGTACCTTCACCTTCACTTTTTTTCAGAGTCAGTTCCCCTTCAAACCCACGGTCCTTGGGCTGTTGTTTTGTTTGCATCAAAACATTAGCTCACTTATGTTTGAAAAAGTCAGTGTCGCATTTCAAAAACCATGTATAGTCTTTGTTTTTTTAATGATAAATTACATCGGGTGTTAATAAATACTTCTTTAGTGAACCTGACCTCGGACTTATCGTTATGCCATTTAACACACTTAAAAAAAAACTATGGAAACTAACTTGCCCATGTTGTTAAAATATTTTGATTTGGTTGTGATTCTATGTTAAATACTGGATAACATCTAGAGTCATTTGTTATACATTGCAAGGAATTATGCAGTCAACATTACTGTGGATTTGATGATAGATCAGCGATTAATGTGGGGGTAATGAGCAATTATGCCTGGGAAAAAAGCTGTTGTAATTCAAAAACTCACAAGTGTATTATAAGTTTTGTAAAATGGTTCACCCAGCATAAAACCATTTATCACAACTCACTCGGTTAAAATGAAATTCATCTTAATTCAGACAACCAAGTATGTCACCACTTGGTATGCATTAGGTTAAAGGTCATGTCTCTCACAGTTATTGTTTTTCAGTGTGTCTGTGATTGTTTTTGTGTATCTGAGTATGTTTGTGTATGCGTCTGTATGTGTATGTGTGTGTGTGTGTGTTTGTGTGTGTGTGTGTGTGTGTGTGTGTGTGTGTGTGTGTGTGTGTGTGTGTGTGTGTGTGTGTGTGCATGTGTGTGTCCGTGTGAATGAAAGAGAGAGAAGATAAAATGTGCTGTTGAAGGCACTATGAGCTCCCAAAACCTGCTGTCCTCAGCTCCTCGTCTAGACCAGCCACCGTCATTATGGCTGTTCACACCTGCACCGTGTAATTTATTGCTCACACACACACACACACACACACACACACACACACACACACACACACATTTCTCTCACTATTTCAGTAACAGTGCTGACCTCAGGTAATGGGAGAGTCCAGCATGAAATAATCTGTCCTCGTGTATCACCCACTCACACACTCACACACAGTGGAGAGGGGTTAATGTGACGTATCCATCAGACTTAGAACGCTGACACACCTGATGTTAATCGCTTGAATGGTCAGTGCAGCCAAACACAAGCACACACACACACACACACACACACACACATGCACACAGGAAAACACAGAAAAAGACAATAGAATGTTTCAGTGATCTGAAATAAATCTATTTTATGAGAATGGAGTTAGGCTTCATTGAGCTAATCTCTCCCTTTTTAATAATAAAACTTTCTCACCATGCAGCAGACCTGGAAAAATGAACAAATTGCCAAACTCTGTTAATCAAGCCGGCAACTTAATGATGCCTTAATGATAATACTAATATAGGCAAAAGGTGATAAGTGTTAGGTCTACTAATCTTTCAACATGCTGTTGATCTCTTCAACAGATTATATTTTAATTCAATGTCAAATATCTCATTACAGGGGTTTACTATTTGAACACATTATCGGACTAATATGTCAAACCGCATCTGTAATTAATGCAGAATGGTCAAATGGTCTTACTCATTCGTATATGGTAATTGATTATGCAGTAAGAGCGCACATTAGGCTTTATCATACTCATAGGAGCATTGGATTTTCACTTAATGTCCCTTATTCCACACACTTAGCCACTGACCTCAGTGTATTCCCCTTTGCCCCCTGTGCGGCTTATTGGCTATATAGTGCAATATGTTTGACAGGTTGGATAACTTGTTCTGTAGCCTCATGACCTGGAAACTGCAATGGCGTCCGGAGCTGGACTAATGTTAGCCTCTTTTGACCACAATGCATTGCAGAAACACAATCACACTAACAAAGTGCCTCTGGGATAAAGAGATTTCTAAATTTATCCTGAAATGAGAAATCTATCCTGTCATATAAGTGAATTTAGGTTGAGGTTGTAGCTCTATAAGAGTTGTGTAATGATTATGTATTATTTTATTTTTAATTCACAATGATCTGGTTATACGGCATGGTGCACACATATTCTTATGTGAAACAAACAACATGGGTAACCATCTTTGCACATTTTTGTAAAACCTTATGGATAGGTATTCTGGAGAGAAGGTTAAACAAAACAAATAGTTTAACGGTGAAATCTCCAAGGTCTACCTGTTAGCTTAAATGTCCTCAGAGCTCTGAAGCTTGAAATGAATGTGATGAGATGATATAAACAGGGATAGCTCTCCCTGGCTTAACACACAAAGGAGACCATCACGAAAAGTAGAACTTTAAACAAGACATCACGGCACCACCCACGCTGTTCCACTGACAGACCATCTCTGAGGAGCCAAGGCCAAAACCACCACAGCCATGAATGTATATCAGCCAGGAGAAAGCATACGAAAAAGGAGAAAAAAACACTTTAAATCTCTTTCTACACAAACCAAAGATGTCTTCTCATAGTCAGCAATATTTCTTTTTGCTTAAAATCACTGAGAGAGACCATAACTTTAACATAAATCACTTTGATACATAGTTCTCTGTCCAAGGATATTTTGTGTGTGTATGTAAGACAACAAAGTGTTATCTTCCTGTATGTGGCACCTAAATCTGGATCAGTCAGCACTTCACTCCTATTATTTCCAGTTGCAGTATGTCAAAACAAGCAGCTGACTGTTTGTACTGCTCTATCAGTGTGTGTGTGTGTGTGTGTGTGTGTGTGTGTGTGTGTAAATCAGGGGGCTGTTCAATCTAGCAAATATGTGTGTCTATGTGTGAGGGCAGAATATCCATCAGTCAGCAGTTTTAGCCTTGTTATCTTCGCTGGCACTCTATCACACTTATAAACAATGATAAATAATGAACACACCCATCTCAATGGAGTCTGTGTGTGTGTGTGTGTGTGTGTGTGTGTGTGTGTATGCGAGTGCACGCGCCTACTAGAAGACAGACAATTTGTGTTTAGACACTCAAACGGAACATTTGTTTGTGTGAGTGTCTAGAGGGGTATGGGAGTTTGCTGTCGCTTTTACGCTGACATGTGCAGGTATACGTGTTTGTGCAGCTATTGAGCTTTCATGAGTTTGAATGTGTGGGCATCTCCTTTGCATGGTTGCTCACATATACACTTTATATTTACACTTTTACAAAAGTCTTTTAAATATACAAACACATGTTTGTTGGAGAAAAAACAAGCAAGGGCAGCCATTCACAGACGATCTCCTGCTGAACCTCAATCTTGCACAAACAATCTCTCTCTGCATTCACTCTGTAGCACTGATGTGGATGATGCTTGTATGGAAGGCCAAGGATGGCTGAGCACACAGATGCACGCTTGATGTATATGTAGAGTAGGTCCCTTATACAGATCTTCCAATGGCCACTTAGTGAAGAAGACCAGATTCAAAGCATTCAGCTGTTACTCTGATTCTGTGCCAGTTAAATTGCCTCAGTGAGTAACTCAGTCAGAGAAACCTTTGGCTCAGAGTTATTCAATCTGCCATTCTGCCGCAACCTATATAGAAAAAAGGTCAAACGATAAAGATGTTGTGTTCAGGTATAATGGAAACGCAAAAAGAAAATAAGAAACTTTCTCAAACAAATTATTTCAAACGTTACACACCCACACAAGATGTATATGTTTAGTCAAACATATCACAGGAAAATGGTTCACTTCTTTTTGCTTATGCCATCTGAAACCTGCAGTTAAACTCAAGGCCTTTTTATTGTCTGGAAAGCCTCCACGGAAGACGTGTGTTCCACCAAGAGTTAAAAGATGCATCCTGTGTTCCATTGTGCATTAAATGAGTTCTAAAGGAGATGAAACTCTAACGATCCCCGTGGGGAAAAGGGGATCGTTGCAGCGGCAAATAAGATACAGCAAAGAAAAAGACCTAAGTTATAAATAAGGGTATAGAGCAAATAAGCTGAGTTCAAAAATAGCAAAACAGACCATTACAACACTTCTGTCCATTCACTGCAGTCTCAAGTATAATCATATATAATACTATAGGAATTACAGTATTGTTGTGGTGAATGTAACTTAGCGGCATAATACATAGGATATGAATAATGAATGGTATGCTATTAAAGTAGCCTATATAAAACATATACAGAAATAAGTTATCCAGTGAGTAACACAAATTACAGAATGTGCAGCAAAAGAATCAGGTGCAAGAATGCAGATCCCCCAGATTGCATCAGTTTGAGCTGGATGAATGAGGTCATTATTTATTAAAACAGTAGAATGGACCAAGCTTTAATGTAACAAGTCATTGCTTTTCCGCTGTTATGGACTTATTCTGGCTCACTGAATTGCAATCATAGTTTTTAAACCTAGAATTTCATATTCTCGTATAGTCGTGTAGTGTGGTGTATGTAACCATTTTGGATGTTATGGCAAATACTAGGTCAACTGCGCATGAAATATTGTATTACAGGCTGTTGCAGCAGAAACACTAATGCTTGCTCTATTTTCTGAGAGTAGTGCAATTCTTTATTTCATTATTAAATGGAAATGATCAACACAATTGGCAATGTGATCAGTTTTATTGGAATTTGAGGTTACATCAATAGACGAATGCGTTGACACACTTGCAAATGCCATACTATTACATTTCTTTCATTTCTCAATCTGTATGATGTCTTAGTTGTGATGTCTTGAGATGTTTCCTTGTTCTTGTGCAGTTAAGTGACTAATGCCTCGTTTCCACCGAGTAGAGCGGGTCGGATCGGAGCGGCTCAGAGCGGGACAGCTCACTTTTAAGAATCTCGGTGTTGTTTCCACCGCCGACCCTACCCTTACTGGTAGGGCGGGGTTTAGGCTGGACTGCGATAGCCGACGCCAGAATGTGGGTCAAACTATCGGGCTGTGGGAACAACTGTGGTCAAGCCAGCGGTCTCTTGTTTTTGCTTGGTCAAACCAGCCGCTTCTTTATTTATTCCCCCCGTGTTGTGAGCACAGAGACGGCTCGGTGCAACTGATAGAGACAGTGAGCGAACAGCACTGGCTGCGGCAGCTACGTGACATCGTAGCAGTGGGACACAGTGTAGCCAACTGATTCATTTAATGACGAGGAAAAACACCACACAATAAACAGTGCCGCGCTCACATTTTCGCCAAAACTCTCTTCACTCTACACTGAAAAAAAGGAACATAGCAGGTCTTTCAATTTACAAAAAGGAAGCACGTAAATGCAACATGATAAATTCATATTCTTCTTATGGACATGCTTTAATCATGTTAACTTTGAGTGTTTTTGGAGAATGTTGAATGTACTAATATCTCTCACATTGATTCAACTTGATTTAATTAAAAAACTCATCTTGATGTAATCGAGTTTGGTGACTTTCTGGCGCCAAAACATAATTTGCATTGCGAGCAGAAGGTGGCAGTAGTGCGCCCATAGGTAGGATTCAAATTGCGCTGAAGAAAAAGGAAGAAGAACTGCCTTTGACCGCGAAGCTTCTCTCGAAGCAGCAGTTACATTTCCCCCGGCCCCTTCAGCTTCATTCACAACGGACGGACGGACACCAGCTCAACTACTGATAAAGTAAGTTTGTCAAGTTGGAAATATTTGAACTAGACTGCTGTGGTTCACTCTGTAACTATTAAAATAGTTAGCCCATTCGTTTGTGTGTGTGTGTGTGTAGGCTATGTATTGGCTATATTTTGTTTCTAGCTTGCTAACTAGCCTGTGTCTGCATTGTGAGAGCCTTACGGCTAACGCTAGTAACTCAGGCTATATATGTTGGAGTTTGTGCATTTATAAACATACGTGTGTGCACGAAATGTGACCGTGTCGGACTCGGGAGGGCCGTTACTTGCGGGGAATGGGTTGCTTATGCATTCACACGTGGATGTGTTTGAGCAATGAAGCATGCCGTGTGTATGTCATAATGGTGGCACTTGTGTACATTATAGGCCCCGACCATATCATCCACTCGCCTCAAATTTAAATAAGGAAAAAAAAGTATTCACATGAATGAAGCAGCGAGGTCAAGCTAAACCTCTTATGATAGGTCCATGGGCTAAACTTGATTTAAAATGATTTGCCGTTGTTGGCATTTTTTTCTCACTGGCTGCGTACTGCGTTTTATCTTGCCTGTTATGTCTTTATATAAATATTGAAAAAACAATTATAATACATCAGTAGCATATTTTTTTGCTTTTGGTCTTTTAATCAATAGATATGATTGACTGAGTTCATGTCCCTAATTCTAAATATTTTCTTTTAAAAGGTCTATCATCATATTTGCCAAACATACACAAAGGCTTGATACTGGTAAGTGCTGTCATATTTAATCTAAAAGTAAAATTCACTCCACAGGGGTCACTAGTGATTTAACATTTCGACTTTTGCCCTCAGAACACAAGGTTGTCCGTGATGTGGCAATGGTGGAGGAATTCATGGCAAGGTGGCTTGCTTTATTCGCTGTCAATGAGGTAAGGCTTCTCTCCATGTTTGGATATTCATCTTGTATTGGTTGTTGTTCTAAGGAAAGTTATGGTACCCTGGCAAACTGCTGATCAACCTAATTGTTTATTCTTCCTTCATGCTTCATCTCTCCTAGAATGTCCTGGTCTGCTGTATGTGCTATGTACATTTTCTTTGATAATAAGTTTGAAACCTGAATCTTTTGTGCTTTTTTTTGTGTTTACTACTATTTAGATCAACGCTGAGTTCAAGAGAATCACCACCATCCCACTTCAATCCAGGTTCCTGTCTCAGCTGGACGTTCACTCTGATAACCTGACAAAGCTGTTCCAAAAGAGAGGAGGACGCCTAGGGCAAAGGCTCAAAACAACCATTGCACAAATGGCAGATGTAAGTTTTACAGGAGTCAAACTTTCATAGAAAAATAATAGACAATGTTATGCAACACTATAGAATGTGTTAGTTGCCATAATTGATTGGCAAGGAGGGTAGATTAATTTTACACGATGCCAGGGAGACAATAAGTGCATTTATTTTTCATCTCCTCCTTCCAATTTTTGTACATCCTTTTTGTCTCACAACATGGCTCTTAATCTTATATAGGTTCTATATATTCTTACATTTTTACATTATCTCATTCTTATTTCAAAAGACAGTCTACACGGTGATATAATTGCAACGTATTTCTTAATTGCATTGTCCTGCACTTAGGCCTCATTGTCATATTAAAATAATTTATTAACAATATAAATATTAATTAATTAAATGGAGGAAATCATGCCGTCTAGTGACTTTTTTGTAACTGCATGGTGCAACTCTTCACTGGCTTTCTTTGGAAAGTCACTGCCATTTACACCGGTAGTTGACTTTACTTAAGCAAACAGGCTGAATTCTGACACTAATACAGAATCTCCTTTCAGTGTGATGATGTCGATGTTGGACGAAACCTCATATCAAGGGAGTCTGCATCAAATGGGTGAAAATCCAGAAAACCTTGTGCACGAATACGGTATGTACATTGATCAGGGCTTAGTTTCTAGTTCTGTTACATATATTTTAAAACCATTATGTTTCTGAGTTGCTGGTTAACTAAATGTAACACATTTTCTTTTTCATCTTCAAACTATTTCATTCTAGTGAATACTTGTATCATACTTCTTGTCCACACTTACTATTTTTATACTATAGGACTTTGCAACAGTGTCTTCATGTCTTAGATTATCTTGTGTATTCTTAATACTTACAGTTTGTGTTGCTCAAGGAAGCCAGAGATTTTAAAATTGTATTGCCAACTGCTACTTCTGTATTTGCTGACAAATTTGAGGTCTTATTTACCAACCTCTGTATGTTTTGTACAGGGCATGGATGGAGACGCCTTTAATGCTGCAATTGGAAAAAAATACTGGATTTATTTTCTAGAAGAGCATGAGGCAAGCGAAGAATCTGAGGACATTGGAGTTGTCCTCGAAGGTATCGGGGTGTTAAGAGATTTAGACAATATAGCATTAGCTGTTGCTATGCTTTTTGGACTGATGTATGCACTGAACATCAGCTATCCCCCTGACCTCCGGTACACAGTTGAGGTAGTACAGAAGATAATAATGGACATGGATGTCGGTAAACTTTCAAACAAGAACAATACTCACGCTGAAAAACCGTCTCTTTGAATGAACGGGTCAAACAATGCGCTGCCTCTCAGATGACCACTAGCTTTAGTTTTATTCATGTATGTGCCTTGTTTGGTGTATAAACAGGTGTTGCTCGAGGTTTCTATTGATACAGTGATAAAAGTGTATTTTGTGTTTGTGTGTCCAGCAACTGCTGTTGATAGTTATCCAGTTTAGTGAAAGAGGCAATGAACTTGTTAGTATGTGTATGTGTAGTATGTGAATTTATCTGCACTCGCCATATGTTGTACAGAAGCAAGTGTAAGTTTGTGCATTACCATCATTTATAATGTACAGTTGGACAAGACAAAAAACTCTAGCATTGATTTGTATTTATCTATTTATTTATTTTCTTAAGGGGCACCAGCTTTCCTTTTCCTTTTTTACTACTATGCATTGTTTGGATTACTTCAGTTTACTTTTTAGTTTTTACACTTTTGTCTGTATAAAGTTATACTCCGAAAGATTTTTTATCTAGTTAAATGTCGGATAAGTTCCTATCTATCAAATAGTGAGTTGAAACTATTTTGATTGAGCATATGACCCACTTCTGAAAGTGGCAGTGCCTGTATTTGCTACTTTACCCAGTAATACAATCTGAAGCTGTCATGTCTGAAGTTGCCAATTTTTCCTCATGCAATCAAACGCATCGAGTTGTAAAGAGTTTACAATAATAATTTGAGCATTTGAATGCTACTGTGAGTTTGCAAACTTGACTGTTCTAGACGAGTACATTTTTATATTGATTACAGTGAAAACAGTAAATGTGGTATTTGACAGTGCTGTTGATGCAGGTATCAAGTTTGTATTTTGAATGTAACATGTTACAACTGCATGGATTTGTCTGTTTTGAAGCTCAATACAGAACATATGAGTATAGTTGACTGACTGCCATTTTTTTCCTGTATTTTGTATTTTGCACACTCAATCATGGAACTGATCTGTACAATACATTTGGATAGTTTATTTGAACAAATCAAGTTGTATTTATATACCTTACTTGGATTCCAGAGACATAATCAAATTGCCTTAAAAAGTCACATAAATATTGGATAATATAAACATGAAGAAATCAAGTTGGATTTATACTTGACAATCAGGTACCCCTGATGTGATAAAATCATGTTAGCATTACACAATATTTTAGTGTTAAGGTTACTTAAACATAATGTGTCCAATCAACATGATTTTTTCAAACAGTTTTAAGTGAAAACAATATGTTGGATTAACAAGCAATATCTCATTGGTTGGCTACAATCTGATCACGTGGGACCGATGTCTGTAATAAAATCAAGTAAATCCAATGAATTTTTTTTTTCAGTGTAGCCGAGGTGACTACAAACGGCGGAGATGATTCAAACCAGCCGCTTCTTTATGTATTCCCCCCGTGTTGTTGTGAGCGTGTATTTTACTACTATCTACGGCGTAAACACACAGAGACCGCTCGGCGCAACTCATAGAGACAGTGAGCGAACAGTGCTGGCTGCAGCAGCTACGTGACTATGGGACACAGTGTAACCAACTGATTAATTTATTGACGAGGAAAAACACCACACAATAAACAGAGCTGTGCTCACATTTTCGCCAAAACACAAGACTCTCTTCACTCTTGCCGAGATCTACACATGGCGGAAATGATTCTTTCGACCAATCAAATGACGGCAGTGTGTAGCTCCGCCTTCTCATGCATTTTCGGCCCGCTTTCAGGCCGCTAGTACCCCTACGGAGGAGTACTGAGATCGGGAGCGGCTCAGAGCGGTTAGGTGCGCTTAAACCGTACCCTACCCAACTTTTGGCAAATGAAAAGCCAAACTACCCGGACCGAACCGCTCCGACCCGACCCGCTCTACTCGGTTTTGCAGAAGTGTTTAGACTACCAGTTAAGAAATGGAACAGGCCAAATACAAGGCCACTTCACACTTTATACACTTGGCATTGTCACAGAAAAACTGAACTGTTCTGAACTGATCTTAAAAGCTGAAGCAATTAGATTAAAATTGACTGTGTATTGGACTGCAGATTCTTAAAAAAAAAATTATATGTATATATGTATATATATATATATAGGGGAAGGTGGGGTGATTTGTGCGTTTTGGAAGTTGCAAAACCCCTTGTTTCTAGAAAACCGTGGAAGAAATTGGAAATGTGACCACATATTTAAGAAGAGCCATCCATTTGACTCATCCTGTAAAGAAGGGAGACACAAGGAATAAGATATAAGCACATTTAAGCTCAAAAAACTGTGTTTTGCCTTTCAAAGTAAAATTTCCATGATCAAGGTTTTTTGATTATTGTGTCTGAACAATTATAGACACGTTTGAAAACATTTGACACATGTTTTAGTGCTTTGGTATGCTACACTTTGAGTCTATATAGTTAGCACAATGTCAACCCTAAATTGCTGCATCATGCCTATTATCCAAAATTCTGGGGATGGGGTGATTTGTGCGCAAGGGCCTGGGTGAGTTATAAGTAAGTAAGTAAGTAAAATGTATTTAGAAAAGCACATTTATGACAGTTTGCACTGTCCAAAGTGCTGTACATAGTGCATTCAGTAGGTAAACAATGAAGGTACAATAACAATAACCAAAATAAAAGACGTAAAGCCCATACATCCACATAAACACAGATAGTAGTGCAGAGGTAAGATAGTTAATGGGGAGGAAAAGCCAGGGTGTACATATGGGTTTTGAGCCTTGATTTAAAGGCAGAAATGTAGGGGGAATCACATTTGTCAGGTGGCAGTTGGTTCCACAAGCACGGAGCAACTAGTGCAAAGTATATTTCTGAGAGTTGTGCCAGTGGCATGGCTGTATACGCTGGTCACCAAAAGAAAGTGATTGTCTCCAGTAGCTCAGAAGAGAGTGACATCTCAACTCCACTTAACGACACCACTGATGAGAGTTCAGATGGCCAGAAAGATGATGATGGTGACTTTGTCATTGTGACACAATGACGCACAAATCACCCCACGTAGTGGGGTGATTTGTGCGACAAGACAACTTTTTTTCCGAAAGCTATATTTCTTAAACAGTTTATTCCAGATCCAAAGTTTTTATTGCCAGGGATGCACAACATCCTGAAATATATGTACATATTTGAGTTGGAGACATAACTGTCAAGGCCTCACTTTAAAATCACTTTGAGTAAAAAGTTGCACAAATCACCCCACCTTCCCCTATATATATACTGTATATTTCATTTCATTTCATTTCATTTTTATTTTGGTTTTTGTGTCCTGCACTCAAAGTGCCCAACCCTCATTGGTTTATAGGACACCATCACATACTACATTACAATCAAAATACAGAATATTGTACAGCTGGGTCTCTGAACAACATACTTCTTCTTCTCTCCCAGGCTTTACAGAGAAAGGTTGCAACATAAAAGGTTCCCTTTTTAAAACACAACTCAAGTTTTTCATAGTCGTCGAACCAAAAGAAATCATCATAAATGGAAGACATCGTAGTAAACAATACATCCCTCAAATCATCATAAACTGGGCAATAAAACATAAAATGAATCTCATTCTCAATCTCCCTGAGGTCACACATCAAACAGAGCCTGTCTGCCTCTGGAGTATCATTGAACCTACCAGTCTCCAGCGCTAGTGGTAGTGTTCCTGAGCGTAACTGTGCACACAACGATCTTTTGCCTTTACTTAAATTATAATTTACATAGGGTTCTAAGCTGTAACTATCTTTTATTAAACAATATGTTCTTAATTTTGGTTTGTCCCATATGTTAACTGACCATTTATCTTTGAACCTATGAAACATGGCGCTCCTTATGTCTTGAATGTTGCAAAGTAATCTATTCTGGAAAACATAAGATAAATTGTGTGTATAAAACAAAGATTTTAGCTCCTTTGCCCAGGGATGACACTGAGACACATCCCATAAAAAAGTCTTCTTAGTGAGCCTCTGATCAGACATCTTCACAAACCTATTCCAGAGTCTAAGCATTTCACATTTATGTCTGATGTTGGGTGGTACCCATCCCATATCTCCACACACAGCCAGAACTGATGTCCGTTTATGGACTCCCAAGAAAGAGCGAATCGCTCTATAATGCACCATATTTGAACCCGATTGTTCAGGGAAGCCCCACACACCAGAAGCATAATCTGACACAGGGCATACACATGAGTTGTACAATTGTGTATAGACGTGGAACCCTAAGTTATTGCACCCTTTAACCTTGTTTAGTACAGATCCCAGTGCTCTACCTGCTGACTGCGCCAGGACATTAACGCCATCTTTAAAGGTCATGTGCTCATCCAATGTTAAACCGAGATATTTGTACTGATCAGTGTATGTCAAAGCAATTGGACCCAGAGAAAAAGAAAAAGAACTTCTCTTCTGGGGCTTTTGTCTAAAATGTACTATTTGAGATTTATCCTGGTTTACCACTACTCTCCATTTCCAGCACCATTCTGCAACAATGTTCAACATAATCTGTAAATCTTCTTCACAATCAGCAAGCAAGACTATATCATCGGCATATAATAAAATATTAATGATTTGGTCATCAACTTTCACTCCAACTGACGTGGCTTTAATCAAAATTGCTAAATCGTTAACAAAAACAGAGAACAATGTTGGGGACAATACATCTCCTTGCATATATATAAATATATATATATATATATATATATATATATATATATATAAAATTTGTTTGTTTTATATGTATTTTCTGTAACAGTAACTGTGTGTCTGAATCCGAATTTGATGAAAATGGGGCCGGGACCTGATAAGCCTTTGGCTTCTTCCGTCTCCCTTCGGACAACACAAAGTATGATGTATAAATATTTGCAAGAGAAAATTGTGTATTGTGTGGAATTGTCCGAAAGAATAATAAATAAATAAATAAATATTGATATTTACATTGACATGTTTTCCTTCTTTTTACTGTCTTTGATTTTATCGAAGGAAAATAATAATAGCTCTTCTTTATACTGTGGGTGGTGTCATTTTGCTGTGATGCATACAGACCATCCTTAGAACATGTTTTGAGACATCCAGGTTGGCAACTATACCGAAGTGCTGTGCTTGTTATAGCAATACCCTATTCATTAAATGCCTCTGCAGTATTTTGAAATAGTGTTCAATTCAAAAGCACTCCCAAACATATTATTGTTGTGCTTTTGTCTTGGAAGAGAGGAACATTTCAAATAAACTTGTTCATATAAATATACAAAGCAAAAAGCCAAACACAATTTAAAATAGCAAAGTAAGTAAGTTTAAGTAATGTTCTTTTACCAGTGTGGCATTTGTCTTTTGTTTTGCCAAAACATTTATTTTTAGTCAAGTTAAAGTATTCTGGCAGAAGACAGACTGTGGATGACTAGGAATTATATCAAATTTGATAAATCAGCAGATATACTTGAGGGCATCTTGTTCAGTACACAGTAATGGAAATAAAAGGTTAAAGGAAAGCCATAAATACACATTTCCACAAACAAACAAAATCTACCACACAGGGACATACATCCACCAAACACTGATATTTGTGCTCACCAACTCAGGCACTCAGACACACGCAAGCATGCACACACACACACACACACACACACACACACACACACACACACACACACACACACACACACACACACACACACACACACACACACACACACACACACACACACACACACACACACACAGCAGTGCTCTCTATATGAGCGATGGCCTGTCGGTGTAGTTCAATCTCAGGCCTGATGATCTAAACTGGTGTGGAGTCACGCCCCACTGCTCAGATATGTGTGTGACTAGAGGGCACTGGGTAGATGAGTGGGCACTCGTGTGTGTGTGTGTGTGTGTGTGTGTGTGCGTGTGTGTGTGTGTGTGTGTGTGTGTGTGTGTGTGTGTGTGTGTGTAAATATTATACTGTGCAGGCCTGTGTAGCCTGGCACCGCCTGCCTACCTACTTCCGCTCAATTTTGAACTGCGGTATATTCGCAGGTTTTCTCCCTGGCAGATTTTTGGCTGTCCAATCAGCGAACAGAGGGAGTGGCTGAGAACAATGATGTTGAAGTTGTACGCCAGTTTCAGTTGAAGTCAGAAGCGGGCTCATGTCATACATCAAGACCAAACGTTATGCGATTGCTTGGCAGATCCAGAGTGGCACTAGCCTGGCTCCGCCCGACCGCCTACTTCCGGCCAATTTCATTTTCCCTTCAGTAGTCAGTCTGGGTGTACAGTGCATTTTCCCAGTTCTCCGGAGAATCTACAATCGTCCAATCAGCGAACAGAGCGATTGGCTGAGAACGCTCCAGTTTCAGTTGAATGCTGCGTTCCTTTATACTCGGAAGAAGGAGATTTCCGTCTTGGTAGTTCCGAGTTCCGACCTGTCTGTGTTCCAGTGCATCTGCTCGCGAAAGTATGGACGCCTAAAACCTTTCTCGTCCAAATAACTAAACGTTAGGCTCTAACAAGTTACTGTTGCCAGGTACCGGTAGATTCATAGACTACAATATGTAGTGAAGTCGGAAATTTCCGAGTTCCCTGTCCAACTGGAACGCACCATCAAAAGCTGGCTCATGACACACGTGACGACCAAACGTGATGCGATTGGTTGGCTAATCCAGAGTGGCACTGGGCAGATCCAATAGTTTTAAACTTCGACAGACACCCGCCTCCAAGTGAGTGAACGTTTGCCAATTACAGCACTTCCAGACCTTCTGTACAAATGAAATGAAGTACGATGGTCTGGTTGGACCAGGCTAGAGTGGCACTGGGCAGATCCAATAGTTTTAAACTTCAACAGACACCCGCCTTCAAGTGAGTTTATGTTTGTCAATTGAGCGATCCCAGACCTTCTGTACAAATAAAATGAAGTACTATGGTCTGGTAGGACCAGGCTATGTGTACAGGCTATTGTAAATTTCTAAAGGCAATGCTTACAGTAGTGTTTTCATGTTTTTTCATACAGTAGGTGCATATCCATCTGTTTGTGTATATCTCAAACACACCCACAAGGCCCACCAAGGTTGTCTCACACTTCATGTCATCATCTGTGACGGTGAAACAATTGACATCTCTGCCGTCTGCTGCCCAGTCCTTACTCCTCTCATCCAGAGTGTGTGTGTCTGTGGCTGTGTCTTGATTCAGAGACCACGCACTTGGTAGGACGCAGTCTCGCGGTCTATGAAGGCTATAGCCTATGAAGGCCGATTTTAAGGCCGGTTTTAAGGCCATCGAGCCTTGTTAAATGAGACGGTCTCCGCAGGTCTCGGTTTACGAGCATTTCCGGTTTACGTAACAAGCCGTTACCTTGCGTGACGACTCGCCGCTCCTGTGCTGCCTAGCAACCCTGATTGCTGCCAACGGAGACAGCCCTGTCAACAGAGGAAAACATAAAAATAAGTTGTCTACCAGACGAAAAGAAAAAAAAGTACAAGAAAAAAAGAAAGGAAGATAAAAGTTAAGAAGATGGTTATTGAAAGTGTATCCATTTTTGAGAATGTGTTACCTCAAAAAGCCATATCAGCCAATAATGTAACGATTCGCTACGGACAACTTGCATTGTGCCCGGTTCAACTCTCTCAGCAGTGAGAATTCCCATTTTCAAATGATAATATATGGTTTGAAAATATTATAACAAAACCACTTTTACTGCAACAATCTTTTTTATTTTTTTTTTTTATTTTATTTTATTATTTCAGGACAATGCACATTGATAAACATAGTCATTCCAACATGTAAATGTGCCAGATTGTAGCCCAGGGGCTAATTTCCATCTGTTGTCCATAGGCAGGTGGATGTTACAGTAAAAGCAATACAAAATATATACAATAAATACATAACATGAAAAGGTTCTATAAAAAGCAAAGACAAACATAAGTATTGGTTAAAAAGGAAATACAATTCAATAGAAAGTGGGCCGATACAGTGCAGTGTTATATGTGGTTACATGTTTGGTTATCAGTAAGCCATGTCTTTATTTTGCGCTTAAAAGAGGACAGTGTGGGACATGCCCTTATAGTTGGAGGTAGTGTGTTCCATAATGCAGTACCGGTAACGGAAAGGGTGTTATGGCTAAAAGCAGTTTTCTTTACTGTAAACAGTGATTTAAATATGTTTTGCATAATGCTGGACTAGCATTATGTTCTAAATCATCAATTATCCTAGCAGAATCGTCATCCTAAAATGAATATGTAATCATTTTCTACAATGGATTGATAATGTCATGTCTGGTTCCAGCCAGTTTTCGTCTTATATAATAGCAAATGTTCTAAATCATTGTTTTCGAGTGATTACTTATTATCGAGTGACCTTAAAGACACAAGTTGATAACATTTCTCATCATTGTACTCTAGGTCTGACATAACAATAGTAAAATGAAGTGAAAAGAAAAACAATGATTAAGAAGTTAAGAACACTATACCCCATCTATTCTTGAAAGGCCAAGGCTAATATAATTAGAAACTTGGCTAAGTGGTTGACTTGGTTTCTAAATCATGCTGATTTGAAAAACAGTGCACACAATAGTTCAATCTATCTCTGCACTAAAGAGTCTGATTGGACATTGTTGCTGTCTCTTTTATCCTTCATCGGCATTCTTCATCTCTCCTCTCTCACACGGCAATTTTAAACCCCCTCCCCCTTCCTTCGCCTCATCTCACCTCAGTCTCTACTCCTCTTTCCTCCTCCTCTACTCCTTCTCCTTTATCCTTTTCTATTCATTATGTTTTTCTTTTTCTACTTCCTCTTACTTTTCAGTGTCCCCATGGCAGATCCCCCAGATACTTGCTTTTCTCCCTCATCCCTCTGCTTTTTCTCCCCCTACATTCTTGTCTTTGGAGGCTAGCCATCCACTGTGGAAAAACTGTGTGTGTGTGTGTGTGTGTGTGTGTGTGTGTGTGTGTGTGTGTGTGTGTGTGTGTGTGTGTGTGTGTGTGTGTGTGTGTGTGTGTGTGTCTGTGTGTGTGCGTGCGTGTGCATGCGTGTGTGTGTGTGTGTGTGTGTGTATATGTGTGTGTGTGTGTGTGTGTAGGGTAGATTGCCATCCTGCCTGAAAACCGAGGGGATCAAAATAGATTGGGTGGATTTCCTGCCCCCCCCCCTCCTGTTTTTCTTCCTCTGTTCTCTATTAAGGAAGAACAGGGAAAAGAGGGGAATGCTATATTCCTGTCACATGTCCTACTCTTGTTGGAGGACAAGACTAAAGCATGTGGGGAACTCCGCGATAGGATGATGTATGAGAGGGGGAAGGAAGAATAGAAGAGAGGACATGATTGGAGGTTAGATGAACAACACAGGAAAGAGAGGACTAAAGAAAGCAGAAGATGATGCAATAAATACAGAGAATGGGGGACGTGAAGGTAATCATTGTGGATGAGGAGACGAGGGCAAAAGAGAACACAAAGAGATAAATAAGATGAAGTGATGATGAAAGAGGGGAAAAAAAGTTGTAAAATTGACAATCTGACTGTTTCTATTGCATCAATGTCACAAACCCAGTGAGAACATTAACAAATCATTTCAACTGGCTCTCTAGTCAATTTCCTCTGTGCTACCCTTTGTTTTGCTCACACATACAGTGCAGGTCCCCAGGTACATTAGTGCTGATGATTAACAGTATGTTATTATCATTACTGTGTTTCCCATGTTGTGACATTCATTTTAAAAAGAGAAGTTGTCTGGTATTGACCACTGTGTAAATTCAATAAGGAATCGAGCTCAGTGCAAAAAACACCTTTAACATGCAAATGTTGTTCACAGGGGATAAAAAGCCAAACCTTTTGCAGAGTGGTAAAGCAGTGGCCTATAATTAAAAGGTTATCATCTGTATTTGTACTTCATTTCATTCATGAAACTCCATTTAAAAATGTTGACATTTGATATTTAATTTTCATTCATTTTAAGTCAATTGGATGAAGAGAAAAAGGAATGAGATGATAATGAGTTGGCATGAAAGAATGATGTGTTGGCAGATTCTACCTTTATAATGTAATTTAAAATGGTGGCTTTCACACCTTTCTTTATCAAAGAGAACAAGTGGAGCGGTTGAGGTATTTGGATTCAAATTTCTATCCCAACTGCCATTTTCTCCCCAAATCCTCCACCCCAGCTTTAACAAATGAGTTGTTAATGATTGTTTGAGGCAACTTTAACATGAAGGAGAGAGCAAACGTTACATTTAATGCGTTGGAAGACTAGGGCATTTTAGATGGCATGTTTAGTGTTTTGGATTAGATCCAATAGCAATGTAAAGATTATTTTTTTCATATGCAGCAGCCAAATTGGTTACCTTGACATTTAAAATTATGATATGATAGATGATGATAAGTGGTCAACAGAATTAAGGAATGGCGTTATCATGGGAAATGTCTCTTCATATTTTGAGTTTGTATAGAAGGGTAGGTTGACATTTATTCTCCATTGCGGTATAATGTGGATACCTTTCATTTGTTCATTCGCCGTATTCAATCACAGTCAGTCTGGCATAAAGCAGAAGGGAGGTTATGCCCCATGGACCATAAGTGAGCACATTAATCTTCCAATCGTCTTATTGTTTCCATTTCAGGTAATACCCAGTCTCCAATCCTTCATATACAGTCAAGTAACGTCAATTTTATTCATTGTGCCCAACAATCTGAACGACATATGCTATCCTCTCTATCCTTAGACCCCCGATTCAAATAAGAAAAAAAAAACTTCAGAAAAAAACCCTGTAATGAGAAAAAAGATGAATAAAGTTTATGAGGAGCAACAGAGGAGGGATTCCTCTCCTAGAATGGACAGACATGTGTGCAAAATAGACCAACACAACGTATATGTGTGCAATATTGCCACATTTTGAGACATGATGTGGGACATGTTGCTCAGAAAAGCTTACATAACAAGAGAATAACTGTCATTTACTGAGTCACAGTGGCATGAACTCAACCCATCTTGGGTGAGATTAATCAGACGGCATCCCTGTTATTATGGCAGCAGATGTAACAGTATCTTATGTCTGTATTGAACTCTCATAAAAGGAAAACAAAAATAAAAATGCCTGATCACTGGATGGCATAGCAGTTAATAGACACTGCAAAGCGTGAATTATTAATTATTGGAACGTTTGTATCACCAGTCAAATGACCGCGGTGGAACTAACTGTACTGTCCTGTTGTACAACACGAGTATAAGGACACGTTACTGCCAAATGTGCTAAGTCATACTGGATGTGGAAGGTAACGTTGAAGGATTACTGTTTAGTTGCGCTTTTTGTGTCATCGCCAGAGGAATCTCCCTCTGTATGTCTCATTTATCTTAGTTTCAGATTTTCACAGAGGCTCTATGGTAAATTTGAATGTTGCTCTAACCATTTCAACACAGACTTAGTACAGCAGGCTTGAAAGCACTGTGGGGACAATACAGGGAGAGGCATGATAATGAGGCCAAATGGCCTTCTTTGAAATGGAAATGAAACATATAAACCAGAATAATAAGTTTATTTTGATCTGTTATTGGGGACCAATCCATCCCAGTTATGATCCTGTAGTGGAAAAAGAGGAGCCCTTCTGGGTTACATAATAAAAGCTGGGCTAGTCTTTTCAATCTTCTCTGGAAACCAGGCAAGTAGTAGGCCAGTTTAATCTGCAGTGCAGTACACAGCTCGATATCCCTTTCCTCAAGTAACACATGTTGTTTTTGCTTCAACTAGTTGATACACATACGGCTGACATTAAAGGGCTACACACATTGATTAGATGGGCTGGACACACTGTTAAGGAGACTAGATAGAGTAAACCTGTTTGGTGTTTAAGTTTAAACCTGTTATCAGTTGATCTGTGTAGGAACATAGGCTTATTTAGCTTACATTGGTTGTGCCCTGATTGGTCCTTTAATGGTAGCCTGGTCCTACCAGACCATCGCACTTCATTTCATTTGTACAGAGGGTCTGGAATCACTTAATTGACAAACGTTAACTCACTTGAAGGCGGGTGTCTTTTGAAGTTTAAAACTATTGGATCTGCCCAGTGCCACTCTGGATCTACCAACCAATCGCATAACGTTTGGTTGTGACATATGTCATGCACCGGCTTCTGACTACAACTGAAACTCAACTCATTGTTCTCAGCCACTCCCTCTGTTCGCTGATTGGACCGCCGAAAAAATCTGGCGGAGAAAACCACGAATACACCACAGAACCCAGACTGATACTGAAGGGAAATTACAATTGAGCGGAAGTACGTAGGCGGGCGGTGCCAGGCTACTGTAATGGATTAATTGCAATTGCATAAAGTTACTCCGCGTAACTGTTGATTTCCCACATTTGCAGCCCCCACTGAAGCAGGATTCTCCAACAAGGTAGTTTCCAAGGAATACTGTTCACCCGTGCTGGTCTCTCTGTTGCAAAACAATACAGCATAGGGCAAACAATATATTCGCCATTTGGAGGACCTTGGAGACAAGGCATTTTCATTTGACAGATACAGATGATAAAAAATACTCTCCTCAGACACCCAACAGGGAGCTACTTGCCATCCAATTTCTTACCATTTCAGGCGGAGAGAAAGGGGACAGAGGATACCTCTTTGCACCTGCTAGCTTCATATTTATTTTCTTTCATGTCTGAGGGATACTGACTACTACTGAATGAGGGATTGATAGACGTTGGGGTTAAAATGAAGATGGGGATCAACATTAACTTTGCAAGGTCAGATAAAAATAAAAAATCTTTGGAACTGATCCAGTAGAAACCTGTATACATGTATACACAAAAGAAACAGTAGTTCTACATGAGCTGGCTCACGTTGACTTTTTTTTCCAGGTCTACACCATGTCGGCATATTCTGTGTGCCCTGATAGTGGCTGGTGTTATGAAGCCCTCCAGGACTAACATCCTCTGTTTGGTATTATGTCAGACACCTGTTGTTTGCTCATTCGGAGAGAGTCACAGTTGAATACTATACGTAGCTTACACAGAATTTCCACTGAAAAGAATACACAGTGTCAGATTCTGATTTAAATACAAAGAGCAATCATTTTCCATGGAAATAGGAGACAAAAAGCTCTTTTGGGCCCAAAAGAGGAGAGATTGAATATCTCCATTGGCCACATACTTTATTTGGGCTTAAATAGGATTTTTTTATGGTATCGTTTTATTTTCATTCTTCAGTAGCCATTAAAGAGTGACATGAAAGTAGGAAGAGGGATGTTATGCTGCAGAAGTCATGCACCACTGTATAAACTTCGGTGTCATCAATCTGTATTATGTGCCTTTTAGGGAAGTCACAGCAGCAGAATCGAACAAAATCCTGCAGCAAAAATCTGTTAACGCAAGGCTGTAACATTTTACACAGTAAACATTTTCAACTAGTATTGCAAACATTCAGTTGCTTTTATTTTATTTCTGTTTACAATAATCTGACTCATCTGCTAGTGACATGCATATTATGTCAAAGCTATTATCTTGAATCAAACACATAACGGGTCACTCTCAAGCTTCCCATTGTTGGAATTGTATTTCATCATGGCTTGGCACAATTGTAACTATGCAAACATTTTAATTTTTCCTCCTAAAAGAGCATGTGGCGTTCATATGCAGTTCTTGTAGACTTATTCGTATTTGTTCAATTCATTATGATCACACCAGATACTTGACATGACATAGCATTTCCTCTGTGTACATTCTCACTTTCTTTCATGGATTGTGTGACATTTTCTATTCAGAAGAAAATATCTTAAAAGATCTCTTGTTCAAATGTTATTGATATTTGTATTTAGTTTTGGTTCATATCGTGTAAAAGCTTTGAGTTTGGTGAACTATTTTCCAAGCTACTGGCTGACTGGTACCTGCTTATGTGACAGCTTTGCATTGAAGCACAACTCTTTTAAAATGACAGGTAGACCTTGGGGAAAGAGGCTTAGAGCGCCAAGGTGACTCTATACGTGTGTGTGTGTGTGTGTGTATGTGTGTGTGTGTGTGTGTGAGCATGTGTCTTCAATACTCATGACTTATCCTTCATAATGTATGGTGCATGCACCCTTGAGAGCACCCTTCTGTCTATCTTTTTAAGTTTCCGCTACCGCTTTTTGGTATTGTTGCCCTTTCTTTTTATCCTTCTATGTCTCTCTCTGTCTTTATCCCTGAAGCTCTCTCTATCTCTCTCTCTCTCTGACGTATGTTGTCTTGCTTTTTTCTTTGGTCTTACTCCCATGTGCATCGTTCTTTTTCATCTCTTCTTCCTTCCTCACACATCTTTCTCTCTCTGTCTCTCTCAAATCCTCTCTCTTGTGTTGTTTAGCCAATGGCTGTCTGCAGTGACTGACTGCATACAAACAAGACTCTTGGGTTGTAGGCTAGAGGCATACACTCCCATTCCCCCACATCCACACCCACAAACACACACTCCCACTTAGTATCACTTACAAAGGATCATTATTCAAGTCATATCTTTTCTTACACGAAAGCACTCACAAACACACACACACACACACACAACACACACACACTTAAATTGTCTTACTTATATGTTCAGTAGATCTAACTATGACTCTTCATGCTGGCTGGGTATGTTTCAATTGTAAGTATGTAACAAGACTGACTCGTTTTACTGGTAGCTTATACAGTACAGTTAAAGCCCCTACATTTAATTTGATAATAGCATTTTATTCACTCACCTCCTCTATTTTCACTACATATCCGTTAGGGGTGAACGTTTAGCCTACAAAAATGTCTTACACAACGTAAATTGTACCGGCTCAAAGCACATGGAAAAAGCTGGCATTGACGTTAATGCATTTGTGATGGCAGTAATGTTATCAAAGTGTATCATTTGTAACTGATGCTCTGGTATTTTAAGTAACCAAATCTCAAACCAACTGAGCACCTTTGGGACATTTTAGTGTATCCTAACTAGTGCTGTTAGTTAAACACGTTATTAACAGCGTTAACGCAAACCCATTTTGATGGCGTCAATTATTTTATCGCAAGATTAACCTTCTTTTTGGCCTAGCAGACCTAGAAAAACTACAACACCACACTGGATCTAGCTAGCCTGGCTCCGCCCGCCCGCCTACTTCCGGCCAAATTTTATTTTCCCTTCAGTAGTCAGTCTGGGTGTACAGCCCATTTCCCAGTTTTGCCGGAGATTCGACAGCCGGTCCAATCAGCGAACAGAGCGAGTGGCTGAGAACGATGACGTCGAAGTCGCGCTCCAGTTTCAGTTGCCAGAAGCCGGCTCATGACACACGTGACGACCAAACGTTATGCGATTGGTTGGCTAATCCAGAGTGGCACTGGGCAGATCCAATAGTTTTAAACTTTAACAGACACCCGCCTCCATGAGTGAACGTTTGCCAATTACAGCACTGCCAGACCTTCTGTACAAATGAAATGAAGTACGATGGTCTGGTAGCACCAGGCTAGGATCTAGCTAGACCGGAAACAAAACAGGCACGCCGCACATACTTGTTTGGGCTTGCGAGCCTGTCAGAGGGAAGGCTAACGTTACGTTCCCCTTCCTCTTCCCCACTCTACCGTTTATGCTCCGTTCAGAACAGGAGACAACAGAAAGTGCGAGCGTGTGTTTGATACGGTTTTATAGTATCCAGATCATAATGTTGCAGCACATACACTGCGAGCAGCATTAATGGTCACAACATTATTGTGATTAGCTTAAAGAAATAAAAACAGGTCAGCCCAATTGTGAATGCTCCAAGTGAGGATATTGTGTGAATTGAACCCTACAGTATATGCCTGTTGTTTTTATTTGCACAAACAAGCCAATCCACTTTTCCATGTTGATAAGAGCATTAAAATGAAAAAAAATGATGGGACAAAAAGAAATCAAGGGACATTTAGAATAGATAACAATGTGCGATTAATTGTGAGTTAACTTTGTGATTTGTGATTAATTGCGATGAAATATTTGAATCGTTTGAGAGCAATAGTCCTCACATCACCATTATCACAACATCAAATTAGGGAATACACCACCTCAGGGATTACAGTTATATTTTTAAAAGTAAACTTTTGACAACTATTAACAACATTCCAAATTCACAATATCGTTGGGCATCTTGGCAATATCTCTATCCCTGTGGACATACTATACACCCACACAATGTTGTCACTTTGGGTGGGTTTTCATCTGATGAAGGACACGAGCACAGACAAATGATGCATCTCATGATTAACATGGACAGGCACACACAAACATCTACCATATACGTAGCTTGTCTGTCAGCAGTGTAGCATGTTTTCCACTCTGTTTGGTATTATGGTCATATCAGTCCCTTGCAGACAAGTTACCAAGTAGTCTGACTCATCACCATCACTGATCATTTTAAATTCCTAGGGAACACTGTGCAATTATCGTTGCAAAAGCTGAACGCACACACACACACACACACACACACACACACACACCAACAATTATAGTAACACAATAGTAGACTACATTAATACTTGATATTTGTTCATCAATATATGAATTATACAATGCATACCTTATTCTGTTTTATTGCCTTTTTTATTTTACTATACACACTTACACTATTGAACAGTGACAGTGTGCTGAAACTCAGACATAGACCTTTTTGGCAGTTGGATATTGTGGGCAGAAATGCAGGACAGAAATGAATACATAATGGAAGAAAGAAGACATGGTGTGTCACTCAAAAATGTGAAGCTTATGAACCGATACTTAAAAAAAGTTAAGTTTGTTGCCTTTGTCTTCCTGCCTGTTTGCGAGCAATGGATCAATATAGACCCTATAGGTAAAAGCCGATGTATTTGTGTTATACTTGTCACTCATACACAATCCCAACAGTTGAAGAAGACATGCTTTCTGTGTGGGTGCTCTTCAGAGGCATGTGAGTGGCAGACAGGGGAGCTGGTGGCCACATGATCCGGCAATGATGATCTCTCAACCCATTATACCAAGCACACCACTGGTAGCATGGATGGAATGTATGCTGGGTTACCTTTTTTTTCATGAGCAATGCTGACATACACTCATAAGTCAGGCATCATGACATCAGCTTCTACTGATACAGTGTTGAGGCAGACATAAAGCAGCATGTTTTACTGTAACCAAAAAACTAACAATTCGGTTGAAATTAGTAATATCTATGTTATGATCTTAAATTCACAACATTATATTTTAGGGGTGGTATGCTAGCAATGTTTCTCACAATATGCAAATTGAATGGGAATACTATTAAGATACATACGTACATGTTTTGGTCAAAACTCTTAATACAATGGGTACCAAAATATGTATCCGTAATTAATAAGCTGAATCTGGGAGTCCAACATTATCCAACATAGGATACCAATAAATAGTTGTCTCATATAAAGCCTGACACTAAATATGTACTAATTGAGCCTCACACCTAGGCTTCAAATAACTTGGTGTTAATTTAGTTGTTAGGTCTTACACTGCGAGGGCTTGGAGCGAAAGGGGCGTAACGTAAGTGACATATTTTGCGAAAATTACTTTTATATATAATTTCTTATCAAGGTCTTGATAAGTTCTAACAAATGGTAAAAGAATAACGTCACTTAACATTTCACTTACGCCCTTTTCGCGCTAAGCCCTCGACTGCATCAATATGCATCGTAAGCACATTATTTATAGAACAATAACGACCACCTACCTAAGTGCTCCCTTGAATAAATACAGTGAACATAGCGATGAATGATGAATAAATTATGATCAGTGTATGCCACATTAAGCCTTGAGTAATCATAAGGAAGTTTTAACTTGTGGAAACACAGGAGAATAACTAGTAGCTGGTAGATTGTACCTTCAGATAGTGATATTTACTAAACGCACCATCAACAGCCTAGAGATTGTACCAACAGGGAACTACCTGAAGCATCATCTTGGTATTACGACTAGAATTCCTCACAGCATTTATGCCGCAAGGCATCTTCTATTATTAAACCCATCTGAAAATAAAATAAGTCTCCAGGTGATTGTTGAGAGGGATTGATGTCATGGCAACACTTTCAACAGTAGACTTCACCCCTGACTGGCCCCATCATTGACAATTGTAGTCTTTGACCAACACTAAGAGGAGATAAGTGTCCAATCAGTTGGTTTAGAATGAAGAGGAAATAGGGCAAGACCCTTGCTCGCCCTCCGGTTGGTTTTGAAAATGCGTTATGTATCACAAAGAGGCTACTTTTAGAGCAATGCTTACATTTGTGGTCAACGTATTACTCTCCAAAGAAAGTTAAAAAAAATCTTAAAAAAAAGAATGACTGTTAAATTGTTTTGATACTGATGCATAGTTGTATTGTGTATTGAGTCGATTTTGCATTAAACAAACTTCAACTTCATAAACAGAACATTTGTGAGGCTAAAAGTGATGAACTGAATCGATCTGATATCATAGTTCCTGAAAAAAAAGATCACATGAGATGGTTAGTAAGGTGCTTTTTTGCAGAATTATCATTTAGCACATTGCGATCAATTTACCACATAACACACCTCTATTGAAAGGCACATAAATGACTGTGGCCATACTGAAGTCAATATTAGGACCGTGTTGTGAAGATTTAACTAATGTACACCGGCCACTTTATTAGGTACAGCGGTTAATTTTCTTGTTAACACAAATAACTTATCAGCCAATCACATGTCAGCAACTCAATGCATTTAGGCATGTAGACCTGGACGGGACAACTTATTGAGGTTGAAACCGAGCAACAGAATGGGGAAGAAAGGGGTTTTAAGTGACTTTGAACATGGCAATGTTGAGGGTGCCAGGAGGGCTGGTCTGAGTATTTCAGAAACTGTTGATCTACTGGGATTTTCACTCTAAACCATCTCTAGGGTTTACAGAAAATGGTCTGAAAAAGAAAAAATATCCAGTGAGCGGCATTTGTGTGGACGTAAAATGCCTTGTTGAAGCCAGAGGTCAGTGGAGGATGGGCATACTGGTTCGAGATGATAGAAAGGCAACAGTAACTCAAATAACCACTCGTTACAACCAAGGTATGCAGAATACCATCTCTGAACGCAAAACACAACCAACCTTGAAGCAGATGGGCTAGCAACAGAAGACCCCACAGGGTGCCACTCCTGTCAGCTAAAAACAGGAAAATGAGGCTACAATTCTCACAGGATCCCCAATATTGGACAATATAAGATTGAAAAATCATGCCTGGTCTGATAAGTCTCGATTTCAGTTGCGACATACATACAAAAACAGACTGTACATTCTGAATCCACAGCAGTTCTTATACATTGAGATGGCAGGTTCAGAATTTGGTGTAAACAACATGAAAGTATGGATCCATCCTGCCGTTCACCATCAACCATGCAATGTTCAAAGTCACCTAAACCACCTTTCTTCCCCATTCTGATGCTTGGTTTGACTTCAGTACATTGTCTTGACCAAGTCTACATGCTTAAATGCATTAAATTGCTGCCATGTGTGTGATTGGCTGATTAGCTTTTTGTTTTTATAAGCCATTGAACAGGTGTACCCAATAAAGTGGCCGGTGAGTGTATACCCATAATTTCCGTATAAGAACTGCTGTGGATTCAGAATGTACAGTCTGTTTTTGTATGTATATTTTATGTATTATTGCTTGCCAATCAATTAATAACAATCCATTGTTTAAAGTGCATGCTACCAAAATAAAACAGACAATGGCAATAAAACAGACTTAAAATGTAATGAAACAGCAGCCGGCAAGATGACAAACATTCAATGACCATCTTTCTGGGCAGTCAATAGATTCCTCTCCAAGATAAGTGGTCACAATAGTAGGGCATCACTGTTAACACTCAACACAAAGTGATATTATTATTTTCATTTTGGCAATACTCAAATTGTCCCATTCAAGCTTACCTTCAGTCCCACATCATGGTTGTCTTTTTCATCTATTGTTACAACTTCACTTTAATCTTGACATTGTGCAAGTTTACTTTTAGCTCTTCATTATCGACGGCTAACTCACTTTCAAACTTAAGGGCTCAGATTGAGGGGCTGAGAGGAAGTTTGATCCAACAGAAATCTGCTCAGTTTTTCCTGACATTTAGTTTCCAGTTATGCAGCTGGGGGGCTAAAGAGGAAGCACTGAAGCGAGTAGACAGACAGAGAGACACTGACAGAAAACATGTCACTCTTACATCCACTTACAGAACAAATACACTAGAGCACTATTAGGCAACAGTAGTTTCCTAGTGCGTTTAACAATGGGCACTACTCCATACACAGACACTGGAATTTAAAACTCATTAAAGGTGACTCAACTATGAAAACTTATATGAAAATAATATGGGTTATAACATGACTTCTAGATCATACAAAACAAAAACATTTTGGCCTTACTACCAACTAGCAGTTCAAGTGCTTCCCTATGTCTTCCTGAACATCTCAGAAGGCATTGGAAAGTTTTGGAATTGTTTGTACAATTGAGTGGCAAGCCCTCATTCAACCACTGAACCTTGCAGGATTACTTCCATACGTTGAACTTACATCTTAGAGAAGTTTTTTGTATTCTTCATGACACGAGAGAGCGGGCTGACAGCGGTGAAGCAAGCGGACAAACACAAGTGTGAGGAGGCATTAGACCTTTGGCTGTCATTTTGTCACTCAGACTCTCTCAGGCTGCAGAGGTAAAGTGGGACACAGCTGTTGGGGGGAAGGCAAGGTGATGTTAACTGCACTTGTCAACATGTTCCTTTGTGATTTGGTGTGAGATTTGTGTGTGTGTGTGTGGGGTGGGGGGTTTGTCTGGAGCGGGAAAAAGCAGCACGGAACTCTCGGCTGTCATTTGTCAGTCAGAGGTGATTCGGGACGTATAGTCGCTAGCTCGTATCGGAGACGAGTGAGCGCTCCATCTGTGGACAGCAAAGGGCTGTTCTCCTGTATAGCCGCGGTCAACTGACTACTTTAGTAAAGGTTGACATCTTGTCCTCTTAGGATAGCTGAAACACGGTGGTGTGTTTCAATTTGTTCTAGCCTTTTTTAGCTGGAGTGGATTTACAATCACAGATAAAAAAAATAAAAAATAAATAATGTCCAAATCCTAAATTAGACAATTTCTCTGCAATGTTGTCAGACATGTTTTTAGCTAAAGTCCTAATTTTTGTTGCTTCTGTCTTATGATGAATTGAAAGCCTATTAATTCCAGATACAAGCTATTGTAACTGTTTTCAGCTCTTCATAACTTGAAATTCTGACCCACATTGTGAGCACTGTTGTTGTTGTTTTGTTTTGCAATGCTGAGTATTGATCTGAAGCCTTGAGCCATTAAGCAGAACTTTCTTGTCCACGTGCGGTGTAGGTAATTGATCAGCACTGCTCTCATTAAGAATATTTTCCTGTGTTCTGTTTCAAATGCACACATGCTCAGCTAGAGGCATCAGTTATTCTCTATCCTACTCTTCCCTTCTTCACAATGTTAACACACCAGAACGGAATGGAGTGATTCATTTAAAACAGTAACAAAGGCCCTACAAGTCACCCGGAACAAATGTTTCTTTCATCTTGAAGAGTAAGAACCACATTGTAATAATTGCATATGGTCACACATGGTTTTCATATCTCTGATTTTAATTATTATATTATATATTATAAGTCTAACTGTACATGAGGGAAACCTTACTACAGAGGTGTAGACACTGCACATGTCTTGACCTCTTTGATTTTATTAATAGTCCAACCATTTTAATTTAACATACATTGTATTGAGATACTGACTTCCCTGACAAAGTATGACTCAGACCCTGACATGCTCCTTATTTCATTGTTGGTGTGTCTAAAGCAAGTTATCTCAAGCATAAGTAGCCTGTGGAGAAAGTATGTTTGTTTTACAAGCTCCCTGAGTACATAGCTGAGGCTGACGACAACTTAGTCTGTTGATTAATTGTGGTGAAACATGCAGGAAGAACTCAGCACATTTCTACCATGGTGCCTGTGTGTTAAGCACCACGACAACATTTTCATTTAGTACAAATTGATTTCCTTTTTTTAATATCCGATCCCCTCCGAGCTATCTATCTATCTAATGATAATTGTGTTCTGTTTTATTGTCCCTTATTGAGATGTTTTCATATATTAAAAAAGAACAGAATCACAACAACATAAACTTAGCAAACTCACTGTTACTCAAATACTATTAAGTATGCAATTTATTCACATTTATTAACCATTAATATTGAACATGTTTTTCAACCGGAGCATAGAAATCTCCAGTGAAAGCTCTGTGTACAAAAATGTGAATGTTGGCAAAACACAAATGATGTGTTGTCTTGTAATGCATTTTAATTGATTCATAAATAGAAGTAAACATTTAAAAGATAACCATTAAGTGTGTTAGCCTGGTGCTACCAGACCATCGTACTTCATTTCATTTGTACAGAAGGTCTGGAACTGCTCTATTTGGCAAACGTTCAATCACTTGGAGGCGGGTTTCTGTTGAAGTTTAAAACTATTGGATCTGCCCAGTGCCACTCTGGATCAGCCAACCAATCGCATAACGTTTAGTCGTGACGTATGTCATGAGCCGGCTTCTGACGGTGCGTTCCAGTTGTACAGGGAACTCGGAAATTTCCGACTTCACTACATATTGTAGTCTATGGAAAACCGGTACCTGCCAACGGTAACTTGCTAGAGCCTAACGTTTAGTTATTTGGATGAGAAAGGTTGTAGGCGTCCATACTTTCCCGAGCAGATGCACTAGAGCACAGACAGGTCGGAACTCGAAACTACCAAGTCGGACATTTGCGAGTTCCGAGTATAAAGGAACGCAGCATTCAACTTAAACTGGAGCGCAACTTCGACGTCATCATTCTCAGCCACTTCCTCTGCTCGCTGATTGGACACTCAGAAATCTGTTCAAGAATGATCCCACTAATACATAGGGGTGGGAATCTCTTGGCACCTCACGATTCGATTCGATTCCGATTCAGAGGTCAACGATTCGATTCAAAATCGATTTTCAATGCATCTCAATGCAAAAAAATTTTATGTACATACCCATGTGTGAATTTCAAAAATATATTTATATACACATCTGAGTTTGCTACTCGGAGTTTGCTAATCACTTCCTACTTTTGTGGTGATCATTAAAAGACAATCAACAGATGAATTACCTTCTCTAATATTGTATTAAGAGAAAAGCTTTTCTTGTCACAAATATGACTTTCTATGAACAGTGCAATAATCAATGCAGCTTTCAACACAATATGGAAGTATGTAAAAACTAAACCGATTCAGTTTTATTTTATTTCTAATCTTGTAAATCATGTTTCTATAGGATTTCTATTCTATTATCTATTGTCTATGTGATTTCAACACATTGTACAAAAAGTATGGCTTGGAATTCAGCTCTCATACAAAAACGTAACAGAGATAAAGCCGGTGCAGGTCATGGGTTTGCTGCTCTCAGCCCTTTTGAAGCCACTTTGGAAACAACTCGCACATGTGTGGTGTGCATGCGCAATGGCGCAGGAAGTATTAGTATTTACAAAAAAAAAAAAAAAAAAAAAAATTATTAAAAAAAAATTATTAAAAAAAAAAAAAATCGATTATTAACTTTTCTGAATCGATTCAGAATCGTTCGAGAGAGAATCGATTTTAATCGGAAAATCGATTTTTTTTCCCACCCCTACTAATACACCCCAGCCCCAGACTGACTACTGAAGGGAAAATGAAAATTGGGCGGACGTAGGTAGGCGGGCGGAGCCAGGTGTCATCTTGAAACAAATCCGGTGTCTTCATAAACTCCTTAAACTATATTCAAAGCTAAAATACGTGTAAACTCCTCTTTGCAGGAAAGGTGTTGATAATCCTGCCCTGTTTTTCGTCTATCTTGTTTATTGCTGATTCAGTTTTGCCATCTCATTCTTGTATCTTGTTACTTTCTGTCTTTGCTGCTGCCCTCATATTTCTTGCTTGTGGGCTATATCTCATTGTATTTAGCTGTTAGTTGCCACTGCTGATTTTATCAATATAGCGTGCCTACACACTTTATTGATTTTTTACTTGTAAGGTTTAGAACAAGTACAAGACATGGACAAATATACTGTTTATATGTGCAATGAATGTGCAATTTTACAGCAATATCTCCATCAGTGCGAGGTTTCTCTTTTTCAGCAGATTTATCGGTCTCCTTCACTTTCAAGTTGCTGTCATTAGAACTGAAAACGTCCTGCTGGTGTTCGACAAACAAAGGCCTTATATGGAGGTGAAGGAATTCTAACTCCCGTTTTATATCTTAATTGGCAACAGATGCAGGAAGTGCTATATTTGTAAATTAAACCAGTAGATGGGCACAGATCAACAATGACTGCTTTTAAATCAAAGAGGGAACTGGGAAAAAAGGCTTGTCTCTAGTAAAGGCCTGTTTCTCTACCTTTTCAGTTTATGAGAATTCAAACTTTATAGCTTCACTTTAGTTTAGTTTGAGAGACATCTTAAACTTAGAGTCAGGGAAGGTATTTTGGTTAACATGCCACACCATAATGCCTCAGTTTGAAACATGGTTTAGCAGAGTTTGAAACCCATGCCTTAATCCATGCACCTCTGGCAGCATTAGTGCCATGCCAGGGCACCAGGAGATCGAGGAAGTTGTGTAATTTTAGAAAGAAAAAAAACGCCAGAAAGAAAGATAAGAAGTGCAGTGAAAGAGGGAGAGAGCAGAGGAGAAAGATAAAGATAACAAATATGTTTTACATGCACTGGCTGTTGGCACACAGCCCCGAGGGAGCTGTTTAGGTAGCTTGACTTTCTGAGCAAACACGCCTCCTGTAAAGCTTTTAACTATAGATGACTTGAAAATACATTATTCGGGACATGTGGTTTTAGGTTGAAATTTCCCAGATTGGGCTCATTCAATTCACTCACAATTCTTCATTTAGCAAACACAATACAGAATTATAAATGAGACAGCATTTCAAAATAGAGCTTGTACATAGCTTTCTTCCAAAGCAAGGACAAACTAAAAAAAAACAATCTTACATATAAGGCTGTAAGTACACTGTAGTGCCTTTTGATTTTTAAGAACATGATTTATGTAGTCAGAGTGTTTTCTTTTTTAATCCAAATGTAATTAAATATTCATATAATAATGTACTTTCACAATTATGACTAAGTGCATGTCTAAATGGTCAAATAGGCAAAAGATAATTAAGCACTTTCTCCGTTTCCTGATGTGTGTATCACTTGAACCTTTTTTCTCAGCTGTTTTCCCTAGTCTATAAGGTGACGCATCTTTCCCTCCTCCCTCTCTCTCTCTCTCTCTCTCTTGCCCTCACTCTTTTTTCCCCACTCTGGGTCCGCTAGCTGACATAAAGGTTGTGTGAAAAATTACAACAGTGCTGAATATTAGAAGTGCCTGCGAAATACTTACCCGACCTATCCATCACCACAGGGACACATGGGTTTATCGTGTGTGTGCTTGCGTGTGTGTGTGTGTGTGCGTGTATGTTTTTTTATGGGGACCCAGAAAGTCATGGCGATCAACCTGTCGGTGCTTTGTATATGATGGGTGTGAGTGTTCTGTGTGTATAACCTTGCATATGGTATGCTTTCACCTGATGGGACAGTTTGCCAGTTAACCTCGTCATGATGAGGAAATCCATCATTATCGCTACAGCTCAGGTATCAAAGAGGACGTTCACACACTCCCACACTCTTTTGACCTTGCCCATACAAAAATCACACTCGCACAGGCCTCTTTTTTATAGCTAGCATTAAGATATGTCTTGTCTGGGCACTTTGATTGAACTACATTAACCTTACAGTGTGCTTGGCTCAAATTTTGTCTCACCATGTCGCAGTATTTTTTTATGGAAACCAAGCTTGCGTTCAGGATGTGTGCAAAGTAAAACATAATTGTATTGCAATTGTGATGAAGTGCATGTGTACACACATCACAAAGTAGGGAGGGGGGGGAGTCTGAATGACTACACCTAGTTGAACACCCAGGCTGATGCTTGATTGCATCACGTTTGTGCAACAATGCCTGTTTTGTTCGCCTAATTATTTCTTACACAGTTTTCTTTAGGGGCCGATACATGAATGCTCAGAAATGTTGATGAAGTATCACTTTACACTCACACTTAGACATCAAAATAAGACACACAGTTGAAAAGACAAGAACACGCTGTATGTATGTAACCCGTACATGCATGTCTGCTGTGCTGTAACTTAAAGAAAAGGAAGAATGCGGGGTAGCCTCATAAGTGACTCTGCTTGCGTTCCACATAGCAGGGTCTCAGAGAGCAAAACAACCGAAAACCGTTGTGGGACTTTTTACAAAGAGCTCTGTACGTGCAGTAATCACATTAAACTTGCGACACTGTAAATTAAGAAGGTCTACGGTTTAGTGACCCTGAAGTCTTTTTTAAAAGGTCCATGGCATCAACCCCACACAGCAGGTATAAGTGTTGCACAAAAAAATAAATAACTGAGGTTTTCAGAGGGCCCAATGGCCAGCACCATCTTTGATTTGAGAGGACAAAAAACACTTGTTATTGGAAATCACGCAATATTAAATTAAACAAAACCCCATTCTGAAAAGAAAAGTAAACAACCTATGTGACCTGGCAAGCGCTGTTTTATAGTGATTACTGCATGTAGGGAAGAGCTGGTTGTTAAAGACAACCACTGATTTTTTGGATGTATAGCTCTGCAACTCTGCAATGTGGAACGCAAGCAGAGTCTCTGATGAGGCTAGAAGCAGTGGGCTGTTGTTAATTGTGTGCTGATGAAACTATTGTGTCTATAGTCATTATCATTATGCTGCGAGTTGTTGATTTTTCTTTGGCAAACAAAACACATGTAGATTCTATACCAATGAAGCTCTTTTCACTCAGCAGAGACAGAGAAACAGACAGAAGACAAGCTTATGGCAGTTTGTTCTCTGATTGCTTCTTGTTATTGCTACCAAACTGACTGATGTGTCTGTTATTTTGTTGATTAGTTGTACGGTATGTGTTGATTGTGCTTTATTACCTAACGTATGTAGTGCTAATGGGAATTAAATGGACTGAAATGGTGAAACATCAAAGTCAAGAATGGGTAACGAGGAAGAACACGTGTGTGTGTGTGTGTGTGTGTGTGTGTGTGTGTGTGTGTGTGTGGGTGGGTGGTTGTGTGTGTGTGTGTGTGTGTGTGTGTGTGTGTGTGTGTGTGTGTGTGTGTGTGTGTGTGTGTGTGTGTGTGTGTGTGTGTGTGTGTGTGTGTGTGTGTGTGTGTGTGTGTGTGTGTGTGTGTGTGTGTGTGTGTGTGTGTGTGTGTGTGTGTGTGTGTGTGTGTGTGTGTGTGTGTTTGTGTGTGTGTGGGTGGGTGTGTAAAGGTCAGTTTGTAACTTTTAATTTGGAAAAAATCTAAAAGTCTCCAATTCTTTCCACATGAAAACTGGAGTGCACTTTTAATTTAGAAATAACCTAGCCCTGCTGCTAAAAAGTTCCTTCCAACCTCTGATCTATTCTACAAAACTGATTTTAAATTTGAAAGAGAGATGAAGCGAGGGACGGTGAGAAGTATAGGACAGAGAAACACCTTGACAACGGTTTTGGATAGAGAGCCAAGCACTGAGAGATACATTAATGAATGGAGAGATTTACTCATTTCCTTTGGTTTGTTGATGAATTCCCATTGTGTTCTTGGCTTTGGCAATGTTGTTCGTTTACAATTCATTCCTATGATGCATACTTGATTGAAAATTAAACAAAAAAGATGAGCAGCAGCAGTGTGTGCGGTACAGCGACAGAGGGAGAGATATCATGTTCAATCAGCATGAGACTTCACTGAGGTGGAATAAAAAAAAACACCTTATTCATTTTAAAATCATTGTCTTCATGTTTTTGGAATTGGGAGACGGATGGACTGAGAGAGGGAGATAGGGCACTGTTAAAGAGGCACTGTGACTGTGAATGTCTTCAAACTTAGCTAATTCTGTGTACGCCATACTCAATCAGTTTGAGCATTATGCATGTGTGTGTGTGTGTGTGTGTGTGTGTGTGTGTGTGTGTGTGTGTGTGTGTGTGTGTGTGTGTGTGTGTGTGTGTGTGTGTGTGTGCGCGTGTGTGTGTGTGTGTTCCATGGTGTGTAGCAAGTTTGTGATTTCCCAGGCCTGTTGTGTCATGGCTTATTGAATAAGCTCAATGCTTCACTGTATATTCAGCGTAATCGCTATAGATTTACGTAAGGACAGCAGGGGAAAACCTATGGCTGGTTTAATGTATTGATCTGACACACTCTTATCGCTTTGCCATGCTTCCATGTGTAAGTATGGGTGTGTTTGGATGAAAATATCAGACTGTCAAGGTTCAAGGTGCACTCCTCTGATATGATGAGGTTGGCTTGATTACAGATTTGTAATACAATGGATCAATGCTGACCAAGTGTGGGAACCCAGTACCCTGAACCGATTCTTATTCAATTTAAGGATCATTATTTTCTATCAAAACAATGTAAAACCCTTCACAACATCATTTGAGCATATACGTTTTTTTTTTTATGTTCAAGGTCAGTTCAATTGCTTACCATCAACACAGAATAACAGTGTGTCCGAATAGAGCGAAACGAGTGAAAGAGAACCAAGAAGAGGTTCTCCATAGAGAGTGAAAATCCTCCCATAGTCCCACGCTAACCTCTGTTCCGCTTACACTCACTTTCTTAACCCGATGGGATTTTCTCAGCAGGTGTTTCCTAAATCTTTTTTGACAAGCTGAAATGTGCTCCTAGGTTTTTCTGTCTGTGTCGTAGGCTAAATGGTTATGTAACGGTTCGGCACATTGTTTTAACTGAGATAATACAACAATTGTGTCAGCATTTGAAAACTGCAACTCTCATGAGGCTTTGACTGATATGCTTAACCCTCATCCTAAACAACGTATTTTACAGACATGGACTGCACGACAGGGTCACCAGAGGCCCCAAGCAAAAAGTACTTGAAGAAACACCCATCAAAGAAAAATAATATATCTATGTGTATTCTTTATTCTTTATTCTTTATTAAGTTATGTGAATTATGCCATATAAGAGAAAAAAAAAACTACAGGTCTTTATCATGCAGAAAATGGAATGGAAGTGTGTTATGGAAATATCAGTGTTTTAGAGTTACTCTGCTCTCTGTCAACTTCAAAATGACAGAGAGAGCTCCTGTACTCACCCTGATGTTCTATGGCACTTTAGATTATACAGTTTGGCAAAAACAAACTCAATACATAGTTATATTTATTAAAACTTCATAAGCGGAATTGACTGGGGTCAAAATGACCCTGATCATCATTTGTTTTTTTTAAACGCAGAAATTAGAAGAGAATCAGAACCCAACAATATTTAGTCATGTGGAACACATTGATTGACAAAGTCATGACAATTGGAACGATAGTGGGCTGATTTTGATCGGTTTGGCTCAACGTTTGGTTTGTTCTCATATTAACCATTGAATTTCTCTGTCTCTCTCTGTATGTATCTCTGTTTTTTTAGGATGGTATGGGGAATCTGCGGGTGACCGAAGAAGGTGTTCGACTGGAGGGAGTGTCCGAATTCTTATTGCCTCTATACGTCAAAGAGATTCAGTCTCGTAGGGTAAGACCACATGTCTGTGTCAGTGTATGTGAGATAGTGAGTGTGTCTGTGCTTATATAGAGCGACAAAATGATTAGTTATAGAACAACACATCTAGGCATCCTAAAACAGGTTTATTACTTTTAAAAAAAAATTTCCAGTATTTGTTGTCCTGAAAATGTTACATTGTTAAATTATGTGGTGAGGATGCACGTTGGTGTGTGTGTGTGTGTGTGTGTGTGTGTGTTTGTTTTTTCGTCTGTGTACCCCTTTCACCCCTTTAATGAGAAAATCAAATGTTGTTCCCAGCATTCAGGGCCTATTTGTAATGTATCTGACATATTACAGTGCTGCATATATACCAGTCCTCATCCATATCTCCATTCATCACACACAAAATCACCATCGATCCCGTCAGCTGAAGCAACATAGCCACTATGTCACTCTATCTAGGACAATCCATGTTATATTGTGTGCATGTGTGCCTCAGTGTGTGTGTGTGTGTATTCATACTGTATGTATGAATAGTAAGCAGGGGGATTGACTTTTAAAATGTCACTCTTTCACTAACAGTGTGTGTGTGTGTGTGTGTGTGTGTGTGTGTGTGTGTGTGTGTGTGTGTGTGTGTGTGTGTGTGTGTGTGTGTGTGCGTGTGTGTGTGTGTGTGCGTGTGTGTGTGTGTGTGCGTGTGTGTGTGTCAGATTTGTCAGAAATAAAACCTACAAAAGTAGTTGGATACGAACATTTCCCTACTTACTAATTTTGAGATCTACTTAGTACATACTAAGCAAAACATTGCGCATTGGTCCACTTTGACAAGCGTTGCATACTATATCGTGCCACTGTCAACTAACACTACATAAAAACACAAGCGTTCTGACAGGATGTGTAGGGCCACATGGCAAAGAACAGATCTCTCACATTCACTACAGAAACATCAGGGTACATACTGTATAGGGACATGGCATAGTGTACCATCAAAATGGTGTGGATGCAAACATAAAAGGCTAGGCTAGAGACACTTAACTAAGAGTTGTTCAATTTAGACCAACCTAAATCAGATTAACATAGAGATTTGGCAGGATAAGCTATGGACCTAACAGGTTTCAATCAGGTAACACGTACAGCACGTAAGCCGTTCTAGGCTGTAAAAAACCGAATAAGAAGTCCTCCAAATGATATGACCAAATACATTGTTTGTTCATTCCCTGTGTAACGTCACTACGAATACCCTGAGCTGACGGCATCGTTTGTCTGTGCCTTTTAAAACAGAAAAGACAATTCAAGACTATTGTACAAACAGAAACGACTTGGTTGTTCAGTGAAAACGTATGGTGTGGGTTAAAATGACTGCTCTGTTGAAGCTATTGTCATAGTCGCAGTATGTCATGCTTTGAGAGAAAAAAACAATTCTGACTGATGATTGGAAATGGGAAATGAGCAGAATTTAAGTCTGTTTGTTTGACTAATCCATCCACTCTGACATCATACTTGCATGCACCTTGCACACATGCTTCATGGCAACATCAGCACACGTCCTCCTTTAGAGGCTAGAGGGCTTTGTCACTTGAACGTATAGGGCAGTTGTCAAGACGTCTGATGCTGTCTTTATTCGGTCTCCTTCGGCACTAAAGCAACATCGACTGTTTGACACATTTTACAGGAGAATCAACACATTAGCTGTGCAGACAGGTGTCTGACAATGTTAGGGTGTTTCAAAGTTGAAGGTGATTCACTGCCACCTTGTGGATAGGTGTGGTATAACTGAGTTGCAAGATGTCAGTGTTTTTTCTTTCTTTCTTTCTTTTAGCTTCATGTCTTTGTCTTACATTCTGTATAGATGGGGGATTTACATAGTATGTGTATGCAATGTTTTGCATTTACTTGAAAGATGATTTCAATCCAAGCAAGAGGCTGTGGGATTATCTTCAGAGCAGCAGGTTTTGTAGGGGTATTTCAAGGTGAGTTTGTTGACTTAAAAAGGCACACTGAATTCAATGTTGTGTCTTGCTCTCTCTCCTCTTTTCCCACACAGGCCTGTCTTTAGTGAGAACACACACACACACACACACACACACACACACACACACACACACACACACACACACACACACACACACACACACACACACACACACACACACACACACACACACACACACACGTCCACTGACTCTTGCCACAAGGCCCTATAATTGTTCCCATAGGGACCCCATGAAGACCTATCACCACCACAGGAGACACAAGGAAAACACATTTTATTCTGCTCTCTCATCCCCCTTTTTGATTTGACTTGTCTTTTTATGTCGCTCATGTCCCTGTTATTAGGCCTTTTCTTCCTCCACCCCCTGTATATGAAGTTCCTTTCTATCCCTTTATTGTCTACTCTCTGTTCTGTCTTTGACTCCCATCCCTCTATGTGATACTGGCTCCCTGTAGATAGGACTCATTATGTGCAGAAGATAGCCTGAATAATGGCTTCACTGCTGGGGGAAAAATATGTATGTATTTAGAGAGATTGTGTAGATATATTTATGTGTGTAAAGAGATAGAGGTTAGGTGTAAAAGAAGGCATGGAGCCCGAGTAAAGGATTGTTGAAGCTGCAGAAGAGATGATTGAGTTTGAAAGACAACAATACTAAGGGGTGTCCTTGATTAAGAATTGACATAGTCAAATTTGTTTGGCATGTCCTAATAGACGACCAATCTTTCTTTTTCTATATTTTTACACTTTGAATAGGCTTTTATTTATATTTATTTATATCACCATTGGTGATGCATCATGATTAATTGGGAGAAACCAAGCAAACCCACGTGAAATCAGACATATAGCCTGAATAGAATGCTGCTTGTTTCATAACCACATTTTGCAACTATTCGACTTTGAGTTTGGCAGTCAAATCGGCTTCTTCGATGGAATCATGGAATACTGGACTATGTGGGATGGCCCCTAAACAATGCATGTGTGAAACATAGTGAAAAAGTTCAGAGCAGCAACAGAAATTGGAGAACTCCTCTCATCCACATCCTGTTGTGCAGCGTAAAGGAAGGCAGCAGAAATAAGGGGGGTGGTGGAGGGGGGGGGTGAAGGTGGGAGGATGCCATAACTTTATTTTTTGTAGTTTGTCAGTTTTAGATTTATAACTCCCTCTCTCCGCCTCATACTTTCTCTGTGCTTTTCCTCTGGGGAACCTGAGCGAGCCTAAACTTCTCCAACTCTGGACCTGTAATTGAATAGCAGAGAGTTCTAATGGAACATTAGGCTGTTCCTGTCTTGACAGGTCCCTATTGATTTTGACTTTCCAGCATTGTAAACGATGTAACTGAAATGGATGCAGACCCTGGTATAAGCCATGATTGTAGGACTATTGCTGTGGAAATGTTACGCAGCGGCAAGTCTTTACTGTTTCACTGTGGTTTTGTCTGACTTCAATAGCGCGTTACTTTGGATGGCTTGTGCTTGCATCACGCTCTAAAGAATAATAGCAGGTCGTTTTTGTACCTGTCCATGGCTTTTGTTTTTGATGAAAAGAAAAGTCCACAAAGTCAAACTGAGCCATATGATTTTAATTGCATGTCATCTTGGGGTTCATGATGCTGGCAGGTTTAATAATAGCTTTTTATGAGATATTATTGTCTTTTGTTTGTGGTCATGTCTATGATACTGTGTACCATGTTTTTTTATGTCCACAGCGCTCTTCATCTTTGTGAAGGTGATGCCTTTCATGTAAAAACATAAATTAATTAATAAAATCCCAAGCTTTCATATGGACAACCTGTCAACAGGAAGGCCAACCACTAGGAATGTTCGATTCGATTTGCATAAGGAGTCTCTGGTGGCGAGGGACTCAAATGCAATTTAAACGATATTACATACTGTCAGTGTATCAAAAGGAGTGGGGAATTATTCTACAGAAAGAAGACTATCTATATGGGATTACAATTATTATAAAGTGAATGTTGTTTGGTGCCTTTTTTCATACTTAACCTGGTTGATCATGCAAATACAGCATGTCAGGAACAAGGCTAGTGCTCTCACAGTAACACGTTTCATCCCATGCCTTAATGGTTTGGGGAATTTTCTTTTTGCCTGTCGTGAACGTCATTCGGCATGTACTTAACTATGTCTGAACTTTCCGCCACTATGCTCACCCACACATTAGCTTTAAAGATAATGCCTTGGGATACAGGCAGAGGGGGGAAAAGATTGGACTTATTGTGCAAATATTCAGTACAGTATTATAATAGTCTTTAGTCATAAGTCGTTCCCTTACCTGTGACACTATTACAGTTCATCAGGGCTTAGTTGTTAATGTTTGTTAAGCTAAAACGTGACATAGGAAAGCTGATGGCAGTTAAGGATTATCGTATCTATGTCTAAAGTGTAAATACCTTAACCGGTTTAATTATTTTTTATTGGAAAGTCACCCTCGACTTGTGGTGCGTATTATATGACTTCAGCCACCATCTATTCACCAGCTTAAAATGTTTCATGATAGTGTGAGCTTTTTTTTTCTTTTCTATAATTCATTATTTTCCTCTCCTATTGCTTCAAAGTGTATCTCACCAGTCTACCATAAAAGAACACTCAGCATGTGCTGTCTCCAAGTCCATCAATGGAAAGTTTACTTGATTTAAACAGCGTGTCACCTTTCACCGGTGGTGCTTTGCTACATGAGGGCTTTCTCCAGTCTTCAGAAAAGGAATGACTTTAGACACACTCTGTGATAAGAAGTAGATGAGAGCTGCTCACATGCAGAGATCCTGTCAGATGTCTAAGCTTTTTTCTGTTTTGTCCAAAACATTAGAGAATATATCAAATTAAAAGTATTTGCTGCCACTGAAGTTAAATTGAAGATAATAGGAAGACAGTTAGAGAGAGAGCTTTTCAGAGAATTGGATCATTTTCCCGGTCAAGACTGAGCTTAGAGTGGTGTGTGTGTGTGCGTGTGTGTGTGTGTGTGTGCTTGAGCATTCGGGTGTGTATGTGTGCACAGCTGTCTGCGTGTTTGTCTGTAAATGTTAAAAATGATTGTGTGTCCGGCTGTGTACCTGATGTGTGCCAGACGTGGTCGCGACCCATTTAAAAATAGTCTCCATTAACATTTAACAGCATTTCTCAGAATGTCAGGAGAATGAAAGTCACATTGGACCCTGGAGGGGAGGGAGGAAATTATACAAAATGAATACGAATACTAATCCATTGCTCCAAAAGAGCATTCCATCCATCCCTTCTGCTTCTGTCTCAGAGGTCACATCTTACGAGAGCCACAAAAAATCCCTTCATCACAGAACTTGACAGGAGAAAAAAATTTGAATTATGCCGTAGAATGTTAAATCTAAGACTTCTGATAATGATGTCATCCGAGTGGATATTGCTTCAGCCAAAGTCTGTCAATAATCAGAAGTGTTTTGACACGTAAAACACTGATTTTTGTTTGCTAAAAAGCCAAAATACCTGCTCCTAAACACCTTCCCTTCCTCGTAACTAATCCTGGCTGTAGGCAGCATATCCGTTCACATCCATAAATGGGGCATTGCTGGCATAAAGACAGTAGTAACCACTGAGCACAAGGCCATCAGCCTTGTGCCAGCATTCCATTTAACATTTGATTTAGTGAACTACACACACTCAGGGTCATTGATAGTTGGCTGGATTTCTTCTGGAACGCAGTTACATTTTGGAGCTGAGTTTCTTTATATTCAAGCTGTGATACCCCACGATCTTGGTTTTCTGTGCAGTAATTGGCATAATGATCAGGCAGGAAGATAGCTTTGTACAAATGAATTTATATGTTTGCCCAACAGCAAGTTTCAATGATAGCATCAGTGGGGTGAAATGGGGGCCTATATTAGGTAAACAGACAGTCAAGACAGAGATGTTTCATTTTGCAGCTAGAGCTATGCATCAGTGTGTTACGGTATTTGTTCAGTGTAATCACCATGTCAAATTAAGTGTGCGAAATGAATGCTCTAACATGAGAGGGATTCATGTTTAACCACACTGGCCGACTGGCTCAAATCAATAACACCAATCACAGTGTGGTGAGTAATAATTGAAGATAAGTGTCAAATATAGCAATGAATGACATAGGCTGGTTGAGCATTTACTCTAATTTGCCTTTATTCCTCCTCCGTCTATTCTGTTTTCTTCATTTAATTGAGATTCATACCATTATACTAGCCTGGCTCCGCCCGCCTACCTACTTCCGCCCAAATTTAATTTTCCCTTCAGTAGTCATTTCATTTTCATTTCATTTAACTTTTATTTATCCTCGAGAGACCAATTGAGGGGTGACCCTCATTTTCAATGGTGTCGAGTTCAAACAAATTCCAAGGAAAAACAACAATGCATACACAATATTCAATGCAAATACATCAAATACACAACAACAGGTGAAGAGAAAAAACAAAAAACAAAAAAACAATTGAAACATTTACATAGTGGTGAAGAGTGGCAGCAATTAAAATTAAATTAAATGGGTGAAAGTACAATATAGCCTAATTAAAACAGTTACAGTTACAGTCAGTCTGGGGCTGGGGTGTATTAGTGGGATCCTGCTCGAACAGATTTCTGAGTGTCCAATCAGCGAACAGAGCGAGTGGCTGAAAACGATGACGTCGAAGTCGTGCTCCAGTTTCAGTTGAATGCTGCGTTCCTTTATACCCGGAACTCGCAAATGTCCGACTTGGTAGTTCCGAGTTCCGACCTGTCTGTGTTCCAGTGCATCTGCTCGGGAAAGTATGGACGCCTACAACCTTTCTCATCCAAATAACTAAACATTAGGCTCTAGCAAGTTACCGTTGCCAGGTACCGGTAGATCCATAGACCACAATATGTTGTGAAGTCGGAGATTTCCGAGTTCCCAGTACAACTGGAACGCACCGTCAGAAGCCGGCTCATGGCATACGTCACAACCAAACGTTATGCGATTGGTTGGCTGATCCAGAGTGGTACTGGGCAGATCCAATAGTTTTAAACTTCAACAGACACCTGCCTCCAAGTGAGTGAACGTTTGCCAAATAGAGCAGTTACAGACCTTCTGTACGAATGAAATGAAGTACGATGGTCTGGTAGCACCAGGCTTTGAGAAGGAGCAGCTTTAGCCTATTTGGCTAATTTCCAGCTGTAGTCCCCGGCCAGTTGTCAGTAGGCAACCTACAATACATAACAGTAAAACAAAATAAAAAATACATTACATTTATAATTACAGCAGGCCTGAGCAAAAAGGGGAAAAAGACAAACAAGCATATTGCACTCAGTTGGAGCAAGAACAAACAGGCAAGCACAGATGATGGCAAAGATATCAAGGCAGTTCATGCAACAACAACACAACACACAGGAGACAAAGGAAAATAGGCCACAAAGATCACATTGAAAGCACATAGGGCAGAACATGCAGGCAGGTAGCAGAGATGGAGCGGCAGCAACAATGACTAAGACTACGTCACATCAAACACACACATCACGTCTGACAGAAATGAATGTGTGCAGTTATAATTGTCGGACAGCCATGTTTTAAGGTGTGCTGTAAAGGTGGAATATGTATGTATATCATTGATAGTGGTAGGCAGTGAATTCCAATTTCGTATTGCTCTAACAGAAAATGATTGTTGACCAATATTTTGGGCATGATATTTTAAGAAAAGAAAAAAGATTCATAATAGATTAATAAGTTTGCTTTGAGGGTAGAATGTCACATTTTGTGCTTAGATATTGGATATTCCAGTTGCCTCTCATATCATTTTCATTGAGGGCTGAGCTTAATCAATGGGCAATGCCAAGACTTTGCTCTTTGTCTCAGTAAAACAAAAACAAGCCTTGCCAGTTATTGACTCATTCATCGTTATAAAGAATGTAAAGGATGACAGACTGCTCTTAACAGAGTGCTACAATCACAATTACAACTATTTGTTTTATAAGTATTGATTTTTTTTTCTCATGCATTTTCAACTTCATTCTCAACAATCTAGAAATTGATTCTAGTAATATTTAAACTTATCTCTCAAAAGGTTCAAGCTTTGTTCTCTTCTTTTCATCCCACTAGGCTTATACTCCTTCACAACTATTCTCTCTCACATGTCATCTATTCTTATTGTTATCGATTTGTAGAGATTGAGTGGTGGTATTCCTAGGGAAGAAAAAAAAATTAAAAATTAAAAAAAAAATATTGTGTTCAGAACTGTGCCAGCACAATTGTGTTGCTTTATTACACAGGCCAACTAACACAACTATATGTGTTTTATGTTTAAATAAATATGCTTTACATATTTATTTCACATGCATAAGCAATATAAATGTGGCCGTGCTCATGCTGAAAACCCATTCTCACTTACACCCAGAAATACACAGCACTAATATTGACAATGCATGTGTACACACCACTGCACACACCTTGTCCTTTGCTGGTATTATGTATTCACAGGTTGTTTCTAAGGGAACGGTTACAATCCACTGTGTAAAAATTAATTAACGGTGGACATTTGAATTAATTAACAGGACGGGAGTGTGGCATTACACTGATTTGGCCTTGTGACATTAAACACTCGCTCATACTCACACACACTCATACACACACACACGCATCTTGCACTGAGGAGACACACAGATTAGATTTAATTAACATTGTGCAGATCATTGGCACACTGTGGTTCAGCCTTAATTACATATTGTACTGGTCCTCTCTGTGATTGAGTATGAGAGAAAGTGCCCGACAAAAGGAGAGGTACGGCCATCAGCTGCATTTCAGTAACAGGACCCTGAGTGCAAAGTAAGCAGTTTCATTTTCTGCTGCTCATTTGTTACATCCGCATATTGGCAATTGTTAGTTCTCATGCTTACTCAGCCGGAAAGGTGAGACATATACGATTTGCAGCACTTATCTTTACTGAAACTCACATAGTCTCCAAAGGAATATTGTAGCAAACACTTTTAAGTGTAAATTCTGTATCTTCTGTATAGGCTTAACGCTCTGAAAAGTGTGTGGTTTGCTGCTTCACAAAGGAGTCATCTAGCTGCTGGATTCAGTGGGGATTCACTGCAGTTACAATACATGGCAATTGTGAACCAGTTTCAAAGGAAAATATTTATTCAACTGTACATAAAAAAAACTTTGTAACCACTCTTGCAGTATAACCCACAATAATCCCCTTTCCATTTGTGATGCTCCTAGCACAGCAATAGTTGAACTGGATTGCTATTTGCCACATGCAACTTAACAGCTTAGTTTATGAGTTGAATGTTCAGAGTTCAATGTCTGAGCTATTATGTTGTCATTTGTTTGCACTCTTGGGATGGTTGTGTCTTGCCAAATAGAGAATAAACCATTGGTTACACCAAAGTGCCAAAGTGATTGACACACCCATTTAATAGTTGAAAAGCAACGTCGAAATGTTAAAGTATCATTAAAAGGACAGAACATTGTTGACAATGTTTTGCTCAGGCCTGGTTTAAATCAAAGTCTGCAAGTCCCCTGCCATTGTATCAACAGCCTCAGGATGAGTATTCTCGTGCATTTATAATCTGTTTTATACATCCAGCAGATCTCCTGAGGTAAACCCAACCTAATTGTTAAGTGCTCCAGGTCTGCTGAATAATTTGAGGAGAGTACCGTGACATCGATAGAGATAAAGTAGCACAGAAATGTGTTGATTAACAAGCACACTTTGCCACTTTGGCATACGTGTGGCAGTGATACCTCTTCTTGACAATGGATGACTCTTATTAGTGAATATGATTTGGCATACTTGAGTCTAACACTTGTTATAAAGGTAGGGCAGACTTTGCAAAAGCCACTGGAGGCATTATGAGGATAATGCTTTTAGCACTCGGAGAGCCTCTCTATCCTTCCTCAAGCAGTATGAGCAGCAGTTTCCATACATGATTCTCTCACATGCGGGTCTTCCCTGGTGATATCAAGAAGAATTCCCGTTTTCTTAACATAGATATCTTCCGTCTCTGGGGCCATTGCATTGACAATAGCGATAGCTCTGCCACTGAGAGCATCCCAGTGGTGTACTCAAATGTCAGCCTGGCACTGTATGGGGTGGTAACCGAAGATCCCTTTCTCCCTTAAGATGTTGCAGCCTGGCACAACTTTAGAACAGAACAGCCAAGTGTCAAACCAAAACAATGGGGATGCTTCCATTGTTCTCTCCTCCAAAGATACTGCCTGGAAAAAAGTTGAGTCGAAACTGGCAAGCCGTGGCTTTGGTAATTGGTCCGCCCACATGAAGCAACATTCATAATACTACTATACTATTTCAAATCACAAGTCAGATCCAGAGGGTATGGATAGCATACAAGACCCTCTTTCAGAGTGAAAACCCATGCAAAAAATACCCATGAACAGAAATATCTGTAGCAAAATTACCGTATATACTGTATATAAATACTGAAACCTTTAATCTATAAAGTAACAAAACGAAGAAAAAAAAATCAAGTAACTAGTTTAGTTTATGTTTAGTTTAGTTTATTTAATTAGGACACATTAACATTAATGGTGCAAGGAGGGAACGAAGCCCAATGGGCCTGTACAGAGTTCCACCCCTAAAACTGAATTTCAATTTTTAACCAATGAACGTGTATACAAGTTTAAAGATGCTCCAAGGAACTTTCTTTGGACAGAAGCAGTAGTGTTTTAACTATGCCAGCTGTAGTTCCTGCGTGTGCATACCAAACACATTACGAAAAACTATATTCAAATAGCATTCTTTGCACTGATGGTCTTGTTTGCTGTCAAGTGTCATTTATGATCATTGGAGGAAGAGTTAGACTGTTTCAGACATATTTAAAAGTTCCTCGTTGCACCTTTAAAGCAATATATCTGGCTGTGAAAATAAATAAATAAAAAGTTTAAATGTGGTGTTTAAATGTCTATGCTGAGGTAAGTGTTGTATGACTGCAACCACAAAACCATCCCTATAGTATAGAGGACCGGCAAGAGGATAGACATAATGTAACTATAAGGGCCACACTGATAATAGACTTTTCACATAGACAACAGTCAGTCTACCACTTGCATGCTGTCAAATAATGACATGTTCACTACACATTATAGAAAATGAAAACATCCCAACTGGTTCATTGAACTTCATGGGTGTACGAACCGTTCTGTCCCTTCTATCTCTGTCACGTTTTATCCTTCCCACCAATTCCCTGTTGTCCCTCTCACAGTCTCATCTCCTCTTTGTCAGCCATTCCCATTTCATGCAGTGTTTCACCATCACAAGGATCCACTTCATCTCGCTCTTCTCCCGCCCTTCTTCCCCATCGCCAGTAATTATGGAGGCAACTGCTCGACTGGGGATTTCATCACATGGCTGAGAGCTCTGCCGAGATGCCAACATCAGGAAAACCCCTGTCACAGCAATGAGACACTAACAAACCACAAGACATATTGAGCAGTTAGAAAATGAGCCAAAAGGCCCCGAGGAGCTGTGATTAAAGCCTCAAATCAGAAACCAAAATGCAAGCGCAAAAGGTTTCCCTAAGAATGTTAGCGTTGAGGTTTGGAAAGAATAATTATTTTCCTCCTTTGATTGTCTTCATTGAAAGACTGTACCAAATTTACACTGTAAAAAAAAAAGCTTAGTGAGTAATCATTTCACACCAAAAGCGCTAATTGTAACACTTGATTGGCTTTTGGCACAGCAAGAAATCTCTAGAATCTCTGAGACTTTAAGTCCATGTATCTGAAAATTCTTGAAAATCTTATCGACCCAGTTCCCTCTGAAAAGTCTGTCTAAGCAGAAGAAAGAATAGCAAAGCATTTTTTTTTGGTGCGCTATTTAACAGGATTGGGCCTTTATACAAAATAAAAACATGAAAACTCCCACCAGCCGCAAGCCCCCAGTGTATCAGAGTACTCAGTGAGCGGCAGCCACAGTGCTTCCAACACTGCTCCTGTGGGGGGGAAGAGAGAGGCCCAGCATACATTATTCAATAGCTATATATGTGGGATAACAAGCTAGTGAGACTGAGCTAGATAAAAGACACATGAGTAAGTGTTGAGAGGGGAGAGAGGTAAATTTAATTGACTGGTCACTTTGGAACATAAAACATGTTGATGCATTTAGGCACTCAGCACGTTACACTCTCTCTGCTCTGTACATCAATAACTGGTAAAACAAAACCAGTGTGTTGAAAGCAATAGCCTTGGCAATTACGGTGTTATTTTCCTCTCTCGTTCATCGTGTGTTGTTTCGTGTCATTTCTTTTAACTGCAACGCCACTGTCTACGATGTAGATCAGGTTTGAAACCGATCACCATGAGTCAAAAGTTAAGACCTTCCTGTTTTATATTTCCCCTGGCAAATGATAACTGTGATCTAGACAAGCCACGGGAACCTGCAGCCTGTAGGCTAATAGAACGGTTATGTGTAATGTATTCCTGTTGGCTATGATAGCTATCTGGTCCATCCTGCTTTGGTGGAACGGATTGTCCTGACTCTGTAGAGGGGGCAGGGTTAAAGAGAAGAGTCTGTATAGCCATTAAATAAAAAAAAGGGTCTTTAAAACGCGAACATACACACAATAGCAATAGGGCTTGTTACAAATGAAAAAATAAAAAGATATGTTATGATCCCCTGGGGGAATTGGACAGAACAGAGACAGCAAGGAAACTACAGAACTAAAGGGGGATACCCGAGCAATAAAACATATAGAAGGACATTTAAGAGATGTGTAATTATTCTGAAATACATGATATCGTTCCAAAAATGGATATTTGGAATTCATGGCCAATGTAAGCCACAGAACACCAGTCATGTTAGAGAGATGAGTGAAGGAGCAAGTGTGTGTGTGTGCTTGTGCGTGTGTGGGTGTGTGTGTGTGTGTGTGTGTGTGTGTGTGTGTGTGTGAGAGAGAGAGAGTGTGTTTGTGTCAGCCAGCATCGTTCATGGAAACTGAGCCTGATCAATAATCTATTAGCAAAAAGATATGTGTGCATGAGGAGGCATAAATGTGCACACACACACACACACACACACAAACACATATAAGGTCAACTAGGTCAACTATTGTCAAACTTGTTATGCACACATGCACTTCATACTCATTTTTCTCCAGTGCAGGGTTGTCTCCATGGACACTTATTTAAATGCAAACTATGATTTTCGCAAACAAACTTCAGCAGAGTGAACATATTCCTCTTATACCGCAATTATTTGTACCACAAGGGAATATGTTATGGAGCTTTGGAACTCTACCTGCTCTTCTCAGCCATGATCCTCCATCATCTCCTCTTCTCTCTCTTTTTCTCCTCTTCTCCACGGTGCCAAGGGACAAAGGAGTCCATGGAAAATGTGCATCTTTAGAGACATATATGGCCGTGATGTAGCCACAGACGTTTGGTCCTGTTGCTCTGGCTGCTCTGTATGTGTGTGCTTGAACGAGGTTTCTGTATCTAGTTCCTTGAGCTTGTTAATTTTTGAATAGAAGTTGCATACTTTATAATGTTGTACATTAATGTATGATGATCTGAATGTTGTGTGTTCTGCGGACCGGTGGGTGTATTATCACATGTGTAATCGTACATCATGCCTGCATGTAAGTTTTACATCATGGAGCGGTTCTGCTGGTTGACACTGGCGTCCCTCAGTGCAGGATATATCCTTCAACATCCCACTGCTTCAATACCATGAGCAGTTCACAATTGATTTCACTTTGCCTCCAAGCAAGTCTAAAACAGAAATAAGTGTTCATACATGATGGAGTGCATTCACATTAGGGCTGTGCTAAAATCTGTTTATCTAATAACTTATGTGATATCCTTATGATTTCTAGCTGAAAAAAATCCACATTTTGAAAAAGAAAAAGCGTTAAAAATTGGTTTTGAACTACAGTCTCATCTCCTGTAGATGTCACAGCACGGCTAGTTGCCTAGAATTGCCGGTTGCCAGTCTCTGTGTTGTGGCTGGAAGCAGCATGGTCGACACAAATGGCAAAATTAGAGTAGCCCCTTCAAAATACAAAGCTGAATATCAAAATATATCTGAATTTGCAACATATCGCAATGTATCGTGATATACAGTATAGTATTGTGAGCCACTCGATGGATATTGTATTGTGAAGTCCTTGCCAATACCCAGACCTAGTTTACACTGTACACAGTGAGTCGCATACAGTACACCTGCAGCCTCTTTTCATTGCAGGATTTGCTGTGTGTTTCTGTGTGTGCACAGGGGTTAATATCCAGACAAAGAATGCATATAAAAGCTGGTGTTTATGTTAAGGGAACTCCCCTATGATGATCATGGAAGCTGAACAAAACGAATGACAGTACTAACTATGTTTAATTTAACCTTATAAAGTACTGGTGCCTGGTCAAGGGTATACAGTATTCCTGCCGTCTTCCCTTGCATAGAATGAGAGGATATACACATTGGCGTATAGCACACAACTCTGGCCTCAATACATTAGTATTAGTAGTTATTTTTGTTGTCTATTATTTCTTATCGTACCACATGCTGACTCGTTTGTTCAGCTTTGGCAGAAACTCTCAGAAATAGATTTGAATAATGCTGCAAAAGGACTAACAGCACCCTCAGATTGTGTGCTTAAGACCATTATATCGAAATGTATTTGCAGGCGCTTATCTGAGGAGTTATGTAAAATCCCTCGGATGTACTTTATCTCTAAGCCCTCAGGTTGGAAGGTATCATTGTAAAACCTCACTTTCAGGATATATTTTTTTTGTGAAGTTATTGAATTTCAAACATGGGTTATATATAGGGGAAGGTGGGGTGATTTGTGCATTTTGGAAGATGCAAAACCCCTTGTTTCTAGAAAACCGTGGAAGAAATTGGAAATGTGACCACATATTTAAGAAGAGCCATCCATTTGACTCATCCTGTAAAGAAGGGAGACACAAGGAATAAGATATAAGCACATTTAAGCTCAAAAAACTGTGTTTTGCCTTTCAAAGTAAAATTTCCATGATCAAGGTTTTTTGATTATTGTGTCTGAACAATTATAGACACGTTTGAAAACATTTGACACATGTTTAGTGCTTTGGTATGCTACACTTTGAGTCTATATAGTTAGCACAATGTCAACCCTAAATTGCTGCATCATGCCTATTATCCAAAATTCTGGGGATGGGGTGATTTGTGCGCAAGGGCCTGGGTGAGTTATAAGTAAGTAAGTAAGTAAAATGTATTTATAAAAGCACATTTATGACAGTTTGCACTGTCCAAAGTGCTGTACATAGTGCATTCAGTAGGTAAACAATGAAGGTACAATAACAATAACCAAAATAAAAGACGTAAAGCCCATACATCCACATAAACACAGATAGTAGTGCAGAGGTAAGATAGTTAATGGGGAGGAAACACCAGGGTGTACATATGGGTTTTGAGCCTTGATTTAAAGGCAGAAATGTAGGGGGAATCACATTTGTCAGGTGTCAGTTGGTTCCACAAGCACGGAGCAACTAGTGCAAAGTACATTTCTGAGAGTTGTGCCAGTGGCATGGCTGTATACGCTGGTCACCAAAAGAAAGTGATTGTCTACAGTAGCTCAGAAGAGAGTGACATCTCAATTCCACTTAACGACACCACTGATGAGAGTTCAGATGGCCAGAAAGATGATGATGGTGACTTTGTCATTGTGACACAATGACGCACAAATCACCCCACTACGTGGGGTGATTTGTGCGACAAGACAACTTTTTTTCCGAAAGCTATATTTCTTAAACAGTTTATTCCAGATCCAAAGTTTTTATTGCCAGGGATGCACAACATCCTGAAATATATGTACATATTTGAGTTGGAGACATAACTGTCAAGGCCTCACTTTAAAATCACTTTGAGTAAAAAGTTGCACAAATCACCCCACCTTCCCCTATATATATATTTTTTTTTAAGATATTTTTGGGAATTTTTATGCTTTATTGATAGTGTAGAGACAGAGTAGAAATGGGGCAGAGAGGGGAGTGACATGCAGAGAACGACCGCGGGCTGGAATCGAACCCGGGTCCGCTGCTAGCCGAGGCCCATGGGGGGGACGCCCTACCAACTGAGCTAAGGGCGCCCCACATGGGTTATATTCACTGTGAAATTGTAAAGATGTTAGGGAGAACAAGGGAGGACAAATCATTTGGAGCTGGTGCAAAAAAGGATATAAAAACATATATTCTGTATTTCTTTTTGTTTAAGAATTTAAGAATGTGTTGTGTAATATCAATACATTAGTTCATATTTAATCTCGTCTAGTGTGTTTTTTCACAGCTGGTTTTAATTCCTTGAGCTCTGTGACCTGACTGGTCCCTTAGACACCATACATTATTGTGAAGAAGCAGAGTGGCTGACGTAGCAGCTTCTGTTTATAGATCTATCTGGTGTTTGTCACCAAAACAAAAGCTCTGCAGTTTACCCTCCTCTGCCTTCCATCTCTATCTTGCTCTCCCTCCTGTTTTTCTCTCCTCATTCCAAGATTTATTGCTCTGCAAGACAGAAGCCGGGAGGTCCCTGCTTACCTCTCCTCCTCCATTCTACCCCCCAACTCTCCCTTTATGTGCCCCTTTACACCCTACCCCTCATTCAACCTCTGTTTACTTCAAACCCACCGACCCAACAGGCTAAAAACAACTCTGTCTGGCTATTTGAGATGGTTTGAGTTTTGGAAGGACAATACCTAACGTCAATGAGAGGTATCAGAATTTCTGGTTCTTTCATATCTACAATCTATATTCAAAAAATTAAAAAAGGAATGCTCCATCCTGTTGAAACATGTTAACAAAGCAGGTGGAGCTGCGTAGACAATACTGTCAAATCAGAGCAGCAATGAGTGCCATCTGTGTTTTTCTTTATTTGCATTTCATTTGCTTTTTTAAATTCCAACATACATATTATCTTACAATACTTTTGTTTGGCTTAAGACATCAGCTCCACCAAAACCCGCTGACCGTAAAAGTCTGGACTGTAATTCAGCTGCTGAGCAGGTATTTACATACATAGCCAACTTGATTGATTGATTGCATTTTGAATCTATACATTCACTGTGGCAATTTGCAGTAGAAAAGTAATTGTGATGGTTTTGATGTAACGCTTGCTTTCATATGTTAATATATTAATTGCATTATTAAACATGCCAGCTTCAAATAGACGTTATTCAATAGATATTTGGTAATTCAATCAATCAAGTCCATGATTGGTGTTTAATGATTCTGACATAAAGGGCCTAAAATAATAGCTTTTTTCAAAGGGACCTGACCTCCAGTCTCATGCTTGGGCCTTATTCAATTCCACTCATGCAGGCACACAATGATCGGACATCTCTTGCCTGGCCCAGAATAATGCCAGCTGACACGTTGAGATCTGAATGGATTAAAGTGATCTCAAAAGTGTTGACACAAGGCTTATACGGCAGACTGGTGACATGTTAAATAGACAATAGGGTCCCTGAATGCACACGAAGACCCTTGAACATATTAAATCCAAGTACCCAGAGAATAAGCTTGTGAGCAACTCTTGTTTATTATCTGTTGTTACATGGCCGCGGGGACTGAAAACAGCAAATTAGCACCGCACATCAACAAACACATCACTTATTTAATAGCCCTTGCTAATTAGCCGAATAAAAGTTGAAAGAGGAATGGAGGGAGGCCGCAGGCACTTTATCACACGCTGTGTGATTAGTATGCTGTTTTACCTTTGACTATATAGTATGTACTTTTTTACATTAAAACAACTGTCACTGTTTGTCCTAACTCCCCCTATGTTTAACTAATTTAACCCTACATTTCTGTACATTTCTAACCATTATGGCTTTAGTATCTCTGTCATGCTGTGGTTGTTTACAACGTCTTAGTAACAGCTAATTATCTATAACAGGGGGGCTCTTCACAGTTTAATATCAACGGAGCGGCTGGGGCTATTAAGCAGGTAGGGCAGTTGACCCTACATCCGAAGGGTTGGTGGTAGATCCCCGCCCCCTGCCACATGTCTAAGTGTCCCTGGGCAAGACACTGACCCAAGTGTAAATCGCTTTAAGTGGTCAAGTCTATTACAATATAGAAACACAGACAAATTAAATGAATCAGATGTATAGGTACGTATCCGAAGGTACTGTTCACTTCAATTGAAATTGTAATTCTCAAAAAGCCTCAAGTTTAAATTTCAATCATCACCTGAATCCCCAGCAGTTTAACAGAGATTTATAGTAAGTTTAATCAAATTGTTTAGCTCTCATTGCTTTACCATTACAATTTTGATTTACTCCTACCACCCTCGTGTCATTCTTGACCATAGGAATCAAACAAAAAAACTGATGAAAAACAACACTTTACACCACCTGCTTTTAACAGACACAATTAGAGAGTTGCTGGTTTATAGAGTGGAGATTGGACTTACATTCATCAGGTGGCCAGTCACAGCCCTTCAAATGAATGATAATGTTGCTCCATTACTGCTGGATGTGTAAATACGACCAACAGGTTCGCCACATCAAATACAAAAACAGTTACTGCAGAAACATTTTGCAAAACATTTAGATGGAGCTGGATGACCAGTCACTGATAAAATGTAACTTCTTTATTTTATTTTATTTTTTCGCTTTGCCAGACATACAGCTGAAGACAGGGAGTATTTCAAAGAATTCTCCATATACTGGGTGTGTTCAGTTTCCCGACCGAAACTTTGAAAACCCCACCCAGCCACGATTATGAATAATGACACATACGATTTCTGTACTGCTGAACCAATTTCAGTATCAGAAATTCGACTGATTGGCCGACAGATGAGTAGACCTGCTGAATAGATGCAGGCTTGTAAATGGAGGAACAGACTGAGACAAACCAGATTTAGGATAGCTGAAAGCTCTTTATTAGATTGACGGCTAAATGTATCTCTTGTTAAAAGCATGTCCTTAGCCTTTTAGATCGGGAGACAGACAGTCAGTGAGACAGGCAATCACAGAGATATAGTCAGGAGAGCTAAGAGCTGTCATTAGGCTGATGGCGAGGATGAATCAACCAAATGTACTATACGTGAGGCTTGAGTACATTGCTGTTGATGGAAATGGTATGAAGTTAGACAGCTAGTGAGATGGACCAAAGAGAGCTGAAAGCTGTTATCCGAGTGATGATTTAACACAAATAACCCATCCCATCACTTATGAACCTCCACTCCAGACCTGTTTAGGCTGAGAGTCAGACAGACGGTCAGGTAACAGCAGTGAGACAGCCAGTGCAACAGGCATTCTGAAAGCTTTTGTCAGGACCCATCTGTACTGGTGGCTGGAGGCTGTGATGATGAGCCACCAGTCCACAGCTTATTATTACCTGATACTAATTACACTGGCTACCTCAGGCTGGCACGCCTGTGTTCATAATCAAAGTGAAATTAAACTATTAGCTGAATTAATGGCGCAGTGGTGTATGTTGTGTCAGCATAGAAGAGAGAGCATGATGTGTGGGCCTTTCAGTGTACTTATTTGTGCCTCTGTGCACATTTCACATGATGAAGGGAGATTTACGAGCGAGACACTAAACACAAAAGCCAAAGGGACAATGCAGAAAGTGGGAGAGGGAGATAAACAGGGAGCCGAACAGAGTATAAAGAAGATCACAAATGATGTATGGTACTTAGGAGGAAATGTTACAAGTGCTCACCCAACCACATTTAGATTTGTTTTTTATTTATCCATTGAGGCTACTGCACTGCCGCATAACATGTTACTTATCCACGGATTTAAATCTTTAGATGCATTTCTTTATATGGTGATTGCCTAGCTCATAATAGTGAGGTCATAGTGACTCTTCACACTTGTCTCCATGTGGCTGCCAGACAGATTACATTTCTAACATCAAACATTGTCAAATATGGTTGTCCAGAAACCTTTACAGTATAAGTCCAAAAGGATGACCAACATCAAACTAACATTTGAATTAGAAAACATCAAACATCATGCCAGCTTCACAAAAGATCAGAGTTTGTATAGAGGGAATTCCATGGAGAGAATGAACATTTGATATCAAAGAAGAGCAGCTGAATAGGTTCCTAACACAACATACAGTATATGGAGGCATACAGCATTATATTGCTGCTAGTTTCATTTGAATACATTTGTAATGTTATTTATAAACATATGGAATTAAATCTTTGGATACATGAGTTTTTGTTTTTCAATCATTCATATTCACATTTATTATCTATTTTTTTAATGACCCATTTTTCTAATGTTATGATTTTACCGTAAATACCAAATTAAGTTGCATCTCATTACAGATCATTTTTACTTTTATATCGTATTGCATATGGGTTTTTCATTATATGAAAATAGTGCCCTCATTTTTCAGATTGTGAAACCAAGTAATTCCATAGAACCATGCATGTTTGTGCACACTGCTTGTTGATTGACGCATTCAGTATGCCTAAATAAAGCTTTCCACATGCCTTTTTTTCTCCACATCACAGTGAATACTGCACACTTGAGAATTATCGATTTTACAACAGAGTAACCAACTGAATGTGGTGTCTGAATACAATATATTATACAATACCAGGACAATACCTGAACTGACAATAGTGTTGATAGCCTTAACAAATAATTAAGAATTTCCTAATAGATTTTTCTTAAAGGTGCTCCGACGAACTTTCAGTTTTTGTTCATTCTTGCACCCCCTCTGGTAGTGGTAGTGTATTTACTACGCCAGCTGTTGTTCCTGAGTGAGCGTACCCATGACAAAGGCATTAAGAAAAACTAAATACAAATAGCATTCTTTGCTCTGGTGGTGTTGTTTGCTGTTGCATATCGTTTGTGATCATCGAAGGGAAAATGTCCATGTTTCAGAAATAATAAAAAGTTCCTCGTAGCACCTTTAAGTACCACCCATCAGAATGTTTGGCTTCAATCAGCTGTTATGTAAATATAGGTTATTAACGGTTTAATATTCACTAATTATTTACCACCAGTATTTCTTTGCATTTGCATATGAGAACTTAATCAAATATGACTTTCCATCTACGTATGGTCGCGCTTCTAAATGACGGAGTCCGCACTAAGTGAATGGGATCAGGCCTGCTCATGCACACTGCCCATTGAGCTGGAATGATTCAAAGCACATTACAGCTGCCATGCTTTACAAAGCGCCCATCGCTTTAAACAGAGTGGAAAGATAATATAGTGAAGCCTATCACACGGCCCGTTGGAAATAATTAATACAGCACATGCGTTAGCAAACAGATGAGAGAGGCAATGCACAATAAACCGTGTGGAGCACTCATTTGTTGTTTGGCAAATGTGTTACCTGACACTGTGAGTGGGTGGTGTGTGTGTGTGTGTGTGTGGGTGTGTGTGTGTGTGTGTGTGTGTGTGTGTGTGTGTGTGCATGCACATGGGCTGGGTTGTCTATGTACCTGCACCTGATATTGGTGTGTGTCTATGATATGTGTTTGTGTCTAGGTTACCGACATATGGATACACACAAGCCCTGTTTGTCATTGATTGTGTTGTATTTGTGTATTGCTTTTTGTATGTGTGTGTTTTCTGCGGGTCCGTAACTTGTGTGTGTCCCTCACACATTTGCTGTGGTTCTGTGTTTGTGTTTGTGATCAATCCTGTCCTGGGAGTCCCCGGACGCTCCAAAATAAAGCCCAGACAGGTGTGACATATTAGAAATTTGGTCTCGACTCGCATAAGCAGACCAAAAAAACAATGAATATCCATCCATGACAAACAGAGAGAGAGAGAGAGAGAGAGAGAGAGAGAGAGAGAGGGAGAGAGAGAGAGAGAGAGAGAGAGAGAGAGGGAGAGAGAGGTTTGAAAGGGACATTGAGAGTGAGGAGGAAGCGAATGGGGGGGGGAAAAGGGATTTTTTTTTCTCATTTCAACGGATCAACGGCTTTCCAATTTTAACACAATTCTCATTTGGAATTCAAACCGGAAAGTAGCAAGACATTAATTTGAGGAAATCAGCAGAGAAATTGGGTCACCTGTGAGCTATTCATTTCACGCCGCCAAAACAAATAAGCGATTTAAAAGACAGAGTGATAGAGGGAGAGATGTGGTGGGAAGGGAAATAGAAAGAGAGAAAACACGGTATGTAAGTGCAGAAACATAATGCAAGCAGTGAAGGAGGGCTGAAGGAGAAGTTGGTTAAGAATCTGAGAAGGACGATTTTGCTGGATGATGATTGGGAAATAAAGAGAAAGATGAGAGGGTATGGCCAGGGACAGAGAGAGAGAGAGAGAGAGAGAGAGAGAGAGAGAGAGAGAGAGAGAGAGATGTTGCGTTGAGTTTGGAATATAATGAAAATGGCAGACATGGGGTTCGAATTCATTACTACCCATCCACGGAATGTAAACTAATTTGGGCAGTGTGTGGCTCAATCAGACTTTAAAGAGGAGAGCAGAGGTCAGGGTCACAGTCGAATTTAGCTCATTTAGAATGAGAAAGATTGCCTTTTTTTGTCAACACGCACATAGACACACAACAAGCCAAATGGTGTCAGGCTCACTAGGGAGTCAAGTTTGTAATGTCAAAGATGATACTGGCTCAGGCTGTAGAGAGCAGGATAATGCAGTACTGAAAAGTGTGTGTGGATAGGCTACTTTAATGTGTTTGTGACAGTGCAAGGGATATACAATTTAATGTTGTCTTAATCATCTTTCTTTCTCTCTCTTTCAGGACAGTCCATTAATCCTCCAGTCAGACAGAAATGTGACTGTCAATGCTAGGAATGATCAGGGACAACTGACCGGTCAGCTAACCGTGGGTAAGACACCGACACCCACACACACACACACACACACACACACACACACACACACACACACACACACACACACGCGCACAGTTATGATGCTTTGTTTGTGCTTGATTTCCTAAATGCATTCTACCTCCATCTGTTTACCAAACTAAATGATATCTGTTTCAATTAGTGTATCACACCAAGGCTGATAGCCGTGTTGTTTTCTCTACTGAATACTTTTTCCAAGGTATTATTGGATTAGTGAGGGCCCAGTGTCATGTGGAAGATTCCACTCAAAAGACTTATGACATATCCGCATAGAGACCAATAACAAAAAAAAAATTAAGAACATGGCCTTTGTTTACAGTGTTGGTATAAAACAGGGTTAATGTTGGAGCTATTTATGAGAGTCAACCAACAAAGTTTCAACTGTAGAGCTCTCATGAATATACCGCCACCAGGGCACGTAAAAAAAGGATTAAAAAAAGCTGTTTGGGCTAAATAAAAAATAACAGTATTTTCAGTTTGTGTCACTATTTCTGACCGAGAGAAACTGTAACGGCTTGAACTTGAAAGGCTTGGTGCTGTTGGAATGACTGATATATAAATGTACAGAGTGTGCGTGCGCGTGTGTGTGTGTGGTTGTGTGTGTGTGTGTGTTAAAAAAACAGGTGTGTGTCCTTTGGTTCCTCTGAGTGGGGTGAGTTGCAGATGCAAAGGTCTATAGTGACAGAGGCACCAAGGTGATTGTGGCATTGGTTGAGGTTCAGAACAGGTTAGATTTAAAATGTAGTTAGCTGTGACCTTTTCTTGCTGTCGTGTTTGTTGTATAACATGTCTTTTTTTTGTTGTCTATTCCTTACAAAAGTTCAGCAGCCATCGTCTAGCACTAACATGCCCTCTCAACCTCTCTCAGGGTTGAAACACAAAGAGACAACACAATGACGTTTAAGGTTCTGCAGTGTCACAGTGAGGGCGCATGTATGGCTCCTACAGTATATTCATTCTGGACTTAAGAGATGTTGATACACTAAAATGCTCTATGAGTGATTCCTGCCTGTGTTGTACTTAAATGTCGAAGAACATTGGTGAAGGTTGAAACAAAACCAAACAGCAAAGCACCCCCTTTGTAGCTACTGTATGTTGTTTTGACTGTGGCCTTGAAAACACTTGACACATGTGAGGTATAGCAGAGGAGAGTGCTGTTATTTTTAGCTTTAATGGAAAATACATGGTTTGTACTACATGATCCCCATTAATAGTGCTTCTTCTTGGAAAACATCACAGTAGGGCTATAGACATTTTTCCTCTGCTTTTAATACACTTTTTTTCATTCCGCACATACTTTCACTTAGGGACATTTGGGTTCAATGCAAGTTAAAATTATTCATGAAACCACACACCCTCAAGTACAGTTTATTTTATTTAAATAGCTGGATATCACACATTATAATTTGCCTCAAGGGGCTTGACAAACTGTACAGCATACAATAACCTTTAAATGGGGGAGGGGGGAGGACATGGAAGAAACCTTATGAAGAGTAGCTGGGGACTGACATTCCAGACAGTCAGATGTGCACTTGATGTTGTATGCACACATTTTGCAAATATTTCACGTAGATTGTATTGCATATATGAATACTATGTATCCAGGATACCACTCTACAATGCATACCTGCTAAGAGGACTGGCCACACAACCACAGGAGAGGCAAGCACAGCATTCACACATAAGAGAGAGATAGACAAGCACACTGAGTGAAGGAGAGGTATGAATAGTATGCAAACTATAGAAAGTGAGAGGAAAAGAGTACAGGTCAACTAGGGGACAGACAGAGGTCACAGTGCCTTAGTGAACAAAGAGGACAAGGTGGAGAAGGTTTATGGCATTTCAATCCCCAAGAAAGTAGTAAGTTATCCTTTTTTACATCTGGAATTTGGTCTGCCTAGATGGATGATAGTGCTGATATCTGGCTGTTTATTGACGTCATTAGAGACATTGTCAGAGTCAGCATGTGATTTGATGAGACACAATATTTACCAGAGCGTGCCATGGCTAGTGCTGTATGTGATTGCAGAATTGAACCACAACATGCATCAAATTCCCTCTCGGTGTATCTCTATCTTTCACTATTTTGTTTCTGAAAATGATTTGCATAGTCAGAATTAATAATTTGCTCCCCAAGTGACACATTGAATACTCAAGGAAAGTGAGCTTTATGTTGCAAAACAAAATAGTGTATTTGTAATAACACTTTGAATGGCCTTGTGTCTGAATTGTGCTATATCGATAAACGTGCCTTGCCTTGGAGCATGTATGGACAACATGCATGATCTGATGTTGCAATCATAACATTCGCAGACAAATTAAGTTGTTTTGGTTTTGTATATTTAATCATTGATCATGTGTAGGTTTTGGATAGTTTCCTTATATTATTAGTGGGATAAAGTAATGGTATTAATGTGATTGTGAAAAGAGGGTTTTTTAAGTGTTTAAATATGTATTAGTCATGTACAGGCAAAGCCCAAGTGATGGTCAAGTCGATCATGGCCAATTTCTGTTCTATTATTTAAGGCAGTCAGGAAGGCCGGTGTGGAAAGGGCTGAATCGTGCTGTGCAAGTTAGGATGTTTCTTGTCATGCTGTGTAGGTGTATATGAAAACTGAAGAAATAACTGCCTCTCGGAGTTGGCTTCACAAGATGTCTGCCTTTGCCCTCAACAGGCAGAGTCTCACAATGTCAGAATGCCAGTCAGGGTGAAAAATATTTACCGGTAGAAGGCCTCTCTCCACTGTCTTTCTCGTTCGATTTAAATGCAACATATAGATATCCATCTCCTGTAGGCAGGCCAGGCACTTCTAGTTTTATTTATATGCACACACAGTCTTTCCTCTGTCTGCCACTGGGAAGGTTTGCAATCCCTGACATCTCACCTCCTGCTGTTCAAAGTCCCTAAAGCTGCTTCCCTCACCAAGTAAAGCTCTTTAATACTTATGTGTGTCTGAGTGATAGTGTGCCTTGCATGTGTGCCTATCTTTCAGTCAGCAGAATCAGTCTGTTTTAAAACTGCCAGACGGCCAGACAGCACTGATGCAGCTGACCTAGTCAGGCTGCTACAGGATGACAATGAAGAGTGTTGTGTGACATAAAAACACACACACACAAACATGGGTAGACCTCTCAGCGGTTGGCTGATGGGATAGAATAGGACCGAATAAAGCCCCCCTGAGGAGCTTCCTCCTTGGGTTGAGGAAGTCCTGTGGCCTCCTCCTGCCACTCCCTCCTGTTGCTTCCATGCTGACAGTCTAATTTCTCCTCTTATGATCATAAATGATATGTAACAGCAAACAAGACCATCACTGAAACTATTTCTATTGTTATATAGTTTAATTTGAAGATACTTCATGCATTTTCCATGGGTACGCTCACCCAGGAACAGCTGGCGTAATATAAACACTACCGCTTTTGTCCAAAGGGGGTGCAAGAATTAACAAACACCAAAAGTTCCTCTGAGCACCTTTAAGTATCATCATGGGCATACACAGAAATCCTGGAAGTAAGACAGTTACTTTTCCTCACATAGCCACATCGGAAGCCCGAAAGTTCCACCTCAGTAAAAACCCTTTGTTAGTATCCATCACTTGTCCAAGCTTGTACACGAGGTACAGGATAATCACAGTCAGTGGTAAGGAAAGGTGCATTTTTGGACTAGTACAGTTACATAGAATACCTAGACACAGATTTACTCTCACCTTATTGCTGATTGGAGGGTCAACAGGTACTAATTTGAACTGCGTATTAAGTGAAGAGGAGGAGGGAGAGAACAACCCTGGTGTTGTGGTCAAAACACTGCGTACAAGGATGAAATTAAAACACAAAGGTCAATATAAATCTTGTTTTTTGTTGTAGTTGATACGAAACTGACTGGTACTATTTTCCACTAATTGACATGTGTTGGTTGTCAGCATCAAGTGGTAACTGATGGATGTTGAATTGTTGGTACTTTGAAATCTCAGAGGGGGGATGTCAGTCACACCAAGCACCCCCATGTTTTTCCAACTTCTGTGGAGTCTATGCAGAAAGATAAAAAGGATGGCTAATTTACCAGAGAAAGTCCATTTAGATCTTTTTGCTCTCCCTTTTTTTGTTGATACAAATGACTTGTTTAGGGAGTGCTCACACCTTGGCATACTCAATTCAATATCCTTCGACAGATAGAAAAAACACACACGTACAGACACACACATACACCTGTCCATCTACCTCGTGTCCATCTGAGGGGCCTGTCTTTCGATAGAGAGGGCTCTGTCTACACGTGTTGGCCTTGGGCTTCTCATCTCAGTTTTATTGCTGTTCTCTCTCTTTTTTTCATCCTGCCATCCCTCCTCTTCCTCTCCCTCTCCATCCTCTCCGTCGCTGTCAGCTCGTTAATATGAGTGAGAACCTGTCATCTTTGTCTTGTGAATCGCCGGCCATAAAGATGATGAGTGAACTTGGGGAGTCTTGAAGCCATACCCTCTCACCCGCCTAGGTGATGATGTCTCGGCATTGGAGAGGGGGGCGGGGGGGGGGGGGGTGAAACGGCATCCGCTGGAGATAAAATGGGATAACATTACATCTTTAAGAAATTTAACAGAGGTGTTTTTCATTCCAATTGGCTGAGCAAACTTTTTTTAAGAGTAAAATATGATATTAACTAACTTAAACCTCATAACCACCAGTCAAACTGCAAACTACTTATATTCTAGTTGTCTTCTTTTTTTACCTCTTCATTAAAGCAGCTCTGAGTAACATTTAAATATCTTTTAAACAGCCTCATGTTTCCTCTGATAATCATAAATTACCTTTAACAGCAAACGAGACCATCAGTGCAAAGAAAGACGTTTTTATATAGTTTTTATTACTGCATTTGGTCTGGTCGCACACCCAGTCCATGAATGTGCGGTACTAAAACAAAGTTTACTTTGCTTCACCATCATCAGATGACCATTATTCATCTGAAATAGTCATTATTTACAACAACATGAACACATTACCTCATCGTGATCCATACAAACTACAGTCTCTCGTTCATTCGCTTTCTGTGAGGACATGGAATCTTTCAGCTCCGTGCGAGTTGTTAGTGAACCTGCATCAACTCATTGCAATTAGGTGCGTGTGGCACTGACTGGCATTAGTTGATGCAGAGTCACCAACCGAAAAGAGCCGAAAAGAGTCCGGTGCCCTCACACTTTCAACACACGGACATGCATTTTATTGCGTCCTATTCATTGGACACTCGCTCGACCAGCACGCGCTAGAAAACAGCTTTACGACAGTTGGCGTCGTAAAAATACTACCACTTTTGTCCAAAGGGGCCGCCAATAGACAAAGTTACTCGTAGTGGCTTTAAAACATCTAAAAAAGCACTAACTGCTTAGTGCAATATTGATATGTGTCCTGCTAACAAATGATACAACTATGGTTGACCAGCTATTGTATAGATATTTCATTACAGCAGCAAACATTTGAATCATCCCAACTATTGACAAAAACAACTATTTTTTGTATCCATTCATACTATCAAATTGATTTTACCCACAACATGCTTTGTCAGTCTTTGATATTGAAAACACTGTGAATTCGCTTTCCTCTTGTATGTCTTTTAGCAGCCTTATCAGGGAGTGTTAAATTGTTTAAAAATGAGTAAAGCTGAGCTTTACTCATTTTTATCTATTTATCTATCTCATCTATCTCATCATGATATAGACTTGCTTTGTTTTACTTGTGTATCTGTCTCTTGGCAATGTCTCCACTCATCGGAGCCTGTGTGAGTATGTGTTTATATTCTGGCTTTCCTATTTACTTTTAATTTTTCTAAGTGCATACCACTAATAATGCTCCTTCTCCCCAAGCAGGAGAGGTATTGGTAGCACTCATTACCCTTGTGTATGTGTGTGCCATTTTATGGCGGCAGTTTATAAAAAAGGGTAGGCGCAGAAGCCAAATGCTATTTGGAAAGAGTTACTGTAGGTGTTAAGTGATTGTTTCTATATCTGAATGTGTGATTTAAAAGTTTGATTTGGGGAAGTGTATGTGTGTTATGCTTAACTTTCAAAGTGACTTTCACCGCTCAACTTTTCTCTCCTTCATTCTACATTCAACACACACACTTTCTCGCGGTCTTTCTCTTGCCCTTTTCATTCTCTTTCCTCTTCGCTTCCTTTATTCACCTCCTCTTCTTGCCTTTTATTGTATCACTTTTACCTTTAACTCCCCCTTTTTTAATCATGCATGGACCTCATCTCTTATTAAACAAGTGAATCCCCTGCTGACCTTGTTACCTTCTCCCTAACTCAGGCTTTCATTTATCACTTCTATATCTTCACCCTCGTACACTAATTATAATCCCTTTTATCTTGGAATCACTCACCTCCATTCTCTGGCATTCATCTGATTTATCTCAAAACGTGGATTATCAAAGCCACAAAATTAGAGGACGTAAAGGCAAAGGCCAAGGTGTTATAGAGGGCTGATGTTTGGTGGTAGAAGGTGGGGTGAATTTCCTGAGAGAAAGTCATATTTTGTTTGTTGTTGTTGTACTTAAGACCCTTTGTGGATTTGTTATTGTTCTTAAGACATTTTGTGAATTGATTTTTAGATTGTATTATTGTTTTTCTCTCTCAGAAACACGGCAATGATTTGTCAGTTAAACAGTTGAATGTCGGCTAGAATTGGTCTCAGATTAGTGTGCCGAGTGAACACTGGCAAAGCCTTGCATAATATTCAATTGTTTCATTACACACAGTCTAATTAGGAATCTGCATCTTGTAAATCCCTCCCTCTGAGAAACAAATGATGTACATAACAATCATATTTCACAGTGATCACATTTTCAGCCAGGGCGAGATCTTTCTGGCATGATTTGGCATGGCTGGAAAACACAAAGACAAAAAGTAGTCTCGTTTTTATCTCTCGCCCCTCATCCAATCAGCAAAGTTGAGACAGCACGTCTTCCTCATTGTATACTGCCCTTCTATGATCAAATCAATGGTTTTAATGAGGCAATTAAAAATACATATCTGAGCATTAACAAACTGGAATGCACTTAAGGGGCCATCAAGGACTCAATAAAGGCGTGGATATACCGCTATTGTTGTCAGTTATCCTTATGATTGCACTTTAATTGCACAAGATAAATTGTCTGCATACTGTTTTGGCAGCAAAATGGCAAATCATTTTTCTTCATCACTTGTTCATGTGTGCTCTGAGGAATGGATTGAATGGACTGTATGAAGTCATCCTACTGCACCAGTGAACCATAGGTTAAATTACTGGATGGATGGATGGATGGATGGATGGATGGATGGATGGATGCATAGATAGATAGATAGATAGATAGATAGATAGATAGATAGATAGATAGATAGATAGATAGATAGATAGATAGATAGATAGATAGATAGATAGATAGATAGATAGATAGATAGATAGATAGATAGATAGATAGATAGATAGATAGATAGATAGATAGATAGATAGATAGATAGATAGATAGATAGATAGATAGATAGATAGATAGAGATTTTTTAATACGTTTTTGTATGATAGTTTTTGTTTTATTGGATTGCTTTACAGTTTACTGTAAGGCATGACATGATGTGCTTTATCTGTTGAAAAAGTATGTGTTGTAGAACCAAAAGCTACATGATTATCTTACTGTTTATGTATGGAAGGAGTTATACAGCCATGAACAATAACCATCTGTTTTTTATGTTTAATAAAATGCCATCAAAACATCATAATAAAAATTCTGCTTCATGATGCAAGTCAAAGAAGAATGCTGTCGCCTTCAGGCAATGAGGATGACTTAATGTTTGTTTATGAGCGTGGAATGTTTATCGCATTTTTTATTTTTTGCAAGTATAGCAGAATATTGTTTGCCATAAAAGACAATGTACTACCAGTCTCTTTTACCATCCAGCCTCAAAATCATATTGTCATGGACATAGTAAAGGAGTTTTATAATCTTATTACTGGCCATGTCATTATTATTAACTTTGAAGCCATTCCAACCAAAAGCCATTCCAACCAAAAACGACTGTTTTCACTCAACACATATTAAAATATCATATCCATTAATATTTCATACAGTTAATAACATGTTTAAATAACGCTTGATAAACCAAAAAGCAGTTCACATCCAACATATTGCAAGCTGCCAAAAAAGTGGGACATCATATCGAATAGCTTTTTTCTTCCTCTGCATTGTCTGTAGCAAAAACATGAATAATGTAGTGTGCACAGTGGTTAAAGAATCTGCCAGGTCAGCGCAATGACTCAGTATTCCTTGAGGCATGTTTGGAGAGCAAACATTTATAACGCTGCACATTTTAAATGAATAAAAAAAGAAAATAAAGGATAGAATGCCAAAGGTTCCCTCTAGACTTCCATTCAATTTCGGACACCACAACATCCCCTTGGGCACTATTGCCATGTTTTGTTTATATTCAAGCACTAAACTGAAGCTGCTGTCCAGGGTAGCTTTAAATAACTGCAAATGCTGGAATATGTTAAAGCTTTTCAATGTCCAGCTGCAAAGTAATAATGAATTGAAAGATTAATGTAGTAACTTTAGTCATACATAATAGATGATCTGCAAAAAAACTAACAAAAAAAACATTTAATAGCGTTGCCTAAAAGCAGGTACTGTAAGTTATCACTATGCTTTTATTGCCAATGCAAAAGGTCATTTAATAAAATGCTTCAGTTAAGGCTCACTACATTATATTAAAATGCCAGATTATTATATCTTGTGGCTTGCATTTGCCATGACTTTAGGATATTAATGTAATTATGTTCACAGAGGCATGCACGTTACTAGAAAGCCATAAAAATCCAATGTACCCTAAGCTATGAGTTGTTGCTTTTCCAACAAGGCGAACAACTCCAGATTGTCTAATGCGCATATTATTTAAAACATGTTTGCCTTCTTGAGTCTTGTTCCTAGGTCATCCCAAAGATTTAAGAAGCACAAAGACTGACAGGGAAAGTAAGCAAAGGGCCTTTCCTGCTACTTAGAGTTTTGTTCCGATCCAGTGAACAGCTCTGCTGCCCCATGAGTTATGTGTCATGTACATCAAATGAACCTGACGTTATGGTGTCTTCATGACTTAAATGTATGTTCAGTGAGGCTTATTTTGGAAAATAAGGCAATATAAGTATAGAACCGCTTAAATACAGTCGAGTTCAGTTACATGACTCCTTCTGAACAAACTTGACCCTAGCCAGGTTCGCTTTCAAGCTTCACCTTAACCTGAGCTGCTCAGTGTTACAACCTAGCAATGCAATGTAAGCTTTTTTTCTCAAAGTCCCTGTCTATCAGTCCTTCATATGTTTGTATTGTGAGTACACAGCTGCACCTCATGTGACATTTGTCAACATGACAGGCTGCAGTTATTTCCCACTCAAAATGCAGAGCTTCAGTCTGTTACATGTGTGCTTTTTAATGCACTAGAAAAGGGCATTTGCTTGCCTTGGGCTACTTGGGTATATTATTCCTGGACATGAACCACACTTATTGTATGTGTGAGTTCAAGGTGAGTATTGCAAATTGCCTGAGTTACATGTGATAGGGTAGGTCAGCAGCCTGGAGATCATCCCTACATATGTCCAACTGACTCTACTGTATGTCAACTTCTGATCCCCGTATGCTTCCAATGGTTCTCCCAGGCTTTGCTTGTGTTTTCTTTTTTTGGCTCTCAGTTGAATACCGTATTTTATTGGGAGATCTTTTTCATCTTAGCTCTCTCTTTACATCCCTGCCTTCTTAATTGTGAATTGATAGATCCGACTTAGTTTAGTCCTATCACATTAGCTCTGAGTTGTCTCAACTATTTTGTTTTAATTTACAGAAGAGTGTCTCAAAAGTAGGATAAGACAAGCCATGGTTTCTGTCGTCTGAATATGATGTTGACGTGTGAAAACATACTCCAAAAAACCTCAAAAATCTGATCAGAACCGAGACAGTATACTGTATACAGTATACATATAGTATACATACAGTATACAGTATACAGTATACATAGCAGTGAGTATGCCTGCATGTGACTCTATAGAGTCACATTCAGGCATACTCACTGCTATGCTGCACATCATAATTGCAGAGCAACAGGACAAAAAACAGATACAAACATTACCATGGCAAGGCAGAGAAAGGGTTGGTGACAGATTGATTGAAAAACTATGCGAGGGATGCAAAAGGACTGATTCGACTCACATCAACTATTTAATGAAGATTCATTTTAGAGGAAAACCATTAGTATAAAGAGGGAAGGAAAAATTATTAAATGAATGGAATTGAATGAATGTTTCCTGTTTAATTAAGTAGGCCTATAGCAAGTAATAGCAATTGTTTTGTGTTGTATTTGGGGCTTTTCTACAGGAATATGTAAAGCTGTCTTTTCATCTGCACATTCAACCATGTCATCTTTTCCTCCATCCCACGGCCCTGACTCCAGAGATCAGGTTGATTAATGTAGATGACAAACGGCAGTCATTTATCTCTCCCTCTGTCTCTTTCTCTCCTCCCTTACTTATATTAATGACTGTAATCAACTCTAAATAAATAATGTGTGTTCCTCGGTGCATGAATCGTATCCTCCCACCTGTGGAGATTTCAAAAGTTGTATTAGAAAGTGCTTGACGATGCAGTTTCTTGCTTGTATCCAAAGGATTTCCCTCTCCTCCCCTTCACATCTTTTTCCACATTCATCTTCGTCTTTTTCTTTTTGAGAGACACTTTGAAGAGATTAAAGGCGGGCTGTGGTGCAGCCGAGGACCTGACTCTCTCGCGTTGCCTGGGAGAAAAACAACAATGTGGGTACAGGCCTGTTTCCTGCTGTTGCATCATGGTCTTGTTGCTTGCTGTTTACTTTCAAAGGGACAAAAAATAATACAGTTGCTTTCTCTTTTGCCCCCTTATCTCCTAGTATTATCCCCATGGTCCCCAGACAGTGTTGTGCTACACCCAACTCTCAAAATGACAGTGGCTTAATTTAAACTCCAGTCAAGCATGTTTACACTAAATTGGATCATAACTTGACCCTGCATGTTTGGAGTTTCTCTTATTAAGGAGGAGTGTTGAGTGGTTGAGATTCAGACAGGGGTTGTTGAACGTTCTCCTCTGTTTTAGTGTTTTAAAGTCATATTATTTATCCATCCACATTTAAAAACACAAGAGGATAATGATAATAGAAACAACTTGATAAAATATAAGCACCATTAAGGTAGGGTTAGTTACAGGGCTGTTGTAGTGCACTGTCAATGTTTGGATAACATGATCATACTGTATGTATTATATAGATCACAGAACATTACATAAAGTAAGGTACAAACATACATTGTACCTTGTAAAGGTTTACAAAGCAGACTATCTGTGTCATTTTTGCAGGGGCCTTCAGAGGAAGACATAAAGTGGTACACTACTCAGCTGAAAAGCAGTAACTGCAGGGTACTGCAGTATGGCTCATCAAGGGATCTCTGGTGTATAAAAAGAGTCCCAAAGATGAAATGACAAATACTAGCATTATCAAAATATCATGTTTCAACAAGTATTGCAGTAGTGCTGCTTGGTGTACTGTATATACAGTGTAGTGTTGTACATGTGTTGTGTGTGTGTGTGTGTGTTTTATTTGTGTTTCTCTGTACTCAGTTGTTGCTGATTTATTCAAGAAAAGACTACCCGAAAATAGAGTCTGCCGTTTCAGGCAGCTCCAGTCTGCCCGTCGCGGCCTAAAAAGTGCCAAGAACACACTGAGCCAACTACCGACTACCGTACGCTCTGCGCTTGCGCGGGACGTAATGCCTCCATAACAGCAGGCGGCGCTAATCTGTATTGTGGCCCAAAAAAATACGGAAGCCGGAAATGATGGGACAGCTCTCTAGAGTCTAGACCATAAACATAGATAGAAATACGTATTTATATTTATGGACCATAAAGAGCACCATTTTTAGCAGAGAGCGTTGAGCATGGTCTCGAGCAGTCAACAAGGGTTGATGCATGCGAGTACTCGCTGAACAAAACACACAAACACATTAAAACAATGGCTAACTGTTGTTAGCTGTTTGTGCTACCCGCCTCACTTCCGGGCTTCACTGATTCGCTAGCCCTCCACCAATCAAATTGCTCCAACTGAAAGACTGCCTGCCGGCTCAAAAGAAGCCCGACGACATCTACGACGACCAACGTCACGGCACACACCAAACAGATTTGTGTCCCCGCCCCTTCCAGACTCTCCGACGGCGATTATCGGGCCGGTGTGTCCTGGCCTTTAGGATGCGGCGAGGGACCTTTATTTGTTCACAATGTTTCCTGGCTATCGGTACACTGTCATCTATCAACTAAAGGAGAACATTTCACAAAAAAGGGAAACAATCCGAAATGTGCACAGTATTCTGTAGGGTTCTTTTAATTTCTAGTGTTTTTTTCTGGTTCGTCTGGTGTATTTTCCTTTTGAGTAAAATCTTTTGATTAAAAAGTGATGGGTACACACTCTTTGTTTTCCCTTCAAGTTAACAGTAAAGGAATAACCTTTCCATACAAGCAACAACATAGACCTTAATACCAAAAGGTTTAGCTTCATTCACATCTCTGCTGCCGATGTCCATCCTTTGTCTCCCATCTGCAGTATAACATTTTAGATGTTGCAGTTTACCAGTTGGTAGGGAAATGATGAGTAGGAATAGTCTTTCCTTTGAGAAAGCTCTGCTACATGCTCCTGTGTGGACTAAATTGAAGTTGTTACCGTTTATTCACATTCAGGGGCCCATAACAGGCAAAATACCAATAGGCAAAGGTTTATTTTTGCATCTATCATAAAAGGAAAGGCTTCACGAAAATGTTAAAATACTGTAATGAAAGATTTGTGCATTGATTCCACATACTTCTAGACATTTCCATTCAAAATACTAATAATAATAATTGAAAAATAGATTAAATAATAATATACTGTGTTAAATGTGCTGGTGCCTTTGTGGACACTCAAAATCACCATACAATAAAGATAAGATCAATAATCAATACATTTGATCAATACAACCGATGTGCATTGTTTCCAGTTTGTTGCGGTTAAGTTAAAAGGGCATCCAGGATTGAATGTCATGAGAACAGCTGAGGAAGACCCACTATGGAGGGCTAAGTGAAGAGGTAAAGTTGTGTGTCATCTGCATACTAGTGGAAGTTGACACTCATAGAGCAACATCACTGATAGTCATGGCTGTTCTACTTCAGTTGATCTCTTTCCATTGTTTCCTTTCACAGAGCCACGAGGCCAACGTGAGAACAAATGCACCTGACCATTTGCTCAGTAGGAATGAAGCGTTACTATTTTCTGAAAGATGATGAATATGTTGTGATAGCTTGAGGTTGGACCCAAAAGCAGAACAGATACCAGGTAGTCAGTTTACAACAATGTTTATTTAGGCAGGCAGGCAGGACACTGGACGGCTGAATGGCGTGGCGAGCAGAGGCAAGTGGATATCCGGGAACCTGCAGGCAGGCGAGCAGGAAAGGTGAACAGCGGAGGCAACTGGCACGGAAGGAAAGAGGAGCAGAGTTAGAACTCACTCCAACTGGAGACATGAAGAAAACAACAAACAAAGATATCCTTGATCTCGGGTAAATTACCGCTCTGGTATGTAGTATACTCTGGCACTGAACGACTGTAGTCCACAGGCTTAAATAGAGAGGTCTAATTAGCCAACGATCCACACCTGGAGCATTCTGCCCAGGAGTGCCGCCACGCCCACATGCCAACAGGGAGGTAGACACATGGAACACAAAAAGGAGAGACAGACAAGGGAAAACATATAGAGGAGAAGGAGGATAGACTGCCGAGCCGTGAGTCATAACAGAATAGACCTTTCAGTCATTATTTAGTTAGTGATTTCTAAACATGTGCCATGTGTTGTAACCCCCCCCACCCCCCACCCCCACACACACACACACACCTCAGTAAATGTTCCCTCACAGAACAAACAAAAGAGCCCAGTGGGGCTATTTGTGTTTGCTGCTGTGTTCTATGCAAAAAGGATATGGCGTGGATTATTGTTTCCTGTTTATCCCTGAAATCCTGTGTATAAGCTGTGGTAGTCTTTCTCTGTTAATTCCACTCTGTTTGCATGAATATAATAACAGACATAGATATGCACATACACATTCAAACGTTTGCATATAGTCACAAGGAGGAGAGTTCATTGATGTTGTGTTTGTATGTGCATGTTGATGATCATTCCAGCATAACCAAAGGGAGGCATACTGCTAATATAGTCAATGATAGATTTTGCTTATCGTGTTTATAGGCCGGAAAGGATTAACACTGTTAGCAAAGTTTTTATTCACGGAAACAAAGACAGATTTGTGCATGCCTGAAGAGTGTTAGTGTGTGATTTAGGGACAGTGTTTGTTTGGCGTGAATGTGCATGTGGTGTGTGAGAAAGAGACATTTTTCAGAGCTAATATATCTCCAGCTGTAATTGTGTGTTTGTGTGCTTATGTTGGCAAAGACATCAAGGCATCGCTGGTTGGGAAGTGCCAGTCTAAATAGAGAGATTGAAGCAGAAAAAGTACTAACTCATAAGTTCATTCAAAATCAAACATTTTAATTAATGAATGTTGTGAAATAAAGGGTCTGTTTTTCCAATACTGGCCAAAATGACTAGGTTTGATATTGGAGAGGAAAACAGCATTATTTGTTCTGATAATTTCGACTAAGCCAACTTAAATGCTTAACTAATCTTTGAGAGACATGCCATACAGAGAGATGTGTCTGGTAGTCAGTCAGTAGCCAGAACGTGATTCAGAACTGTCAGCAGCACTGTCATCATGACAGCTGGGGGATTTCTTTTAAGTTAAAAGAAGAAGAAAAAAACTGCTTCCGAAACTTCCACAGACAAACTCGATTAAACACTTACAGAATCATGGAAATGAGTAAGCCCAATATATACAGGCAACTAGAGCCAAGCAGTAAACTTGTCCAGTGTTGAGACTAAGGTTTCAGTTTTATATAATACCTACTTAAAGAAGCCTTAATAATGTATTTAGCATCTTACCAGAACATTTATCTAGGGGAAATGACAGTGATAAAAATGAGTCAACATATGATTGAATTCTTCCACATAGCCAAAGGACAAAAACGGTATAATTTTAGAAGTGTTTTTGGTTGGAGAATACATTAGCAGTTACATCTGTACATATCCATAGCCAGTTGATGTTTGCAAAAACTATTCAAGACCAGACACACGCGCGAACAAATAATTACATTTATGTCACATCCACTCTTGTCATCTTTAATCTCAATGAGTGTGAGAGAGGGATACTGAGTGAGGATGGTGGGGAGGCATTATCACAAAGTACATTGATGCTGACTTTAATCAACATCTTGATCTGTTTGGTAAAAATCAACCATGCATGCAGTGTTTACTTGGCTTAGCCACACTATTCAGTGTACCTATCCCCCAATTTGTGTTACACCGTCTCTCTATCCTATCAATGCTGGAAGCCTGCATTTAAATCCCTGAATTAAAAACCCAGGACAGTAAACCCATTTAACTTTATTATGGCCTCAATGCTTTAATGTGCAGTAGTAACATAAAGTTACACAGAGTCCTGTTTTACTGTCCTCTCAATAATTTCAGGATACAAATTGGAGAATTTAGAATTTCATATTCCCATTGAAGTATGTGAAGAGTTTATTGAATTATTTTGTTTGTTTTGACCCTGTTCAGTACTTGAGTGTCAAGAACAAGGGAAGAACAGCTCAAAGGCAGAGCTAATTGAAAGTTGTGATGAAATAAACCAATTCATAAAAGTGAACAGGGGGAATCATGCCTCTGGTGGTTAACACAGAATTGGGGATTTGATTGTGAAACACCAAAATGACATTGATGTGCCCCCGAACATGAAGCCTGTTATTTCAGTGGAGCTTCCACTTGCCGAGCAGCACAAGGCTGTAATAGCCAATTTCTTGTGGTGCGATTGCCTGGTCCTGTTTCCTTCTTTTACAGCCACCCACCCACACAATCACCTTTTTACACATCTGTCAGACACAAAGCAGTATAAGAAGTCTGTTTCTGGCCACTTGATGAATGTTGAATATCAACTCTATTGTAAGCCCTGTTTTGCTTTACTGCAGTTTATGCATGGGCTGGTATGATATTCTGACGATATGATAAACTCAAGCAAAAATACCACGAGTACAGCTCTCAAATGTGTTATTTTGAAATGTCTTGGTAAAAAACAAAAAACAAATTCTGCCTGAACACAATCTTTTATATATATATATATATATATATATATATATATATACATATATATATATATATATATATATATAGAGAGAGAGAGAGAGAGAGAGAGAGAGAGAGAATATTGAGAACATTAATACACTTGTATGATAACAATAATTGAATTAATCTAAACAAAATTGAAATTGGCAGCTCATGAAGGTTTTTAGAGACATGCTCACTTTCTATAAAATATTTTTTTTAGTAAATGTGGTTACAATGCAGGAATATTCTGAACATTGATAAACTTGTATGTTAACATCCTGTGTCCTTGTACATTAGAGATAATGGTGGTATTGAAACCTTGACTTTCTCATGCCTCGGTAGACCTTGAAACCGTTTTTTGTCCCATGCCTACTGCAGCTAGATGCAGCTTGTTGCTAACTTTGTCTGTCTGCAGTTTGGTTGGGGGCAGGTAGCGTACAGGATTTATCAAAACTTTTGCTCACTGAAGCCTGTATCGGGAAATGAGGCTGATGGCAGCATAGAGCCTGGATCAAAACAGTACATTTGTGGGCCGTGAACAAAACAACATCAAGCTGCAACCGGCTATAAAAGTCTGTAGCACTGGAAGGGATTGCAGAGCTGGGTGATAATTCTCTTTTAGACGCCCCCTTCGCATTACACATCCGACCCATTGTTGATATAATAGTATTGAGTAGAGAAGCTTACAACTAAACACTAACTTTTTGCTACCCTTTGTCTTTGGTATTGACCAGTGATAATGTCCTTTAACTCACACCTACATAACTTCACAAAAATGTGCACTTCATAACAAACTAAGCAAATATTGAATGGGTGAAATAGCAAGTTTGAGTGATTGATTGATTGATTTTGATACATTTTATTTGACTATTTGATATAAAAAATTAACAGCACTAATAAAATACTGTGTCATACATTAAAATACATAAATAGCTAGGGATAACACAATAAAGCCCGAAGCAATGCTGTTGGATGCCTTTGTCTCTCTGGGTGTCCTCTAGTTCTTTATTAGTATGAGGTAAGGTTGGGTACTGACAACATGAAAATGTACAGGCATTTAAATGTTCATAATAATACATATTTCATTTTCTTTTATAACTGCTGAAAGAGGAACAAACCTTTGGAGACAGTACTTTTTTTATAGCGTGATAAAGTTTGTTAGAGTAAATATATGTCTTTGTTATTATACCCAGTTCAGCATATAGCTCACTGGAGCACATATAACACGGTGCATTAACTTCTAGATAAGAGGACCAACAAATAAATAAGGTTCACCACTTTTCCCATCATGCATCAGTGAAAATATTGCAGTAGCTGTTAATGATCAACATATTTGTCAAGTCTTTTTTTTTTGTACAATGACTATTTCAGCAGCAGTTATTTTCATCCACGAGATATTCTTAAAGTTTTATTGTTACTGAAGGATCCCGCTGAGGGAGGCACTCGTGAGAACAGAGGAGATCCTGTCAGGAAGTGATTATTTAAATCAGTGCATCAATTACCATGTCTGGCTAACGAGGAGTCCCGTTGTTATTGGTGACAGCAGAATGACTTTGGTGTTATCAGTGTGTGAGAGACATTTTCAGCAGCAAATTAATTGACCAAAAGCATTTAATTTACACATAATTAACATTGGCTACCTGCAAATTACTAGCGAGACGGACCAAAAAATATCAGTTATTATTGGACGAACTTTGCGTGTTGTCGACAACTACATGTGTAAAACGTGTACCATGACAGGAGACATTTATCACAATGACGTTAAGTAGTTTCAAAGTGTCTACATTGTGTTAGGTCTGCTGCGGGCAGCCTTGATTTATAATGCCATTTTAGTGCTTTATTCTTTAAACAATTCTAAGTGTTCACAAACATTTCAGAAGTGAAAACATCTATAATTGATCTTTCTTCCATTTACCAAATTCTAGGATTACTGACTGACACGTCAATCAGAACTAAACTCAAAAGAAGTTTGCGGAAAAGTGCAAATAGAAGATATATTTTATAGCAGTTTGGATAGAGATTCAAATCCAAATACCTCAACCGTTCCACTTGTGTTCTCTCTGGTCCCTCCCTGACACGCTCTACCTGCTGTAGCTCCTCCCTTCCGAACGACAGTTATGCGCGTTAATGTCTTTTCAACTAGTGTGTTTCCCGGTCTTTCCCCGCATCCTTGCTGTCTTAGCGGTGTAAGCAGTTGTTGTTAAATGGGAAATAGGACATGTAGGGGCCGTTGATTGTAGACATTGCTGTTTGTTGGCTGCCCTAGTGCCAAACTGTCAAACTGCTAGGGTCGTGAATGCTCATGCAACTGACGCAACAACGTTGTTGCCAAGGTGAACGGACAGTCCCAACAGCCAATAGGAACTGAGAATCTGAACCTTGCTCTGATTGGTCAAAGTGTACATGAGCATGGCAATTTTTGGGGGCGGCACACAGAGGCAGGGGAGAGCAAAGTGATGAGTAGATATTCTCAGACCACTTCACCTACGTACATATAGCTGAATGTCTAATATGACATTTTTTCCAAATATTACAGTGAAAAAGTTACCCACCCTTAAGTCCAGGTCATTTGAAGACAACATGTCATGCCTTTGTATTATTTTGAGGAAAGCCTGATATTGGCTTTTATATTTGTTAATAGCCGTTGTCTCTTGCAAATAGCCATTGTCTGTCTGTTAATAGGCAATATGTTGTTCTATATAACCTCTGTTTTTGATAGTGCTCTGCTACAGTATGTCTGGAATGATACGAGAGGACTTTTCTTAGGTTTTTCCGAGTTGTCTCTATCACTGAAGTTACCCATCTCCTGCTGTTTCAGTATCTTTTGAACACTCCTGCTGAGAAAAAAAAATGTCTTTGGAAATATGCTGATCTGCGCCCATGTTGGAAATCTGCACTACGAGCTGGACAAGAGCTGAACAGTAAAAGAGATAGCTAGATGTCTGACACAGCAACTAGCACAGCACATCTCCAATTTAAACCAACTGCACTTTCTCTTTAATCTCTCTTTCGCAAACGTAACCCCTCTTTATTTTAATTCTTGCAATCCCGTCTCACTTTACTCTTCCCATCTCTAACTGTCAACCCCACTCCTCTCCTCCCTTCCTTAAGTTTGCATACATTTGTAACACACACACACACACACACACACACACACACACACACCTTGCTTTAAGGTAAGCCTTTCACAACACAAAGCTCAATTGCCTTTTCACACAGTCGGTGGAGGAGCGAGAGACTTGAGGAGGGAGAGACAGGATAAAGGCAGCGAGAAAGAGAAGTGCAGAAAAAGGAATGAATCCCAGATTGATGGCTGCTAATAAAGTTTGATTATTACTGACAAGGCACTCTGGGTTTTCTAATTGACACTTACAATAGCCTGTAAGGAGCCCAGGCAGCAAAGGAAGAGTGTTTGTCAGAAAGAGACATCTCAGAGAGAGCGATACTTTTTTCTTTAGACTCAGCAGGGTTGGAATAGCAGCAGATCCCAGGCCAAAATACAAAGTGAAGGGAAACATGGATGAACAAAGGGCAAACTGCCATCGTTACAACTGCAGGTAATTTGGCAACTGTGTCAGTGGATGTATCAACTCTTCAGACCTCACTGCCAACCTTTTATTGAAAAAGGCACCAGCAACACATATCAAGAGAGATTTCCCAACAATTTGGAACAGTGTTTTGTCTGTTAGAGATTTGGCAACGGATACTAATTGAAGTTTATTTGGGCCACAATTTTTTGTTATTAAATAACCTATTGCCACATTGTCAATAGCCAAATACCTCCCCTAAGCACGGTAGCAATAGAACAAATGTCGCTATGCATATTCTGGTGATATACACCCCAGATATGCACACACATAGTTGTTATCTCTTGCAAAGCCTGATTAAAAGTGTCCCAGACAGATTATTCCAAATCTTTTTCTCATGTGTTTCTTTACTGCAGTGTGGACAACATGAAACATTGCACCGGTGTGGTGTGGTGTAGTGTGTGGTGTGTAAAAAGGCAACCGATGCTAAAGCCAAAATCCTATCAGCTTGTTTTTCAAGTGTTCTGTTGTGGCTTCAAAGAAAGTGAAGAGCGGTAGAAGCAGGGAACGGTAAAAAGAACATTGCATCTTTTTGTAGCAATAGACAATGTCTCCTTTAAGTTACCAAATGCCTTTTGCTTTTACTCACGTGCAATGAATTATTGCTCGCGTCCTTATGGAAATGTAACTTTAATGTGTTAGTTGCAGTAAGCATGTCATCCGTTGCATGTGCATATTCAGAAGTGAGATGGGGATTGAAAGCAGACTGTTTTTTTTCTTATCTTAAATAGTCATTTCCCTCCCCTCCCCTCTGCTTAATTTTTAATGTCTTTGTACTATTCTAGATCATACACTTTTCACATTGTTCGTGTGTTAATAGAATGGAATTATGTATTGCTGCTAAAACATGCTTTCCTGAATAAGCACTTCAATTAATTTGTCCAAAGTATTGTCTACATTGTATTCCTAATTTGCTTTGTCCCACCCTGCACTTATCTTACAATGTTATTTTTGTCTTAAGTCAGAGTCCTTAAGGGAGATGTACAGTAGTTTAAGGTGAAAGTTAGAATTCCCAAGCTGTACAAATACTTTATTATTTCCAAACATAAGGTGCGGACTTACAAGGGGACTAAGATTCCATAACATTTTCATGTAATTTAAAGTCTTGTTTACCCTATCAGTGTCTGATTTTAAGGGTTTTGACATTTTGAAAACAGCTTAAATGGTTTCTTCACTGCATTTACATGTAGCAGTGCAGATTATTGTTTTGTGTGCTTATGTTTTTAGATTGCTCTGACATGTATGCTGCCACCCCAGTACAATTCAACTGAATTGAATTCGGTGTGTCACTTGAAACATTGAAAAATACTTTTATTTTAACAGCATCCCCTCTCAGAAACAGTCACCCTGTTACTTTGTATAATCCACTGATTTACTTTTCTTCGTCAGTAGAGAGTTGTTCAAAGCCTGTTCTATCCAGAATAAGTGGCACATTGTTCCACAGACATGCTTCTACGGATGTATCACAACAGCATGGATCCCGTTAGTTGTCCCAATATCTGAGAAAACGCAGCTTCTGCTATTGATTTTTAACTTAGTTCCTCTCTCTCTCTCTCTCTCTCTCTCTCTCTCTCTCTCTCTCTCTCTCTCTCAGGTTCAGAAATGGTAGAGGCCCAGTGTCAGAGGTTTGAGGTGAGGAGTACAGACGGAGAGAGAGTTCTGTTCTCTGCAGATGAAGAGGAGATCATCATCGGCACAGAGAAACTAAGAGTCACAGGTAAGGGTATGCATAAAGAGTATAACACCAACATAACCAACGTGGTGTTTTATAAAATACTCTGTAGAGGATTCTCCAATCTCCTTTGGGAGGAACCCTAGCAATAAAGACCAGGCCAATCATAGGCCTTTCACACCGCCGTAAAATCGGCGCTAGTTCTGGGCTTGTTCGGAGTTAGAGCCAGTGTTTTGGTTTCACACCGCCAGAGAGCCTGCTCCGGGCCGTAAAAACCGGGGGAACTCATACCCCAGGATTGAGCAGGGTTTGATAAGAACTGCTTGCGCGAACGGCTGGGGGAGGGATTATCCTGACCAACCAGAGCAACTCAAACCTCATGCCCGCCATATTTAAAAACACCGCTACTACGAGACGTAAACATAACATAATTACCGAACGTAGCGATCAAATTGACCGGCGAGAATACGCTGTATGGGTCCTGTTTGCTTAAGAAAGCAAAGCGAGAGCCAACAAGTGTAAAAATAAGACGTATTCGCCGCTGTTGTTGTGCTTAAAGCTAGCGGTAGCTTTAGCGTTAGCCACAAGAGCAGCGGCGTCGGGTGACGTACACACACGTTTACAGTGACGTCATGACGTTGCTCTCTTGCCGGCTCCATGGCTGTCTCCGGTCGATGTGAAACCAACCGGTTCATAACTGGGATAAGGCTGTAACCAGTTTTGAACTGACCCCAACACCAGCCTGGAACTGACTCTTGGTTCATTTTGGTGTGAAAGGCCTATCAGTGCCTTCGTTCTGACCTAAAGTGCATCCCATATTGGAAGGCAGCCCCTGATTAGGTCATGTAGTCGTCAATCTAGCCTACTGAGAACAGTCATATCTCACGAGTTTCAAATATGTCAATCCATGTTGACATCAGCGACTAAATGAACCAATCAGGGGCTGCCTTCCACAAACAGAAGCAAAGTGTGGAGAGCCCGATCTGACTCGAGGCTAGATTGACACCTACATGAACCAATCAGGGGCTTCCTTCCACTTACAGACAGATAAGCAGTCTGAGTGCAGGCCATGATTTGCTCTGAAATTTTTTGACGGGGAGATGGAAAAAGTCCAGACTGGTGTCACCAGGCTACTGAGGATATACGTAAAGTATGTGTATGTGAGTGACACGATACACAGATCTGCCAACGTTTCAAACTGTGCCACTGATCCACAGGGGGCGGTAATAGGATGTAACATGAATGGAAACAATGCCGGATTTAAAATACTTTTCTAAATCGGCTTTTGAAAACGTTTTATATGGAAGGAAATGTGTTTAGGCTCCACAGGGCCCCTTTATTATTGTGAAGAATCTTTAATTTAGGCAAATTACCTTGCAAATTACCTTCCAAAGTACCTGGCAAAGTACCTTGCAAAGTACCCTGCAGTGCAGTACAGATTGATGGGTAAGGAGCTCAATAAGGCAGAGTGAGTCAAATTCATTGTCAGGCACCCAGAATGCTCCCCTGAACCAAAATAAATTTTTCATCCAGATATGTGGCATCTGATTTGGAAAATAATGAATAGTAATTAAAAAGGCCAGATGAGTATTTTTGCAGAGGAAAAAAGACAGAGCAATTATACACAGCACAGTTCTCAAAAGAGGGGGGGGGGGGCTCTCGTGGTGTAGTGGTTAAAGCACCCCCTTCAATGAGGCTTGGTCCTCTTAGCAGCGGACCCTGGTTCAAATCTAGCCAGTGGTCAGTGCTCTGCATTTCATTTCCCTCACTGGCTCATCTCCGGCCATCTGCACTATCAATAAAACATTGAAAATGCCCCCAACAAAAATTCTTTATAAAAAAAAGAATATGACAGTCAGACCATTGTGAATATCAAAGTGAAACACGAACAGAAACATTGGTTCATGGTTGACAAAGTGAGAAGCTAAATTGTATAGTAGCAATCGAACAAGAAAGACTGCCATTTCCCCATTATTGACAGTTTATTTGATCGTGTTGGTGGTAAGACATCTTTTGTCGGAAGTTTGATATCAATAATATTTTGAAAACTATTTTTCTATAAACATATTGATGTCTCAGGACATCATTTTGGAAGTAAATTTATTTGTATTTTGTGCAGGGATAATATTAAATTGAATGGGTGTGACAGAAAGTGTCCACCATTTCTTCCATGTCCCCGCTCAGTTTCAAACAATATTTTAAATTTGCCAATTTTTTCGACAGCCTGCCAATGGGCTAAAGGTGCCCTCTGCAGTATTACATTTGTAGCGGTGCTGCGTTTCCAACATCCTTTACAGTCTCAGCAGGAGCGATGAACAGTACTTCCCCCAAGCATCTGTTCAGGCCCGAAGGCTAAGGCAGGGCTGGCTGCTCTACACGAGGGGTTACACTCTGCATTATATCAGAGCCAACCTTTTCTAAAGACAATTATGTTCATACTGCATGAATCTATTGCAAACTATGTATTTGTAGGGAAATGAATGCCAACTGGCCGACATTTCTTATTAACATTATCAGAAATAAACACTGAATGTACTAAATCAGCAAAAAAAGGATTATTGAATTATAGGTCACTACTTCATATGACTTTGTTCAAATCAGGGAAAGATTATGATTAAGTATTAAACAAATCTAGTAAACAAGGACTTCCAGTCTGTGACAGAACATAAACCCCTGTCTCCAATGTTGAAGTCAGACATCCCACCCATCTCCGTACTACTCACACATAGTAATTGTAAATATTGTTGCTGGAAATATTTTCCTACTTGAATATTTGTATGCCATGCAGAGGATCTGAGCACTGTATCATGCACGTTAAGAGTCTCCCTCAATACCAAAAGGAGAGGTATGATGCAATGTTGTTGCAGGCTTTCACACAAAAGATGTATGTGTTTTTCCTTGCCCTTCCTTTCATCCACTCTTACCCTCTTCACAGGGAATGAAGGCGTGGTGTTCAGCCATTCCGTAGAGACATCACATGTAAGGGCAGAACCCTTCCAGGACCTAAAGTAAGCACCACACTAACTGTGTTAGTTTAAGTATACTGTGTGTGTGTGTGTGTGTGTGTGTGTGTGTGTGTGTGTGTGTGTGTGTGTGTGTGTGTGTGTGTGTGTGTGTGTGTGCGCGTGTGTGCGTGCGTGCGTGCATGCGTGCAAGTGTTTCAGACAACGAGGCACATCAGTTCACTTTGTTCTCCTGGTTAATATTTTACTTGTGGTAGAATATTTATGAAGGTGTGTGTTCTTGCGAATAATTACAAAGATGGTACACCACATATAACAATTTTAGGGGGGAGAATTGAGCTGCTGAGTGAGCGAACTAGCCGGTCCTGTGGTACAGCGCGGTCATGACTTATAATCAGCTTATAGGTGTGCTGGGGATTGGCAGTCTGACAGGCCTGACAGAGGGAACAACATTCCTCTGGCGTACAGTTTTTGAGGGTCAGGCTGTTACAAAGTGGAACCTTACACTGGTACATGCACTTGAGCACATGTAATGCAGACTGAGTGGTCAGTTTCTCCTATGAGTTGTATTACCCTTTTAGCATCTACTGGAGTTCTATGAAGACACAGTTTGCCTCAGACCAAGTTGTTTCAAACTGATGTAAGGTAAAAAGGGTGATAACTGATGGAAGGTTCTGGTTTATCTTTAAGTTGTATAAATAGGATAGGAAAAAAAAGACTGCTGAGTACATGTTGTGACCACATGTGGCTCCTCAGTAACACTTATCCAAGACAGGCTTCCTCAGCTCTCAAGTCTTATACCTTCAATAACAACAGTATACCTGTTGTTATTGTACCTTCATACCAGTTTACAGAGCCTAGGCTGTGTATTAACACCAGCTTTTTGTTTTAACCACACACACAGTATGGACACGTAGCGGATTGTGAAGAGATATGCACTGATTATGACAATAAGCCTTCTCCAGTAACTCTGAATCCAAAACGAAAAACGAAGATGCATAGGAGGATCTGTACATGGGAAAAAGTGCTGAGGGGAGGAAGATACTATATTATTGACTGGATAGAGAGAGAGAAAGCATGGCTAGGGTAAGGGTGATGAGGAGGACAAAAGTAGAAAAATAATAAAGGGGGCAGAGGAGGGTGACATAAGAAAGCAGTTCAGGAGGAACAGAGGGAGGTTAGTGTACAGAAATCATATTCAATTGAACTAGCTCCTGCATGTAGGTGAGTTGTAATAGCAGCAGATGACAGGGAATATAGCAAACATATGACTGCTTTTATAATATTCATAATAAGCACAGCTCCTCTGATTTTGAAACAAGTTGAAATAAAGACATTAAAACTATTGAGCCAAAGTGAATCTGTAGTTGCATGATTTGGTGTGTTTTTCATTGCCTGTGGCTTGAAAAGATAAAGCAGCAAATGTGCTGAGAAAATGTTTGGGTTGGCTGATGACACCTCAGGACTGGCCAGCCAAACAGTATATATTTTTAAATTAGGGCTGTCAAGCGATTAAAAAAAATAATCTAATTAATTACAGGCTCTGTGATTAATTAATCTAAACTAATTGCATACTTATATGACACTTTTATGCCTGTTTATAAACAACTGTATAGGCTACCGTTCGTCTCTCTCTCTCTCTCTCTCTCTCTCTCTCAGCGAGGTTTCTACATGAAATAAATTCACACACACACACGCAGACACACACACACACACACAAAGGAGGAAAAAAGACAGGCATATGCTAGGAAGAGTGAGAGGGGGCGGGTGTCCGTTAGCGGGAGACGATTGCAGCTAGCAAACAGAAGTGAGACACGGAGGAAGATTGAGAGATACTGTTTTGAACCTAGATTGTTAATTAGGCACCCACTAAATCAATAATGCACAGACACTGCGGAGAATAACATAAGGCGTATTCCTACCTTCATGCTTATTTGCCCCTGAGCAGCCCATAACACATCCATAGAGCCCTCTCTATGCTTCTTTCTTTACTCTTTAATCCCGTGCGGGCCGTTTCCGCAAGTTACAAGTGCAGCTCCGCTATCGTCTCACCTCTTTTGCACCAGGTCAAAGGGCAATATAGAAGTGCGATTAATCTGCGTTAATTTTTTTAATCGCGTTAATTTTTCTGTGATTAATTAATCGAAATGAACGCGTTAATTTGACAGCCCTATTTTAAATGGTTAAATGTGTAAGACAGTGCTGGTTGCATGACATTCCTCTTGAGCATTTAATTTAGTTACTCATCGATGGAATCGGTTTGTATCAGCCTCAGCAGTTGCACCATCACTAGAGAGACCCTTACAGACAACGTCATTCTCTGTCTTCATAGTATTTGCTGTACATTTTCAAGCAATAACCTTTGAAAAAAGAAAGGAAGGGTGCGTCAGGCAAAAAAATTGGTTCTAAAACAGAGATAAACTGAAATGACTTGAGAGAGAGCTATACGAGAGATGGACAGATAGTGAGAGAGATAGAGAGAGGGAATGGTTGAAAGCGAAGCAAAATGGACAGTAGAGGAAAAAGGACCTCATACTTGCTTAGGGATCAAAGGAGCTGAGAGGTTGAACTAGAAGGATTTGAATTGGTTGATAGAAACTAGAAAGGGTGATAGAGGGAGGTGTGTGGTGGAGTTTGGGATGGAACGATACAGGGAAGGAGGAGTGAGAACATTGGGTCAATGGACGGGTCAGTGCAGATAAGCAAGGCAAAGAAGCCTGCGGTGAAAAGCCCCTATGGTGAAGATAGTGAGGAAAAGTTCCGACTGTTACAGATTCAACACCAAAAACAACCCTAAAGGCTGAGTCATTATGTTTCATATTAGTTTTTTTTAACAGATGTTATGGCATTAACACCTGTGCATTGACATAAAAAAATGAGTGTCGTGAAAGCACTTGATAGGTTTTGATAGGAGTTTTAACTTGTCATTATCAGCGCGTGAATATATGGATAGAGAAAATAAATATTTCACACACTGGGCCATGAGTGCACACAACATATATCAACATAAACACCCATATATGAATGCACACATTAATAAGCACGCACCAAGTACCCATTTAGCTCAACCCAATCGTTAAAGTTCAAAAACACACAGACAGACGTAAATAATGTATCTAAACTGACATGAAAACACAAACGTATGGTATACATAAAGGGAAACCGTTTACCAACCAACACTCTGCATTGTTAGCGTAACGAATACGTCAAGAACGGGAAGTAACATGCATAAAGTGAAACCTACACACACACACACACACACACACACACACACACACACACACACACACACACACACACACACACACACACACACATCCATTGCACCGTATCACCTATAGCAGGGTTAATGAAAACCATAGAAAACAACACGGATAATAAGGTGATTACATGCTTCAAATACGTCCCACTCTGTCATCAGTCATTAGTTGTTCAATGGCAGGGAAAGGAACAATGGACTGAAGTTTAGTCATTATCATGATGACTTTGTGTGTTTTAAATTGAGGTGTATCTAATGAAAATAGATATTGCACACTACGATAGGGACTAATCAACATGAAAATAAAGTATAGTTTCCCTTCTCTTTTTCCAAATCCTCAGGCACTTTTTTCACTTTTTTCTAATCCCTTACTGGTTGGAACATTCAATCTTTCCATCTGTCTTTTAGCTAATGATATCTTTGTCCTCATCTCCCCAATTCCTTACTCTTTCTCTCTTTCTCTCTTTCTCTCTCCCTCTCTCTCTGTCTCTCTCGTTGCCTAACACTCTCATTCACATGCGCACTTTTGTCTTGCCCGTTCTCAATCTGTCTAGATCCTCCCACATGTGCATTCCTTCGTTCTGCCTCAAATCTCCCCATTTTTTTCTTTCTGCCTCGTTATGAAAAGTGTAGAGCGTTATGCAGTGAAGGTAAATGGGACATGTAATGAGCGGATTGAAGTCCATTTAAAGCTAATGATCTATCTTACAGTCTAACAGTGAGGGAGGGGGAGAGAGAGCAAAAGAGGGAAACAAAGAAAGATAGATGGTACACACTTTACATGATGAAGTGCAGGTTAAGAGATGTCAAGAAACTGCTATCAAGATATGATACTGTACAGGTCGCCAATCCTTTTCGGGAATGAAAAGGATGGATGCAAGATTGGATTGGACAGCTGTCAAATTATATTTGGGTTAACACAAACTAGTTTTGAAAATGTGGGGATCAAGCACTTGGAAAGTACAGTCCTGTAGTTCTACTCAAATCTTATTTATTGTTTTATCTTTCATAAAGCACTTACACTTTTACAAACTACAAGAACTTCTCATATTTATTTGCAAGAACCATTAGGAAGCTTGAAATCTATGCATGTGCTAGTCTGATATTGCTGCAATATGCTGAACGTACAGAGACATGAATGCACCAGGGGCGGGCCGTCCATTGAGGCAAACCAGGCAATTGCCTGGAGCCCCGGGGCCCCATAAGCCCCTTTGGGGCCCCCAAAATGCCCTCTTTATATTTTGCCCCATATTTATTGTTTTTTATAAAAAATCTCTTCACAATAGTATCATCGGGATGTCTAATTACTCGCGTTTTGACGGCCTTTCTGCCAACCGTGCACCCCCCTTCAGTCTGCACTACATGGACTATTCCATTACACATTACGCTCATGACACTGCACGTTCACGCGTAAATCCAAAAAAGTAAATAGCGGGAGAAGAGAGAGACGAGATAACCTACCTATACCAAAATGAAGCGAACATACGAGAGCGGGTCACAAAACAAACAGAAGAAGGACCAAAGTCAGGACTTAATATCAAAGCTGCCGAAGCTATTAAGCTTTTTTACAGCACCCAGCGCGGTGGCAGCGGGACCTTAGACGGAAGAACAGCTGTCTACATCATAAACCGGTAACGTTCCAGCTCCTACTGTCAATCCAACAGGTGGCTCTGGCTCAGCCAGCAGCTATGCTAATGACGTGAATGTGTGTCAACAAACTGATGGAGATAATTAATGGTGCAACGGATCACGGTTGATCCGTGGTCCATTCGGACCAACCCTCACGGTTTGGGACCCACGTGAACCGCGGATTGGATGCATATGCTAAAAAAAAAGACGCCTGTGTGTTCACGTGATCGGCGATCGTGTATTACAGAACAGTTAGTGGCGATCGGGGCCAGCCTCTAGGTCTACTGTAGGCTACTGACAAAAATCACACAACACATTGCCTGTATTTTTGTAACAATATTTAGGCCTATTAGTTTAGGCTATATTTGGCTGCTCCACTTTAAGTCAGCCCAGCCAGGCGATAGTTAAGTTTCAATTTCGTTTTCACCTCCGTGTGTAACAGCTGTTCAGAACAACAGCTGATAGGCTTGCGACAGCAGGAGTCAGTCTAAAGCCATCAATGATCAATTTAAGTAAAAAAGCAAAATAAAGCTATCTCTTCCTCCCTCTATCTGTGTATATTTCTCTCTCCCCTGCACACTTAGTCACTACTATCCATGCTTAAAGAAGGCAGGGTTATAACCTAATTTTCTTTTTTAAATATTTGAAGATTTTATTTCAAATAGGCCTAGACTCTGTGGACACAGGCTATTTTGTAATTCACTGTGTATTTAAAAAATAAAACAACACATTTAATTGAAAGCAAAGTCATATTGGTCTCTAGAATTTTATCCAGGTTAGTGGCAATCATCAACTTCCTGTCAGAGAGAAAGCTTCCTCTGCGTGGCCCCTCTGACACACTTAATGAACTAGGACTAGGCAATGGACATGTCATGGGTCAGGTTCAGTTAATGGCTCAGTTTGACCCTGTGATGTGGGATCCTCTTAGACCAATCCAAGCTAAGCCTCTGACACGTACCTGAGTAGTCTCATCCAAAATGAAAAAAAGCTAGTGACTTTTGTTCATCCCTTGTATGGAGTATCTCATAGGCCTTTCACACCAAAATTAACCAAGAGTCAGTTCCAGGCTGGTGTTGGGGTCAGTTCAAAACTGGTTACAGCCTTATCCCAGTTATGAACCTTTTGGTTTCACATCGACCGGAGACAGCCATGGAGCCGGCAAGAGAGCAACGTCATGACGTCACTGTAAACGTGTGTGTACGTCACCCGACGCCGCTTTCTTAACCAAACAGGACCCATACAGCGTATTCTCGCCGGTCAATTTGATCGCTACGTTCGGTAATTATGTTATGTTTACGTCTCGTAGTAGCGGTGTTTTTAAACATGGCGGGCATGAGGTTTTAGTTGGTCTGGTTGGTCAGGATAATCCCTCCCCCGGCCGCTGGCGCAAGCAGTTCACTTCAAACCCTGCTCAATCCTGGGGTATGAGTTGAACCGGTTTTTACGGCCCGGAGCAGGCTTTCTGGAGGTGTGAAACCAAAACACTAGCTCTAACTCCGAACTAGCCCAGAACTAGCGCCGATTTTGCGGCGGTGTGAAAGGCCTATCAGTGTGCGCGATATAAGGTACATTAGATGCAAGGGCCCCCAAATGACTGTTCGCCTGGAGCCCCAAAATGGCTAAGTTCGCCACTGGAATGCACCACACACAGTGCTAAAAACTTGGTTATGCTAGTAGCACAGAAATAAAATGTTCAGCAGCCTAACTTCCAGAGAACACTCCGAGAACGCTATGCTGTGCGTTTTCAAAGCCTCTGGTGTGATTGCCAGTGTAAGCCATGTTACACACTGTTCCGCTTTTCTACTTTAAAGTGTACGAGGAGCGGCCATGAGGCAGACAGACAGCAGTCGCTTTGGGAAAAAGTGCGGTGGCTGGCATCTTTTTAAGCAGAGCAGTTCAACATCTTCAGAGAAGCATTCATGACAGTGACTGACTAAAAAGCCTGACAAGAAGCACGGGTTGACAAAAACTAGGCAGCCAACAACAACAACAACAAGAAAACTTATTGAAATTGGAGGAAGTAGCTGTTGAAAGGTTGGCCGGTGGATTGTTTGTGGAGCACAGAAGATGCAAAGTTCCACATTTCCAAGAGTTTTAGTTTGTCCAGTTCACTGATAGAAGCACTATCTACAGCAAGTCACTCTGATAACAAAACTGCTTTTCATTATGAGCACAACATGTGGCTGATGCAGCAAAAAACAGTTTGACTGCAGCCTTAGGTAGACATGAAATGCTCCCAAATGCAAGGACGACAGTATTTACTCAACATATAGAACGCAAAATGGGAGAGAGGTTATCTAAGAAGATACCTTTTCACATTCAGTCTGTTAGGTGTGCGTGTGCACATGGGTGTGTGTGTGTGTGTGTGTGTGTGTGAAACTATATAACATTGTTGTGCATACTCCTCATTGAGCTGAGATTGTTTGCTATAATTGCTTATTTCTGATGCAGCTCAATCATGACATTTATTGATTGGCAGTATAAACAATTTAATGCTGGCATTTTTATTTTTTAATAAAACCTAATTATTTCATCTCTCTTGATTCATCTTCTTCCGGCTTCTACCTTTTTAATTTATTTTACATTTTGCATGCTTTGATTTGCACAAATTCTACACGGATGTGACATTATTTTTGTATATATGATAATGTCAAACTGTATTTGTTGCTGTTTGTTCTTATTGTTGTTTGGTTGGACATCAAATTGTGTCCCTAAATGTTAGGGTAGGAGAGAGGGTATAGAAGAGTGGAAAGAGTGTTACACAGAAATGCTCAAGACATACAGTATGATAAGAAAATAAGAATGCTTTAATACTTATATTATAGGTCATTTTGTGCCCATCTTTGCTGTTTTGGCACTGCATTTCTCATGCATCACTTGTCCTTCAAAAGTGCGGCAAGTATTGACATATTTTCCTTTAATTGATAAGAGTTGTGGTTTTTGTTTTTGTATTTTCTGTATGGAAGAACATTTGCACATACATTTTTGTAGAAGCTATGTCATACATCTTTCTTTGACACATACACCTTTCTACTAACTACACCTCTACCCAGGTTTATCTATTTCCCCCCTTGTTCACACTGCATACCCATACTCTAATATTGCAGCGACCTTTACTTATCACAACATGCATTCACTGTAAGGGCATCAAAAAGGAAAAAGAGAAATGTCAAATAGGAAAGACAGACAAGTTTATCTGTGTTGCCCTTTAGCACAGTTACTGGTTCCTCCACAGGATAACATCAAATAAGGGCACTATAAGAGTTTCCCTCAACTTAGTAAAACATTTCAAAGACGTTAAAGTGAAAGGGGGGAAATTGGAGATGTGAAAAGCGCAGAGGAACTTTTCTCCATGGGAAATATGGGTACAGCGTGGGCAGTATAAAAAAATTGAAAATGAACGATAAAATTAGTAGCAGCCGGTTCAATAATGCAATCAAACGGAGCATAATAAATAAGCACTCTAAACTTGAGTTGATAGTCCCAGCAGTCACCTCTTGACTTCATGCCAAAGAGCCTTAAGAAGCATAATCCAGTGGACAGCTTTGGTGTGCACAAAAAGGGCTAACCCCACTTCAAAGACAACTGCAAGAAAAAGCACTACTTTGACTGAAACTCAATCAACAATTAACTGACCTTAAAAAAAAAAAAAGTTGGAGTAGTTTCACACAGTGATGCCAGCGGACATTGGGTTACCTCGGGCCCCTTTACTTCATCTGATGCTTGGCTCCTGAGCAGAGAGAAAGAAGCTTCCGCACAGTCAATATCTCCTGATTTCTATCCACTCTTTCATCCCCTGATCCCTCCCTTCTGTACGTTCTTCTCCTCTCTCCAAGTCCTGGGGTCATGAGAAGCTCCCAGGGACGAGTTAGGCTATACACAGCAAGGGCATCCAAGAAGGATTTGTGCTCTGTGCCCCTTCCCCTCCTATCCCTCGCTCTATTTCCACGTATCTATCTATCTTTCTATCTCTCCTTCCATCTTAGGAAGTTGAAGAAGATCGTGGAAGAAAAGCAGAGCACTGTCAAGACTCAGGGGCATGGGAAAGGATTTTGATTTAGCCAGGGTAAGATAGTGTAGGGTAACAGTTTAAAAGAGTATAGGTACAAGAACACGCACACCCTATTCCACAGAAAAGCCTTGTGTGTGTGCAGAGCAGTCATGTCTGGACTATGGATTCATAGGTGTTTAAAGTGCGGCAAGGAAAGGAACATTTCATTGTGGCATCTGTATTTATTTATTATCCATTTTTTCAAGAACTACTTTATTTAAGGGACGCATCAGAATGGCTTAAATATTTTGCCTACCATTAATTTTTATTTAGAACAGGTCAAAACACATTTGCTTCTAAGTGTGGCCATATATGACACCCAAAAATGTGAGAGAAAGGGTGGGATTGACCTCTCATGCAGGAAATATTGAGTCTTTATATGATTGTTTCATATCTGCAATGCAAAATAAGCCAGATGTAAGAGAAGATTGGATGATGCAACTTGGTAGCAGTGAGTGATAGAGTGACAGTACATTATGATTGCTGATATTAACCTGCTCACTACACTAGCTTAACACAGTTTATATCTACACAACTGGCCATGCTGGTTTGCTTTAGGCCACACCACTCAACTAAATCTAACACATTTATCCACTGTAGCTTAAGGAGATCATTTTTGGTTTGAATATATCCAGGCAAGGTGTGTCTGCATACCTTCTTAACCTGACTTTAAACCCATTTTAATATCGAGTGTATGCAAAGTTGTTGGCACTTGCCCCTGGGAAATATCGAAGGTTTAATGTATTGCCAGAAAATTTGCTCATTACACTACAAACACCTATTTGACAAGAAGGTCATCAAAAGATTTCTGTCTTAGATTTCTTAATGGCCTGTCTGGCCTGTCTGGCCTGTCAACGATATATTGTATTCTGAATGGTAATAGCATTCCTGATTTAATTTCAAATAATAATAGAGGAGGGAGGGGGGGGGGGGCGTTGTATCCTGCTTTATCCGTCCATTTCTTCCCCAGTGGAAAACACCCAAACATAGAGCAGTCATTTATAATGACTGGTAACGTGTTCAACCCCTCGTATACCCTCAACAACTATTCCCTATAGGTGTTACTCTTAATGAGAATGTGTTTTGATTTCACTTTTGTTTTTAAAATGTTATATTCATGTAGTTTTCCTTGCCATCTGTGCTGAAACAAACTTTGCATCGGGGGATCAAACGCTTACAGAGTCAAAGATGAATCAGTTATGTTTCTCCTGTCTTTGTGTCTATCCCTCCACAGCATGTTTCCATCCAAATGAAAGCACATGCCATAATGAGGTCAAGCCCAGAGAGAAGCTTTGTTAGAGCAGGCCATTGGTCTGCCTGCCTCCGTATTGTTCTGAACTTCTCATTGTCTAATCCAGTGGTTTTAAATCCTGGTCCTCAGGAGTTCTGCTTGAATTTCTGTTCATTGCCTTCACCTAGTGTCCCAGGTGTTAAACAGCAGCTGATTGAATAGCATGAATGATAGCCAGCCTTTGAGTCTTGATCACGGAGAGTGAAAGATCCCCTTGAGCAAACACATTTACCTTGCCCTGTTTTGTTTTGTTAATTGGCTTTTTCCCCATCCCAGAATGTGAAAGACGTACCTCTGTTTGTAAAGGAAAGTTGCTTCTAATTCAAAGCTATAGCACATAACTTATATCAGCCCCTTGAGGGATTCTAAGTAATTACAACAACACTGTTGGCGCATACGTGAGGTAAGCCTTTGGTAATTGCGCATTGATTTTATACCTTCCGCTGTACGTCCAGGTTTTTTCTTACCAGTAAAATCAACAACTGAACATTTTTTGTTAGCGCTTCTTGAGCACCTGCACCACTGTCGGGGGGCAACACCAGATTGTAAACGCTGAGAAATAAAGCAAATTTTGTGGAGCTGAATCAACTTTGGGTCAACTCATTTGACTATGGCTTGAATGTTACCAACATTCATGTATAAGAAAAAGTCACAAACTATAGCTTTAACACAATTACAGACTGTTAAATTGTATAACTCCTTGAAGTGGGGTTTGGGGAAGTGATTCACCTTCTTGCCTCCTTTTTTTCTCCCTCACACACACATCCAACAGTTCACTCAACTCTGCATGAGTTTCCATGAAGTTGATGTTGAATTCAGAGAATATATTTAACTACTTGGTTTCTTCTTATATTAATGAATAATGTCTGGGTAGAGAAGCTGCTTAGAAAGCCTGAAAACCAGCAGGTACAGACAAGAAGATAATGGCCTATAACCCAAAGTCACCTTTACATTAGAGCAGTACACTTCAGTCACTTTTGAATCGAGGTTACAATCTTCAAGTGCCTACTAGAAACAAGCATGCAATCTGAATTAGTCCCACTTCCCACACAAAGTTTGTAGGGAGTCTTATAGCTCAGAGTTAATTTAACCAGTATTTTTTTTTCCTGGTGAGCAGACAGATGGAGGAGCATTGGTGTGGGATGGCAAAGAAACACCACCTAATTAGCTTCAAGAAAAACCCAGAGAGTATCCCGCCCCTAGCTGTATTTTGATTAAAATTTTGGGGGTTTGTGTCAAAGTAATCATTAAAATGTAGAATGAGCCACATTCTCTTTGAACCATGCCGTTGGGAAAAGCACGTCTTCGTGCTAGAGTTCCCTTTAAAGAATAGCATTTCACTTGCATGATGGGTTTTTTGAACAATGCCTGCTTGTTTATGCTTGGGGATAAAATTGATACAGGGATCAAATAGGCCGTTTGGTGGTCTCTGTATTCCCTTCAAGTTGTCCACATGGTGCTATTCTTGAAATCCCTATACTTCTAATACTTAAATCACAATTTACTCTAAATGTATGTATTACTTTTCTATCAAACATGGGACTTTCACCAACCAGTTCAACCAAAGCACACAAACTCTTTTCTGCAATTTGGTGTGCTGCGATTGGATTTTGAATGCATCTAACACCTTCCTTTTACTTGGTACAACAAGGACAATCAGCCATGCCGCGCTCGCGTCTGTGTCTTATTGATTACAAACGCAGGGAAATCATTGCGAACAAAGAGAGAGAGAGAGAGAGAGGAAAGGCGAGCCAAATAACACGGAGCATGGTTATGGGAACAATCCATAATGTATCTGAATTTCTGTGTGTGCTTTTGTGTATTGGTGTGTCATGTTCTAAAAAATCGATGCAGAACTTTCTCCTAGATGTCCTAGAAACCAATGCCCTACACTTTAAAGAGACAAACTGATGTGATAATGATGATAGGAAAGTCCTTGGTTACTACTGAGTATCCAGATTGGATCTTATGTGTTCTATATAATACAGCTGTGCGATTCACATTCATGGTGCAACTTAATCATTTCAATCCAACTGAGGTAAGATATACTTATTATATAATGTCATATAAAAAAAAAACACACTTCAGAAAGCAGTAAGATCTACAATGATACATTATTATCAAGTTATCTTTTATGCTGGATTAAAACAAAACATTACACTACAAAGGAGCTATATAGTTATGCTTTTTGGTATTTGGTTGTGTATTTTACATTTTACACATTACCAAGCTTTAAACACGCTTCCAACTTCCAACATTAATATGGCATCGAGAACCTGCAGAAGTAATCCTTGTGCTTGTTCCACTGAGCAGTTGGTTCAAGTTGCTCTGATGATTGGGGTCATACAACAGTCTAAAATATAAAACCAACAGCGGAATTAAGTATGTCTTAGTTGGACAATATTTGCTGTAAATGTTGTGTGCAGTACTTACCATGTTTCCTATCCGCTTTCCAATGTAAGTTACGCACTGCTCCCCTAAGTCATTGCCGTCTATTTCAGTGATTTGTGTTTCGTTTTTTTTCTTCAAATTAGTTCCCGGAGATTTGGAACAGGGCCTCAGTAAACTGTACATTACTGTTCTCTCATTGTTTGTCTTTGTTGATAGTTGTTTATCTTTGTGAGTTATTGTTTATCAGCTGCTGTGTATCTTTGTCGTACACATCTTGAGGGAGAATATGTGAAAACAACAACACAGTTAATATTCAACAGCCTCGCCATATTGTCACACATCTGTTCCTGGTGTGAATTTATGTGTGCGTGTGTGCGTGTGAGCGTGCATGTGTGTGTGTGTGTGTGTGTGTGTGTGTGCGTGTGTGTGTGTGTGTGTGTGTGTGTGTGTGTGTGTGTGTTCGGGCACTCAGCTCCTGTGTGTTCCTGTGTATGTGTTGCAAACACGGCTGTTAATATCAGTTTTTTTTTGTGACGGGTCCAAACGCTCCACTGTTACAAATGGCTGGAGGCTGCTTTGGCTCGGCACTGAAGTCATGGCGATAAATAACATTGGAGAGAGCACAGAAGTCACACAAACCCGAATTAACAGACACTCACAGAAATTCAAACATTTTATATGCAGCCACACACATGAGCCTAATCCAGACAGAGCAACACGCAGCTGCATTGTGTAGCATAAACTATTATGAGTCTTCTTTATATTCAAGGAGGGAGCGATGCATTCAGAATATGCAGAAGAACACATTGACAAATTGTGACATTGTGTTGCTTGGAGATCTTCTTTGTTGCACTCTGTAATCTTCTTTTGGAAACTAGAAAGTGTACATCTGACTGATGACACAATACTGTATAATCTTGCTGGCAGTCAGCCTCATTTACAGTCATTGTAAGACAATGTCTCCGTGGTTTTGAACACTGGTGTTGTTTGATTGATTGTTTTCATTTGATTATTTTGATGTTTCCGTGTTGCTCTCTCTCTGACCTGCTTCATATCTGACATTGTGGACTTCAGTCTCTTCAAATGTTGCTCATTTAACATTTGGTAGTGACAAAAGGACAACATTTATTAGCAGAACACAGTTGTCAGACAATGTAATATCAAGTAAAAATGAGTGAAGTGAGAGAAAGAGAGAGTGAGTGAAAAAGAAAAGGAATGAGAGAAACCCTGAAAGGATGGCGGAGGTCAGGCAATGAGACAGAGAAAAAAGAGAAAGAAGCATGGAGTTGAGTCTCATGATTGTCTTTGCTTGTCTTTGTCTTTTTCTTTAGCCACTCTCTCACACTTCCTGCCATTTCTCCTCCCCGTGCTTCCGCTCCTGATCCCTCGTTCTGTCGCTTGATGTCTTTTCCTTTCTTCTCTTTCCGTCCACTATGGGGGAGAGTATGAACTACTGCATAGTATCTACTGTGTATCTACCCTTTCTGTCCTTAGGAAAATGTACTTTCTGAAGTTAAAATGACATGTTTTTTATATATTTTATCTGTATAGACTATTTCGCACTAACAATATTTGAGGTTTCATGCACTTTAGATCACACATGTGGAAACAGGCCTGTCAAGGAGTATTCTGTTCACATTGGCTAAAACAATAAATAAATGGGAAATAGAAAACAAGTGAAATTCATCTTAAAATACCCTATCCTGCACTTTACTGCAACATACCACAAACACTCTGTTTATCCTTGCTTCATGCTACGTGACCTGTGTTTCATTTGATTTGTTTTACACCTGGTGCCGAAAGTCATTTCCATATTATCAGCACAAAATGCGGTCGATGCAGTATAGCTTCTGTTAAGGTGGAAGAGTGATGTTAGGTGCCTTTCCCAGTGGCACTATATCAGTTTTTTTATGAGAGCAGAGTTACGTAAACAATTCTAATTCCCCAACATATGTTCTTCCATCTGTATAACCAATAATGTGGATGGCTTAACGTTGCAGATATGCCTGCCTCTATCCTGTACATCTCTTAAGTGAGGGGCACATCGTCTAACTATGTTTAATCTATTGTGCTAATCGCGACACGTTCTATATACTTATCGAATAATCTTTATACAGTATGCTCTATTCTTATTTATATCCTCCTCCATGCTGCGGCAAACTTCCCCACAGGGCTCATAAAAGTTTCATCCAATCTTTAAAATACAAGATCACCATTTGCAAGGCGTATTAGATAACACGGAGACGAGTAATGCCATTGCTACAGATGTCATTAATGCAAGCATGGCCTGTAGCTGCCTCTTTAGAGGATGACTCTTTCCAGTGTCACAGAGCCTCAAGTCTGCCAACGTGATTAATCCCTATGCAAGTAACTTAACTTGTGTATACTTCTGAGGCACCTTAATATTACTTTTATAAAATGGCATTACAGAAGGCATGAACTGCAGATGGGAAGAGACATGGGTAAATGCACACTGAACAGACTAAATGTGCTCTCTTTTTATTGCCTTTGTGTTTCTATGCTCATGATGCGTGACCTCTTAAAAGTTGTGTGTATGGAATACTGAGACAATGCTAAAGAAGCAAAGCATAGACTGTCATTATTATTCTGGTCAAATACATATATACACACACCTTTCTCTGTTTGTTTGTTTGTTTGTTTGTTTGTTTGAAAGCCGCAGGTGTCTTTTTGTTGACGTAGTTCAGTAGACCTTGTGAGGCAAATGAGTTAATGGCCTTGAGAAGATTTAGATACAGTATAGGATTGCAACAGTTGCAAAGGATGAAAAAAAAGTGTTTTCTACATTGTTCAAACTATTAAGACTGAGCAATGGGCTTCATTGTACGGACATAGATGTTCTGGTCAAATGGAGGTGTTTGTATTCACTTTATTTGCACAATATTGTTTACTTTTCAATTTTTTCCTCTCTCCCATCCATTTTCATTATTCTTTTTTCCAATGCAAATGTCAAATTCGGTCTCTTTTTCTAGCAAACCAAGTCAATGAACAATGGCTGGAACGGCTGAAGTTGCAGAAGAGTGACGCTAGTCTTTCACTACTGATTAAATTATCAGCTTGGCGCCACATCAGATGCACAAAGGCATGAAATTGCTTGACCTTTTTTCTCCTTACGCACTCTGCCATTAGGCATTTCCTGGGCTACGTTTCACAGCGAGGAGGACAGCAGGGGCCTCTGAAAGTGTTTTTTGGAGTAACTCAAATACTTGTCAAGCAGTGTGTTGTGTAAAGGCGGAAAGATGTTCAGAGCATTGAATGTCATGACAAGACAGCTGTGCAAAACAGTCAAACGCGCGCAGCGATTTATTGCTGGGAATCTGTGCACCTTCGAGTTGCTGAAGTACAACATCTACTCTTCAGTGGTCATAACCACCACTTAAAACAACCAACCTGCAGCCTACTGTCTCGACACACACGTTCTTTCCACAAAGACAAACCTTTAATGTACCTTGACTCTCCCCTGTCCAATCATAGTAACTCAATAAGGACTTCAACTTTTTTAAACAGCCAAAGGCTTTCTATTTTAAATTTTTCATGGAGCGATTTAAACACGCTGCATCATTCAGACTCACTGCAAAAGTCAGGAAGCTAAAGCAATGCCACATTGCTGATGCATTCTGTCTCAGTTTAACTCTCTTAAAGTCAAAGGCTGTCGCCTTCCCTGTCTTCAGACTTGTCTCAATGCATCACTCAGCACTACTTTTTACATTTTGAAGAGTTTTAAAGTGCTTTTTACGGATGGGGTGGGACGGTGGGGCTGCAGGCGCTGAGGCAGATGACGGATCATTTAGCGTGAAAAGGTCAAAGGTTTGCGTGTCAAATGGCAAGGTGGCATTAGTGTGGTGTGGCTTTCAAGGGTTCTGAGGAGGAAAAGGGCAGGATGAATGTCAGCCTAGTCATCTGGGAAATATAAATCACACTAAAAGGCCCCGATATGAACATTCCCAGCAAGATTTTCTGCTCAACTTCCCTAACTGCTTTGAAAAACATGGCAAAAGAAAAGGTATTGCTCTTGAAAAAATGCCTTTCCTCTCTCAGCAAGAGAACCAAGCGTGTGGGATTTTGGACTTCAGGAAAAATTCATTTTAGTCAACCTCAATGCATACATGCTCTTAGTATAACATTTTATATCCCTGGTTTTGCAAAAATGTTAATATCTACTTTTTTGCACTCATAAGACAGCCAAGTGGCTGTGGTGATGGACAATCTAGAAAATGATATCCTCGGGGTGCAGTTCACCACCAATGAATTACATGACAGCTATGATCTGCCATGCTTCACTTGATTAAGGCAATGGCTGTACAAAATGTTTCGGGGTTAAGCTAAGCTGAGTATGAAAACACGAGAAGCAAGCTGATGTTTTGGTCATACAGTATTTATTTTAGATGGTACAAACATCTATTTCCAAAATAGGGAGATGGAAGGTGGCACTTCCGATACAAAGGGCCTTAAGATGTGGTTTTTAAGATGTTACTTTGTTTTTTTTGTAACATGATTTGAACTGAGTGAGTGTTGAGTGCACAGGATGCAATACAATTATTAAAAATTAACTGGGATTGTGTATGCAGTAGAAAAGCACAAATGTACGTAATTCAATTAATTAAGGTGGAACTCCATTTAGTTGTGTCAGTTTTAGTGTCCTGTTATTGTCCATGCTTGCTTTTGTTGATTTAATCTGCCTCTGGACATGCAATGTTTAGTACAACCACAAACCCTTTTTAGAAATGATTGCCATCCCTTCCACTTAATGTCTGAAGATTAAAAATGTAACATTAGTTTTTATTTACTTCTTATTTATATACAGATGTCAGACAATGGACTTCTCAGGATTTAATTTTTTTCAGCAATCCTCTTCTCATTCAATTCACTTTTCACAATTCAGTTAATGCACATTCAAAAAATATTGTCCTTGACAAAAATGTGTGTTCAGTGTTGCAAACCCATCCATTCAGAATTGAAACATAATGGACATCGGACAACATCGACTACACATTGTGAATATAGGAAGTAGCACCACAAAAATGTTGTCTAAAGTTAAGCTAAGAAATACAATAAAATAAATATGATAACATAGAAATGTGAGTTCTGATTGAATTATAAATCTAATGCATATTTTAGGATTTCTAGATTCAAAATGAGTCTCTTCTCTTCTTTTTATCTATCTCTCTTTTTAAATATCGTCTTTCTTCAATTTGGTGCTGTTTTGTTTTGTTTTTTTGACTGAAATGAAGGAAGCTAAAAACTATTATATGTTGATATATTTCTGCCATGCTTATATCTTGTCGGGTTGAACAAATTTGAATGCTGTATAAAATGGCCTTGTCGCCACTGAAGGTCAAAACCGATCTATGAGAGAGAGGGGGGGAGGGGAGGGGATTGTTGGCATGAGGAAGCAGAGCGGGAGAGAAGACAGTTTTCCCTAATAATAATGAATTGCAAAGATAACAGTTTTGCTGCAGAGTCTTGCTATCTGCGCCATGAAAAAACAACCTTGAGGGTTCCTGACTATGTTTATGTACGTGTGTTACTGACTTAGAAAAGCTGTAGTTACGAGACAGAGCACTTTTGTCTGTAAAAATGTGCCAGTGAGCAGTAAAACCAAAAGTATAGCAGAGGCTGATGGGAATTTCAATTTGTTTGCAACTATATAGTGAACCAGAATATTGGTCAACTTCCATTTTGACTGTATGGTGGCGCTAGATGAAAACTGATGGGAAAGTTACATCACCAAAACTGCCTACCTCATCTCTGGGGATCTCAAAAGTAATTGTGATTGGTTAGTCTTGGAACCATGAATGTCTGTTCCACATTACAATCCATCCAATAGCTGTGATGAGTCACCCTAGACCAAAGTGATGAAGACGAGCAACACTGCCATAGGGCCAAGGCACTAATGGCTAACATGTTGTCATTGGCCAAAGGATATAATTAACGATGATGCTCATCAATCCTGGGGAGATCCTTTGTTTTTAATACTTACTCATTCCAATCACAGGCTTGTCATCTAATCTAAATCTAAATTTTAGACAAAGAAAGGAACAGGGAGCTGAGTCAATGAGCTTGAAAAAATAAAATTCACACCCGTCCAATCTCTGTCAAAGCCTTTTAATGGCATTGTTTTCCAAAGCCCATATGAGAATGCTGATGTACATGAGCACAAGACTGGTTTGTGAATGAAAAAGAGCATCATTCAAAACAATAGAGTACACAGCATTAACACCGGCCCCTAGACTACCCTCTAACACATAAATGAGCTATAGTTAATCAAGTTGAAACTTGTATAGAACCTTGTACCTAATCTTTCAGTTGTTCATCGATGTCATGGCAATTTTATTATGAAACCCATCCATCCTGATCCTACTCACGATAATGCATTTTCTGGGTGTTTTCTTTTGCCAACTACCGACAGTGACATTGATTTGATTTGTTCTTGTGGTTTAAGAATATAACACATAATCATAAGTTTCCCTCCAGCTACTCAATGCTGGTTGCGTTCCATTTTCCCCTTGAGTTTTAAGTATGTGAGGCCATTTTATGCCAATAACATTTCAAAAAAGTTTGCGGTGGTCAAGCTGTGTAATTTAATAGTTGACATTTTGGAGATATGAGTTTGTCAGTTCACTGACAAATGTGCAGATATGTCTCTGTATGGGAAATTTAAAAATGAGGAAAAACAGGGGGTAAAAAAAGCAATAGATGGCATGTTTGTGAAGGGAATAGACAGGCGTGTTGAAACAGAGGCGAACGCAAATGGGAAATGCGGCTTTGAGATGGAGAAAGAGGGGCGAGAGACATAGATTGATAGATAGTCAGTATGTATGTGTGTGCCTGCCCATCAGAGCTGCTTTAAGCCTGCAGCAGCCCTCAGTGTAATTGCCTCTGCTGTCAAACCAGCTGAAGATTCTCACATCACTCGTGTTGACTGGGCCAGCAAGCGCTATTTCTCTCTCTCTCTCTCTCTCTCTCTCTCTCTCTCTCTCTCTCTCTCTCTCTCTCTCTCGCTCTCTCTCTCTCTCTCTCAATTGCACACACAAACCCTAAGCTAATTAATTATAGGATGAATTCCTCTCTTTCTATTCTATTGAACTCTCTTTTAATCTTCTGTCTATCCGTCTGCCTGTCTGTTTGGTTGTCTTGTCTGTCGCTCTCTATTGGTTTCTCTTCTACTAACCTGTGCCTGCTGCAGCACACATGCTGTTTTTTACAGATCAATAAGTCAGACCGATGTGAAGTGTCTGCTTCCAACACTTATTATATCACTTGGATGCTCAGCACAGCACAGCAGCACACCTTCCCTCCCCTTTAATCCACCTCACCACTCCTCGACAACTCTGCCGTACCTTCAACCCTGAATAAATAGCACAGTAAGCTCTGACAAACAGGACACTCGGACGCGTTGACATTTAATAATAATAATAATAATAATAATAATAATAATAATAATAATAATAATAATAATAATAATAATGATATATAATAATATATATAATAATAATAATATATATAATGATATAAATAAGTTGCAAATGCAATGGGGATTTTAATGCTGGCAAATGCCGGATCATCATCAAACTAAACCAACATAGCCTTTTTGGAAGACAAATGGTGTCCTCACATAGCCCTCCAGTTCACAAAACAAAGCGCAGATCACATCCTTATTCTCTGATACAGTCTCATAAACTCCCATTCCATTTAAACAGGAGTAGACAATGAGGGGGGTGACTTACCTCTGATGCAAACCAGTCTAGTTCATGCAGTTTCTGAAATGTCATTATCTTAAAACAAGTGATCTGCTCCTTTTCCTCCAGCCTATTGCAGCATAATCAAAATGTGTTGCCAATTCATTTGTTTTCATTGTGTCCAAAAAAATGTATTTAAAAAGTCAGGACTTGTGTTAATGTCTTCTGAAGGTGAACCGTGTTTGCAATAGAATAAAACAACTAGCTAATGAAGTGTGAACACCATGAAGATAAAATAAGTGGAAAAGGAGCTACATTGAAGCTGAAATATCTTTTAAAGTGCATGTTCATTGGCCGTGTGCAACCAAACATGTAAAACCGGCGCCCAGGGAGCTTTTCCCTGTCTGCTAATGCTTAGTTCTTCACATTGCAACCATGGAATGTAGAGATATTCCTCACACAAGATCCCGTGAGTAGAATATACATTTTCTCCATTCCGGGGACTACTGAAGGACAGGACATTAACAGAGGAAGCGTTGTATGATTACTGCGAGCCAAAGTGCCTTAGGCCAAGGAACCAATGCTCGTTCATTTATCTCTGTTGTTTGGCCACAGACTGGACACTCGTCATGAGTTCAGTTAATCTACCCTACGGCTTGAATGCTTTATTCCTAACACCTCTCAGTAGGGATTGGGGAAGCAACCTTCTGAAGTGCCCTTGAGCCAAGTCAGTCTGGTAAAGGGCCTTTATACCAAAGCATTTTTATTTTTTATCTTTGTTGTTTGGTTTGCTTCATGTGTTATACCACCACTTCCTAAATTGTAATTCGGTCTGCTTTTGCAGAAATCCCTCTTTATTTAACTTCACTTGCCAACATGCCCTTGAGCAAAGCACTGGGCTTATCTAACGCCACCAAGCTGTTTAATCGTCCCGTATTGTTTCAACTTTGAGGCCACAGATTTAGCTACTGACACTTTACGCTCCAAGGGGAGGGACACCAGCCATGGCCAGAGCACTTTGGGGCAGTACAGCAGTATAACAATTCTTCTGTCTCCAAATTCATGCTCGAAGGTTTCCTCAAAGACAAAAGTCAGAGATATAAAACAGTAAGATAATTCTCGCGACAAAAAAAAATGGCTGACTTGGGGTTCTATCCAAAATGTCATTGTAAGATCAAAAGGGGTCAAAAAGTTCATCATCCAGCAGGCTTGAGGAAGTTCAGAAAGTTTCAGTGTAACAAGGGAAAAACTACTAAAACATTCTTTCAGTTTCAAGTTGTGGATTCAAGAGGCAGCGTGTCTTTAAATGACTCACTTCATGGAACACAGGGGAAGACTTTATTGGAGACTTATTAGCTCTACCAGTACAACCATATAGTCTTTTGCTGCTTTTTGATTGACAAGCTGGGGGGTTGAAAACCTTCACGGTTCACAGTCAGCTCATTATTGATCCTGTTGTAATTGTCTCATGTCAGCATCAGACTAAAACAACCTGGGCCTGTTCATGTTGTATGCCTCATGCCAGTGTGTGATTCCAATGTTTCCGTAGCCTGGAGTTTGCGACTAAAGTGTGCTTATGGTTCTCAGGCTGGAATCCCCGACTCGCACCCTGACCCTGGAGGCACCTAGAGGGGTGGAGATCAACGCCGGAGTGGGGGACTTTACAGCGTCCTGTCGGAAAGACCTTCTCTTGCAGTCCTCGGAAGGAGAGGTGAGTGTGTTACGGTCTGATGCTTTCTGTGTGTGTGTGTGTGTGGGGGGGGGGGTAAGTGAGTGGGGATGGGGGTGGGGGTGGGATTGTGTGTGTGTATGTGTCTGTTTTGTGTGTGTGTATTTCTGAGAGAACTGGACAAAACAAAAATAGCTATGTTTGTTTTAGAAATACGACGAACAACACAAAGAAGCAAAACCAGTGAGGTGTGTGTGTGTGTGTGTGTGTGTGTGTGTGTGTCTTTCGACTTTGTGGCACTCTATAGTGTTGGGCCCGCTTCATTAAAGTACCTTATTAGGCTAATGAGCGTCATCAATCCCAGCGACCTTGTCCTCCTTTTCTCCCCTCCTCCTCTCATCCCTCCCTCCTTTCTTACCCTCGTCTATTTGGGAGAAGTGACTTCATTAAAGCTGGTTTGATGAGGTTCCCTGTCAGTTGCTGCTGCTCTGTGTGTGTGTGTGTGTGTGTGTGTGTGTGTGTGTGTGTGTGTGTGTGTGTGTGTGTGTACCATTGTTAGCCTGCTATCTCACTGTCAAGCCCGTTGCGTAGCAGCCTGCAACGTTGCGTGAACACTGAAGTAGACTTAACCATTATCCATGTGTGTATGTGTGGGTGTGTATGCATCAGCTCGCAGTGTTGCATGTCCGCTGGAGCATGGTGTGCCATTAACTCAGTAATTAGCAGAAGAATGGCCTCCCTCTCGTTCATCGCACTCACTGTCATTGTCAGACAGTCACACACACAAACTGTCTTCAATTACGCATACACACATTTTCATACACAGCCCCACATGCACCTGCAATCCCACTCATACACACTCACTCACACACAGACACACACATACACACACTCGCTGCCCGCACGCACGCACGCACATACCATACATACACACAGAACAGAGCTCTCTGAAAGCAACAGTAAAAGTTTGATGCTCCTCATTTACTCTCGATCACAGTCTTTTTCATTTCCTCCCTTCTACTTCCCGCTCATTTCCTTATCTTGTTTCTGTCCACTGGGCCCTATACTTCTCAAAAGTAGACAACTTAATCCATTTGACTAGAAGGTCTGAGTTAAATTAAGCACACACAGGTCACCAAACTCTTGAGACAGCTCTGGCATATTGGTAGCAAAATAATAAGGGAGACTGTCTGATGTATTGTAGGTGGTGAACTTGTTATATAATTAATATGTGCAGCCTGGCACAGACACGTACAATGTAGTACAGCAGTGGAGAAGGAGAGGGCATAGTTTGTTCTAATGAGGCAGTTATACAAAATAGAACAAAATAATGTTTACATAAATGATGAGCCTTCAACAGTAACAGTATACTGGGGTCTGCAAACATTGTAAGGTTGTTATGACTAGACAAATATTACAGGACAAACTTTAAATGATGCTTAAAGTACCAAAACATTTTTCATAAAATAAAAGTACTTCTAATGTGTTTAATTTCAACACATCTTCTATGAGGCACATGTTATAAAGGAGTAAAAAGGTATCCTCTTTTGAATTGCACAATGCAAGTACTGTAGCTGCAGGAACATCTAAAACAGCACCAAGGTCAGGAAGGTTTATGGATTTGTAACTAAGCTACAATGGATCAGTCAAAGTATATAAGCGTTAGTAAGCCCTCGTGCCACATGCTTATTAAGGTACACAAATGTTACTATTACATTAAGGTAAGATAAGTTGTTTTACATCCAGGACCGTGAAGCTCTGTTTTTATTACCTGGATCACATCCATGGTATCAAGGTTTTTTACACCATAGAAATTTCTCATCCGAAAAAAACTCACAGATGTCACAGACAGCCAGAAGGTCTAAGGGTGTCAGCATATCTCAGTCCAAGATCAAATATATAACTGCAATCCAAGCAGTCTATCAAATACTGTCCAAGGGGCAATGACAAAGGGATTAAAACTATTATGCCTCGTTTCCACTGAGCAGCACAGTTCTGTTCGGTATGGCACGGTTCAGCAGGGCACTGCCATCCTAGATCTGGCTTGCGTTTACACTACCTACTGTACCCTTACTTGGTAGGCGGGGTTTATGCTACAGTCTAATGGGTCAGAGCCGTACAATGGCACTGGCCACCGCAGCTACTGTACATAACTATGGTGATATCTTGGCAGTGGACACAGTGTGGCCACAGTGTACACGCGGCGGTTTATCTCTCACACGGCAATTATTCACGAGTGTGCAGGTATAATGCCATTTTTTTAACATGATCTTTTGGTCTATGTCATGTACTTCCCTGTTGGAGGGCAGATATCCAATCACCTGCTCAGCAGTGCACACAACATGTTAAAGTGTGTCCTTCAGCCAAGCACAATGGGTGCCTGAGAGCCACCGAGGCTGCTTCTAATAATGTATGTTGTTGACTGCACCCATGGTAACCTTCTCACAACATGGTGTTGGTGTCTATAGTGTTGTCCTTGTCTAATTATACAGTATATTTGATGGTAGGAATGGTTTAACAAGGCCCTAAGCCTTTTATTTAAACTACTACCCCTCCACCACTAACAACGTCCCCCCGTCTCTTGCATTCCATTCACTTCTCTTGTTTTTCTTTGTCCCGTATCACCCGCTTGCTTCCCTCTCTTCTGCTTTCTTCCCTGTTGGTTGACTTCTCACATTGTGCGCCCACCCTCCTTTCTATTCTTTTTTATTCTTCTTTACTTCTTCTACAGCTTCTTCTCATCTTCCTCCTCCCTCCTCTCCTCCTCTCCTCCCCAGCCTCTCAGTCCTTCATCTCTAAGTAACCCAGCCTATCTAATTAACTTTCCACTGCCAGGGTTATACATCACTGTGGCTGTCACTGTCTATGGAAAGGGGATGGGAGGGAGGTTTATAATTTTTACCTCTTTTCTGTCATCTCTTTCTTTCTCTCTCTCCCTCACTCTTTCTGTTTCATGTATTCTTTTGTCTCTTGATGTTCTTTGTTCGTCTACTCACTCTCTCTCTCTCTCTCTCTCTCTCTCTCTCCCTCCCTCCCTGCCTACCTCCCTCTGTGTCATGCCTGCATACATAGACGTCTCCTTCTTGATGGTGAACAATAGCACAAAGTAGGGCGTAACAAGGACTGTAATGTGGGCCTTTGGCAAGGCTTAAAACTATGACAGACTTCCAAAAATGAAGGACCAACCTTGTCATCCTGTACTATGACACCCATTTTCCAGACATACAGAAAAGAAAAGCTCTGCTCGCTAAGGGGTACAGCTTTATAAACGGCAGCAAGTGTAAATGTCTTCAGAAAGGCTACAATTCTCCAACTAATTACAGTGTTCTAAAGTAAATGGTTGAGGGAGCTTTATGTGATATACTTGAGCTGTAGAATACTTTTCCTCATATATTTCAAGTAAAAACTAAAAAGGGTTACACTTGAAAATCCTCATGAATACTGTATAACCTCTTTGATGGGAAATGGTCAAAGGCAAAGAAACCATTATACTTCAGACTAATTACCATAGCGGAAAAATGGTTGGAGTCTTTTTCTTTTTGCTTTATTCTATCTTTGTTTTAATCTTTCAGGCACTCAAGTTATCTACTAAATATGTTCTAAATATATTCTGGTGCTTGTAAAATTGCACATTATTGCACCCATGTAGCACAAACCCATGGATGCCTGTCCAGTACAGTTCTATTCTGAGTAGCATGATTAGATTATCATTACTCATTTATTAGATCTAGGTCTTGGGAGGATTTACAATATTTATAAGATGCGAGAATCCACTTTTTGAACTAATTAAAAAAAATGAAAGATGATATTAACAAAGTAAATGTTAGATTTGACATGCTGTATCTATTTAATAGATACAACATGTCAGTAGATTGTTAGGTTACTTGTCCTACACTTGCTGTTTTGAAGCAGTCACAGTTTAAAGAAGAAAGTAGTGCTATACACCTGTTAATTCAAATCTAATCTAATTTGGTTTAGTAGGAAAAAAGTACATTTCCCTAAACAACATATATTCTTACATTTCTTTCCCAGCAAAGCAAAACATGTATTATTAGGTCATTGTAATGTTCAGCTCAAAGGGAAACTTTGACCTCTTATACCTCTTGTACAAGGTCAACTTAAAGTAGATGGGCCCAAAGGTATAGACATACTGTATTTTTTTCTTTTTTTTTTCTTTTAAACCTTTATTTTTCCAGATAAAACATTAAGAACAGTTTCTTATTTACAATATTGATCTGGTCCAAGATATCACTGTATATACAGGAAGGAAAAGATAGTCAGACAGTTAAAAAGGCAGGCTGACACACAGACATATAGACCGACAGACCGACAGACAGACAGACAGACAGACAGACAGACAGACAGACAGACAGACAGACAGACAGACAGACAGACAGACAGGAGGAGAAGCAATCTGAAGGACAGATACATCTGGTCAATTAATAGAAACGGGCATACAGACTGGATAGTACCCACTACAGCTAGATATACTGTAGGACATCACAACTATTATAATTATGCTACTTACTTCCTCCCATCTGTATGCATGCCCTGTCCCTTTGCTGACTCTTCTCTAGAGATTTCACTATAGCCCTAAAGCATTTTATGACTCTAGTGTCCCATGACGCAATGTCAAGCATAGTCTCTTCATCAGGCATCCATTTCATGAGGGTCCATTTTAAATGAGGCAATGTGTTATTCTTGAGCTTAGAGGCGCACCTTTGATACTGTGGTGGTAGACTCAACTACAGCAAATGTGTTGTTGTTGTTTTTTGGGTTATATTCATCATCAAAGTGACCAACTGACTACTATCCGAACTGTAAAATACAGTGCACTGCAGGGTTCTACAATATGGCTAGTTAGTCAAAATGATACGGATAATTACTATGTTAGGTTAACACACCTTAAAAGTGTGTGTTCTTTTGGTCTTTGAGGCTAAAAAGTACTTCTGTATTTTTGTTTTGTTTTATATTGTTTAATCAATTGGAAATAGAGACAAGGCGTGATAGGATGACTATCCTGGTGGGTTTAAATATTTTTTTTAAATATATTTATTGATAGTGTTAAGAGACAGAGGTGAAATGGGGCAGAGAACGACCACGGGCGGGAATCGAACCCGGGTCTGCAGCTGGGCCCGGCTTGGGGGGGTATACGCCCTACCAATTGAGCTAAGGGCGCCCCCGAGCACTGTAATGAACATTTAGTAGAAAATAATTGCATGTATGTTCAGAAAATCACCAAAAATCCCACACCTAGTCCACAGAGCAAATATCACCCCTCCGACTGCCAACCAAACCTGTTTGAAATAAGTGGTAACAATACAAACATCCCTAAAAAGAACAGCTTATCTAATTGGCATTCCTTTTCATCCATTGTCATACAAGCTTTTCCTCAACCGCTGACACCATCAAATGAACAGAGGAGAGCAGATGAAGGGAGGAAAGAAAGAGGATCGGATGAGGTGGAGGAGGATGGCAGAAAATAGATGTTTCTGTCGATTTTGCAGGAGAAAATAAAGGCGTGCGGGACAGAAAGGCTTAAAGCCAAATCAATGTTGTCAGCAGCTGGCACTTAAGAAGGGGCCATTAAAGTTTAAAAAGTTTGGAAAGCAATGCCAGAATTAGGGCCAAATGGGTTAGAGGTAGGGGAGCACTGGCTTCCATTAAAATCAAAGCCAACGAGAGCTGACAGATCCTCTCAGGATTCCTGCAGTCCTCCTGACTTTTTTCTTATCAACTCTCTTTATCTCTCTTTCTATCCTACATTCCTTCACTATCTTTTTTTTTCTAGTCCAGTTTTTTCTCTCCCCTGTTCAATCTCACACTGCGTCTGTATTAGTCTCTTTGTTGATTATTTCTTACTTTAACTTTTCATCAATCTTTCCCCTCCACTCATCTCACCATATGTGCTATGTGCACCCACAGCCCTTTTCAGCAGCTTTTCTGCATCACTCATTCTAATGCTCTTTCTGTCTTTATAAAGGAGTATTGTTTTTTCTTACTCAGCACTCATTTTAAAAGACAACCCCTTAGAGAATAGAGCGCCGACACAAACTGAAACGTGAGACTTACATTTTCTGGAAGTTGCTATCATTGTGACTTGACAGCCATATACCAATGCAGAGAATTTTGTAAATTGGCTGACTAACGTCACTAAAGTTAACTTTCATATCCACTTATGGCTCAGTATCTATTGGATTGTAGCTTCAATATAAACAGGATCCTTGTAGCAGAAATCAAATATTGTCTTGCTTAATACATACAATGACAGAGAGGCCACAGCTGCAGCCAAGTGGAAAAGGTTTAGTGCTGTGGGATACACTAGAGCACCAATTAGTGTGCAAAATGGTTATATCCCCATGTTTATTTGCCTCTTGTTGGAAAGCAGACGGCACAGAAATGCTATCCTGGGATAGTAAAACAGATTGAGCACACTGTCTAAATGCCCTCGAGTAGAGCACATAAGTTTTAACAGAAGAATTAGTAGATGTTAAAAGCTCCTGTTGCTCCTCCTGTAAATAGTAGAGTATATGCAGGCCAGACATAATGCTGACAGCTTCTTATGACAGTGCATGTCTGGAAACTACTAGTTGAAATGTAGGTAGTAAATTATGTCATATTGGAACATGGGAATTAAGTGTGGAGTTTTTTTAATTTGTTTATTATAGAAAAGCGTCAAAATGAAATGTATTTTATGTTGCAAATGTAGCAAGTAGACAATTGTAAATCTGAAGCTCTTACATGCAAAATGACACCATATTAAACTAAGTAAGGCGTCATGAATACTGTCGACACGTTAAGAGACTTCAACTGCCATGCATGGTAGGTTTTATATAAGGGTTTATGAGATGCACAAAAGTTAGTAAAAGTAAAATAGCAAAGAGTTAGCTTCCCTGTGCTGCTGACTCAAGTAAGGTGATGTCAGGTTAACGACAGAAACTTTTAACAAAGTTAGGTTACCATGGAGTTTTATTGTTTGTTGACACAATGCTGGGGTTCATTAAAAGACTGTAGCCTGGAGGTGTTATTGGGCTGGTACACTGGGACTGGCTTTTTCCTCTGTTTTTCGCTGCATGTTGTTTTACCTGGGGGTAACGCAGAATTGTGGGCGAATTAGCATGCTAGCGGGGGGTAACTCCCTCCTGTACACAATGAATAAACAGCCATATACACAAATAAGCACATAGACTAAGCCCTAAAAAATGCACACACTTCACAATATAAAAACTAAATCAAATCGATAGAACCATCAAAGTATGTTCACAGTGCATATGTACAATCTAGCATCCAGCCACATGTTTACACACACCAATTCAAATAGCAAAATTTGCCCAGACTCATGACCACACATACACAAACACACACACACACACACATACACACACACACACACACACAGGGGCGACGGACTGCGGGGGAAAGTGCGATAGTCGTGGGGGGGCCCAAGGCAGAGGGGGGCCCATCATTTTTTTTTTTTCTTTTTAACAAGTTAAATGTGGGGCCCCGATCTTCGAAGGCCCTGAACAATGCCATTCCAAAAAAAGAAATAATTGACTGGCTTTTTTCTCCCCTGAACCTTGCAAGGAGATCTGGGGCCTGCGCATGACTACGTCATGTGTGCGGGAGAATAAGCAGGAGAAAGCCGACAAGGAATTGAACTGGTGGCGAAAATAAACGCAGCGATGTTTCTATGGGGATATTTAGCTCCACAGAAATAAGTGCTGGCAAAGCTAGAACAGTTTAAGACTCCACATCACTGTGGCAACACAACCTATCTATCAGCTCAGACAGCGCAGAGAAAAGTCTGATGAATGCATGAGAGTGATGGCCATGCACAACTGTAAGGTCAGTGTGTGTTGTATTTTCGTATTCAAATAAACAGTTGTTTATTTTTATAGTGCGCATTGGCATCTTTGAGCAAAATACCCCCAACATTTTTGCCTCCTGTGACACTGGCCAGTGACCACCTTCATTAAGACATTTTCTGGGACAAACACTGCTAAAAGTAATGATTTGGTCATTCATCAAATGAAATATTGTGGAGTTGTCTGGCTCAGAGAGCCATGTGTATTGTAATACCGCCTTTCAGGGGGCCCATCAAGACTTTTTGTATAGGGGCCCAGAATTTGGTGCTACGCCCCTGCACACACACACACACACACACACACACACACACACACACAAAGACCACTGCCACAGCCGCCCTCTCCTCTCTGTCTCTAAAGCCTCTCTGTTTTCTTGTTTTCGTTTTCCAACTCCACTCTTTGAGAGTCTGCATTAACATCTATGTGTGAGTGTGTATAAGAGAGAGAAGACAGATTGTTAGATTTGCCAATAGCTGGGAGGAGGGGTTGTTTTGCAAAAGGTGTGATTAATGTCAAAAAGTTCATTAGTCTATACTTCACACTGCCTGAGGCAATCATCATAGATGTCACTGTGTGTATGTGTGTGTGTGTGTGTGTGGGAGGGGGGGTTGGGGTTGCGGTGCTGTCAGTCTGTTGAACTCTTTCGATTGCCTTTGTCTCTCCATTTTACTTGTTACCCTCTGTCAAAGAGGGTATTCTTGCGCCTGCTTTTCTGTGTTTTGTTTATACAAGTCTGTTACTGTGAACATGTATTTTCCCGTTTGCATGAATGCATTTGCCCCTGTCTGCAGTTGCTTGTGTGTGTGTGTGGTACAGTAGAGACTGATATCGCTTTATGTCCCCGCTACATTTGGGTTACTACACTCTCACTCTCTCTCCAGCCGCTGTCATTTAGTCCACTGTCGGATCCCATTCCGGTGTCTGTCCATTCAACACACCTAATGGTCTGTGTAATACACTCCGATAGCTTCACAACCCCCCACCTATTTGTGTTGTTGTGAGAGCAGGGGGAGCAAGAGAGAGAAAGAAAAGGAAAATTGGAGGCAAGGTGAGCTAAGGCTGGGGGAACACAGAGTAAACACTTTGCGTGTGTATGTGTGTGTGTGTGTTGGTGAAATTGCACTGTTATTGTCCTTTCAACCTCTATCACACCTCTCTCCCATCACACTGCTACTCAGACCTCCTCCAACATCTCAGGCCTGATTTAAAGTTGACACTTTCTTGTACACTTTGGTCAGGTTAATTCATATGCCTACATTCCAGTATCCTTGAGCAAAATGAAATTCTGACCTGAGGAGTCTGATTTACATTGGCAACACAGGTTTTTTTGTCAGGCAATCATGGCAAACTACCCTGAGTATCGTTTCACTACATTTGAATGTCATTTCAGAGCACTTTGTTTCATCTGGGAGGCTGCCATGCTGGCCAAACAATTTCCGCCCATTGTGATAAACAGCCGCAGATAATTTCCCCTTTGGCATTTTTTTAATGAATACTATATGCATTAACTTTTGAGAATTTTTCTCCAACAAAAAAATTATAAAATAATTAATAAAGAAATGCTACTGTTCTTGAGGAGTGTTATTTGGGTATAGTGGATCTTTCAGACAATTAGTGCAGATAACGTAAGAGAAATAAGTTTAAAAAATAAGGCAGTGTATCAATAAAAAATGTGGGTGTTGTGTAAAGTTATGTTAGCCTGGTCCTACCAGACCATCGTACTTCATTTAATTTGTACAGAAGGTCTGGAATCGCTCAATTGACAAATGAGCCTCACTTGAAGACGGTTGTCTGTTGAAGTTTAAAACTATTTAAACTACCCAGTTCCACTCTGAATCTGCCAACCGATCGCATAAAGTTTGGTCGTGACGTATGTCATGCGCCGGCCTCTGAGCCACTCCTTCTGTTTGCTGACTGGACTGGCAGAAATCTGGCTGGATAGAAGCAACTAATATACCGCACACCAAGACTGACTACTGAAGGGAAATGAAAATTGAGCGGAAGTATGTAGGCGGACGGTGCCAGGCTAAAGTTCTGTTGTGTTATACCCAAAAATGCAAAGAAAGAAAATAAACTGCAAAAATCAGAATGTTTTCACCTGCATCTCTGCACAGCCTTTTATCCTTCATACTCGTCTAGCTTTCCCCCTGGTCCTCCTAGACTTGGCTTTCTCCCCCTCCTGGGCTACTCCCAGACACTTTCAGTAAACTATGTTCTCCAAACAACACTCACACCTCTATTCTCTCTCGATATCCCCCCAAAAGACACTTCAACTCTGTTATATCATCTGCTGTCCTTGTAGCCTCCCACCCCTCCCCTCCATCCACCCCACCTCCCTCCTAGTTTCAGCCTTCGTCCTTTCATCCCCGCCTTCCCCTCCTCCCTCTCAGCCCATTTGCCTCCCACCCTCTTCCTCCTGTTCCTCAGCTGTGCCAGAGGAAATCATCCATGAAAAATGTTTTGACCCTCCATAATTGCCGCTTCCCGCATGTTTCGCATCTCCTTGACGCCAGTGCCACGGGCTGGCTAAACTGATGTGGGAGAGAGATGGGCTCTCTCACACACACACACACACACACACACACACACACACACACACACACACACACACACACACACACACACACAGTGACACACACATACACTCATACTTTATGCAAACACCCACACCAACCACCCATACAGCCTTGTACATTTATGCAAACCCTAAAGGGGCACATAGTGACAGACATATAAGATACAGGCAAGCACGCACACATTTTCCCATTAAATATGTATGCAGGGAATGTACAAAATAATATGAACTCCTCCATAGTCCTGTCGGAAAGTGTCACATAGGTTTCAAATCAACTCTATGATGTGGGGCTAGATTTTTTCTTGTACTTTTTTGTACACTGCATGTGTCTTTGTAAGTGCACATAGTGTAAGTGCAGCTGCCCATGTTTGCACATTAACAATAACATATTGGATTGTTCAAAAATGGCTGTTTGCATATTATGTCAAACATGACATTATGGTATTTTCTTCTTTCAAAACTCATTGAATAAAGTGTGTGATCATGCTAAGCTACAAACTGTACTCTTACTCTCTAAAATAGACAGTCAAGCGACTAAAGATTTCATAAAAAGATAGATAAAAGAACATTTGTAAGTGCTCACCCTAAATGTGTATTCAATAGGCTTTTTCTCCTGGCTGTTAGCGGTTTAAAGGATTTCAGAATGGAGGAGGCTTTGTTTCGCATACGTGTCGCTGAATACCTGTCGATAAGAAGCAAAACGCTTCTTCATACCTATTCAGGAACAATATTTTATACTCAGACACATGTCCTGAGACACAGACTCACAATTGAACATATACACACACACACACACACACACACACACATTCACGTTTGCAGACCCTCACACACTGCACACCAGGCCAACCTAATACTCACGGACACTTTCGTTTGGGATGAATGTCAGCGCTAATCTGACTTTAAGCTACAGCAAATGACTTCTGCTCCCCTCCCTCCCTCCCTCTACCTTCCTTCCCTCTTTCCATCCACCCATTCATCCATCCGTCTGTCCATCTATCTGTCCATCCACCACCACCTGTCCTCTGCTGTCCTGATTGCCATCCATTTCTATCTCTCTCTTCATCCGCCTTCCTCTCACCTCTCTGCGAGTTATTGATCTCTTCCTCTCTCTCAATCCCTCCTTGTAAACCATCATCTCTACCTGCTAATCCCCTTCTCCTCTTTCCAATCTCATACTCATCCCTTCTTTCCACCTCCTCCACCTCCACCTCCATCCCTACTCTATTCTCTCCCTTCCCCTCCCTCCTTCCTCTGTCCCCTCCCTCTATTTGTTGACATGATGTTTTCCACTGGTTTGGTTTGGAAGAGAAACCAGTCATTTCATTGGCATTCCCTCACATAAACATGCACCCATATACTCTCATCATGCGCGCCCATCCCATTGCCATACCCAAGTTCATTTTAGGCTTCCGTTGCCATGGCAAGCTGGCTGTTGGAATTAGATTTGGGTTATGTTGCCGAGCGTGACCGAGTCCTTTCCTCTCCACGGCTGTAAGCTGAGCCCTGGCAGCTAGTGTTGGTGGAGCCAAAGGAGAGACGACAGGTGTGCACCAGGGACCTGTTAAATGCATACACCTTGACATTTAGAGATGTAGTGTGCTATTTTTTTTTCCGTTTGCCCAGCACACCGTCCGGGAGAGAAGTGCACTCGTTAGTTTTTCATTTCCTCTTCAGTTTCGTCGAAGTTACTCGTGTCTTATAAAAACCAAAGTACATGGTCGACTAATGAGAAAGCCGTAAACAGGAGCTTCAAAGGGGCTCGCTACACTGCATATTGTGTTCAGTTTTTTTGTTTTTGTTTTTTGTCATTACTGAAGGGCAAAAACAAACTCATTTTTTAATCTTGTGTGGAAACCAGACTATGAGAGGGATGATTCATATCTAGAATAAACACAAACTAAGTGTCATTAACTCTTAGCAGTGGACAGCTCCACAATCATTCTAAAATTCCTAAAGAATCTAAATCTAGGATAAATCGTATATGTCTGGGCTTGTTAGCCTGTTCGGTGTAAAGCTTTCCATATAAACCATCAATTTAAAGCAATCGTTAAACCCGTCCAGTTTAAACGCGTCAGTTTATCAGTCCATTAGTAAAAAGAAATGTAAAATTCACCAAAATTAAAAAAGTTATTGTTGTTTGTTGTGTTTCTTGCTTTTGTTGTCCTTTATTACCCAGGTTCCCCATATCATGCTGAGTGATTTCAATACCCCATGATGTGTTTGGTGATGTTAATCCCATCTGGAGAGCAATTGTAGACTGTAGAAATCAAAACACAGGATTAGCCCCTGCTATCGCTCTCCAATGTCCACACACTAATGTAGGTCAGTCATTGTGGACGGGATATTTACCCTGATCAGTTAAACTAAATCAGCCAATTCAAATCAGCAATTTAATAAATCAACTAAACTAAAATATACATTTGTCATGTCATCACTGATAATTTAACAAACCAAAGACCATGTGGGTAGGAGAATGGAAGATATATTGAGGAGACCTTTTAGAAGATTTAGAGTCTCAGTATTTCTATAGTGAAGACCATTGAGCTAGGGGTGATACCAATCTTTAGAGTTACCTCAGTCTGTTCTTCATGTTCAGTTACCTGTGTGTGTGTGTGTGTGTGTGTGTGTGTGTGTGTGTGTGTGTGTGTGTGTGTGTGTGTGTGTGTGTGTGTGTGTGTGTGTGTGTGTGTGTGTGCGTGTGCGTGTGCGTGTGTGGCTGTTGTTTACACAGATGGAGATGTGCCCCGTCAGCCAATGTGGAATCATTAGTTATACTAATTGGTTCCTTGCTGTTGGGGTATCTACAGTAAATATCTCATTCATCTCTTCTCTTTCGTTCATCTCCCTCTATTTTTGTCCTCTTACGGCCACTTTTGATTTTACACTTTTTCTTGTTCATCCTCTCATCCCCCTCTCCTTCTCTCTTCCCTTCACTTTTTTCCTGTCTTTTTGCACTCATAGCTATTTTCCAAAAACTTTATCACTTCCCCTCTCCTCATTTCTCGAATGACGAAACCTGAATAATTGGGATGCTGATGTCTTCTGAGACTATACTGCCGGCCTTGGGTTGTGTGTGTGTTAGTGGGTGTGAGATGGAGAAGCAGCAAGAGAGGAGTGATTCCTTGAAAATTCAGGGTTGAAGAGTAAATAAATATCAGGCAGAGCAGTGAATTGAAAAGAGAGTGTATTGATTCTCATTAAACTTAGCTTGTATCAATCTGAAGATGAGAGGAGTTGGCTTAAGAGATGCAGAGAAAGAAGTGTGGATAAGGAGGGACCGAGGAGAAATGAGAGGTATGGAGTAGAGATGATAGGGAAGGGAATGAGAGAAAAATATGTCTTTGAAAAACAAGAAAATTGCTCCGTGTATCTTTCTGTCAGTCCCTTTCATTCTCATATTTTAAGAATAGAGGGTCTCATTCTCAATGACAGTTGTCTAAATTTATAAAAAAGTAACTCAGTCGTTTTAGATAGCTTTTTTTCTTCTCTAGAGCAATGTCCAACCAGTTGTATACTCTACTGTATGCCATTTTGACCAGGTATTTATCTGGAGAGAATTCCTTGTCTTATATATAAAAAAAGAATGTAATATATATATATATATATATATATATATATATATATATATATATATATATATATATATTGCTGTTTAAGCACAGTACACGCAAGGGACCACACATGCAAGCTTTGTTATAGTATATTAGCTAGACTGAGACATCAACCAGTGCTATTATTCTGGAATACTATGCAGCACCAGGTTTGCAATGTGTCAAAGTAATGTTAAAAACAAGAACAATATCCATTGAAATAATAAAACACTCAAAATTACTTTTTGACATTGGTTCTCATATAAAAGGCTTACGAGCAGGTAATTATTACCACATCAATGCCCTAAGGTCGACCTTGTGAGTAAATGGCATATTTTCTTCAAATCATTTGCACTTAATTACTTCAAGCCATCTTACAAACAGTTAACCTGAGGCTTTCCTGAGACCCTGTGACATTGTGCCTTCTCCTGTTGGTAATCCACCCTCTATATGAAGTAAGGGTGAGTGTAGGTTTTTCAGTATTCTCCAGTGAGTGACCTTTTGTCATTGTGTGTTTGTGCATTGCAGCTGTTCTGGCAATAAGTTAAGACAAACTTAACTGGGCACAGGATCTGCTAAATCCCTTGGCTGCCATCAAAAAGCTAACCCCCTGACCTGCCCTTCAGCCCAACCTGATTGAAACTCATCCAGGGGCCTTGAAGGTCTATTTTGCATTGGAAATCATTTAAGAAAACCTCTTTGCAAATGTCCTCTTATAGCCTATTTTGACACCGAGTCAGCGGAAAGTGCACTCATACTTGAAAGTACAAAGAATGCAAAAAAAGATACATTTCCTTATCTTTGTAGATAAACTAAAGACGTGTCTCATATCAAATGTGTTTTTGTTATCTTGATTCTGGTGTTCTGTTAATAGTAGAAAGCTGCTTGATTTTATCTTGAGGGTGGTGCATTCTTCTTTTCTTTTTACTGGAATAGACACTTGTTTTTTACGAAAATATCCCCAAAAATGTTAACAGCTTTTTTAAACGTTTTGTCAGTTAGGTGTTTCACTTGTTTGGCGTAAAACATGATAATGAACATGATATTGCTTCAATTTAGCTGTTGTAAAAGTTGGCTTTGTTTTGAGTGTTCCCTTTTTTTATTGTTGCTGCATACTTTCCCTTGTGTCTTTGTTCTTATTTGTTTGTCTTCCTCTCTTTCCTGTCCCACTGATTCCCTTGCTGTTCTCTTCGCCCATCTTGCCTTCTCCCTCGTTCACGCCCACTCTGCCTCTTCATCAAAGGAGACCTGTTCCAAATAGAGAAAAATCCTTCTCTGTTTTCATAGATGTTTCTTGACAACCATATTCGACTGCGGAGAGTATAGTCATCCCCCACGGCCAACTGCTCTCTTTCTCTTTGTATCCCACAGCCCCGTCCTTTTTTCACTGTCCATGTGAGCTCCCCTAACAGCTGTATCATCAACCTCCGTCGATCCATTTTCTCTTCATGTTTTTATCATTTGCCCTTCATCCAAATCAATGTTTTTTAAATCATTTTCTACTTTCTTTTATGTCCACAGATCTTTCTAGACGCCAACACCATCAAGCTGGGCAACATTCCCCTGGGCAGTGCAGTGGACCCCCTGGAGGGAGCGGCAGCAGGGACCACCTACACCAAACAGACTGTGTATGAGCTATGTGCCTGTGCTAACGGCAAGCTCTACCTGTCCCCGGCTGAGAAAGGCTCTACCTGCCAAACCACCAGTAACTTTTGTCTCTGGAGCTGAGAGTGGGAGGACGACAGACACCCTGGACATATATAGACTATTAGAGTTTGAAGCTAATGCTAGCCAACCGACTGAATCAACAATGGACTGCGTAGCTCGGTGTGAAGCTAATGTCGGCTGAAGGACAAACTCAACACGGACTGGAGCCTGATGGGAAGCTACTGCCAGCTAACTGTCGGATAAAAACATGGATTGTAGCATGGCGAGAAGTTCATGTATGTTGTTAACTGATCGAATTCTATTGATTACAGCTTGGCAGGAAGCTAATGCTTTCCAACAGCCACAAATCAAAATGGACTGTCGCTCGGTGTGAAGCTAGTGCCACCTTAAGGACTGACTCAACATTGAGCTTGGTGAGAAGTGAATGCCAGCTCACCAACCAAATTAATATGGATTGGTCTGTTGCTGGTGAAGCGGGTGGACGACTTGGCCGGGAGGAAAAAAAGCCAACAAGGTTCGCCGGTGGGTATGATGCTATGACCACTCATGGACATGGATGGACAGTGTCACGCTGAGGCTCGTTGGTCATCCGACCATGCCACTGCTGAATGGCTACCATGACGGTTTGTGGAAGTCACAAGGCGTACATTTGGGGCTTCCTGAGAACAGCAGACTGTGTTACAATAAAAGTGAAGTTGTGTGTTCACTGTATGACCAAAATGTCCTAAAGAAACATGCCCCTGCTTTTGTTAGGATAAACGGATATGCCGATGGACTGCAAACTCATCAGCAGGGACATGGACAATGACTCCAGGTCAAACCAGTTGGCTAACAAATATCAACATGGACTTTGGTTTAGCCCTGCGGGTATCTAAAAAGTAAATCAGACAATGGTTTAGTTTAGTGGAAAGCAAAGGCTAGCTAACGGACCAATCTATACCAGAAAGGCCTTCCCCCTCCCTCCCTATCCAGTCTTTCAACTGAAACGTTAACTTGTGACCCTTCCTCATTATTCTGCACCTGATAGTGAATATGCTCCCTGCCCCCAAGATTCATAGGATAACTAATGCAAATAATTGTGCTTCAACCTTGCATTCAACAGCTTTTCCCCCCATATATGTTTTTTTTTACATCCACATTTGTTTAATCTTTCCGTTCTTTTCTCTTCAGATCAAATCTCTCACTCGTTATCTTCTGTTATCCTGTTCTTCTGGCCTTCAACTTCCCTGTACTTCCTTATCTTTCTATATTTTACTGCAGCTCTCCTATATAATTTATCTCTGCTCTAGTTATTTTGATCGGTCTATGCACCCTACTTGCATTGGAATGGTAAAGGACGTTATTTTGCATATCCACTTTCTTCCTCAGTCTAGTTAAACAAAACAGAACATTATTCTACCTACTTGCTTCCACTTACAAAAAACAATCACACCTTTACCCGATGCACGGTGTCTCTCCCTCACAGTCCGTTCCCACCTCTTTTGATTTCCGTCTCTCGGGGAGTCATTTTATTGTTTTGTTTTTTTAGACAGGAAGCAAAATGGAATATTTAAGAAGAATATGAAAGTGAGTTAAGTCTTAGGTTTAATTAAGGCCATGTTTTTTCTATGACAGACCAACCATTGTATGGTTATTTATTTTGGTATGGTCCCAAACACCCAATCAAGCAGAGGCAGAAATCGCCCAGAACTATTTTGGTCTGATTATATATACTAATACAAATATACATCTTCATCCTGTGTTTTTTGCCCGTCAGATTTATTTTTCTATTTTCTTTGCATGACCTTTCTGCTCCCCTTGCCAAGCCCTTGCTCTTCTCAGTCATTCAGCGTCATTATTTTCTCTCCATCCCTTTTATCTCATTCTTTAGCTTTGTCTTTACTGCAATATTTATTTGACCTCTCTCATTACTCCTTTTCAGCCTCTTCACAACTATTTTTTTTTTCTTTCCAGTCGTTACATTTCTTAAAGTATCAGGAAAAAAAGTCACTCACACTTTGCCCATTTCTAAAAAGCTCTACAAACTAAGCAAGAAAATTCAAGAAGGTCCACAATATTATTTTGGGGGGTTATTTTGATTTATATATTCAAGCGGTCTTAGATTGAGGAACAGTGTGAATGGCCTCAAGCTGTCTAACCTAGCGCCCAACCTCTGCAATGGCTAGAAATCATAGGAATCAGCAAATTTGTCTTTTTGAAATCCCCCTGGAGGGAACTACGGATGGATGCGATTGTATGTGTATTAAGGCCCTGAGGCGTACTTTCTTTTTTTCAAACAAAGTGATACACAGGTGCCTTTGCTGTTGGTAAAAGCACATCACAGTCTGAACATTCACACTATCCTCAGTGGACCATCTGCAAGTGTCTCTGGAAAAATGATCTATTTATTAATCTACCTAACTATTTGGTTTACTGTCCTCTTCCTCCCTTTCTCTTCTGGTTTTTGTAGAACTCTCAGCATATCCAACTGAAAAAAAAACGATTCAAACCTGGTTTTAAAGTTTAATTTTCTGATGTGTTTCCCCATGGTTTTATTCTTGATAATAAAAAAGCACAAATTATGCCATGTAAATAACAATACCTATAAAATACAAAATAAAATAATATTGTTTTTAAAGAGAATCTTTGGAGTCTTCAATCTGTAGACATTTCTAATTGGTGTCTATGTATGCTTAACTGTGTGTGTTGTGTGCACAAGGAGGAATTATACACTTCACTAACAACAAAAAAAAACATTTTACATGATTTAATTGAATTTTTGATATTTTGTTGGAGTTTGGTTTTGATTGGTTTTAACTTTTAGGCAACAAAGGTGCATGTGTTAACTGAAGGGTAATATTGTAGTTAGGGGTAAATGTTAGTAAAGTGAAAATGTCCTGTCTCTGAATGTGAATGTTAAAGAAGTATGCCTCATACAGATGTTTCCAAAACACAAAAGGGAACAGAGAAGGAGCATCTGTTAAAACGTTATCATGTGCCTACCATATTCATTCTGATGCCGAGTTTAGTCTATTTAATTTGTTACCAGTAACGCCCGTGCTTTTATGACAATAATGTCACAATATCAAATGTGTGTTGTGAGAATGACTCATTGGGTAGAAACAGACATATGCATAGCCCATCAATGGCTATTCAAAATCCACACAGAAAGAATCAGGTTTGAGGACATGGACTGAAATACACACTTAGTTCTTAAGGTCCACAGTAGGTGCTAGTGTGATGTTGCGCCTGTGTTCAATAACAAACTGAACTACAATTAAAAATCAGTCTCGTCTACTAACATGACATAATTTAAAAGCCATTGAATTTTCCTTTGGCCTAGAGAACACAGAGAATACCGATTGTATTCATGGTCACTCTAATTTGCACATTCAATCTTGCAAATTTGAAAACCAATGAGTTGGTAAATTGGATAAGAAACACAGCATCCACTTGTACTATCTTAAAGGTTTTTGTTGCAAAATCCACAGAGAAGTCATCTATCACGTCAGCTCAAACCAATGAGTCTCGACCTCTCTTGTGAATTAGAAAACACTCAGACTCATTTCTTAGTTAGCTAGGTGGACAATGAAGCTATAATGATTTATTAACAAAGAAGAACTTGGGCTCTACTGAAGCAAATCCACTTAAAAAAAGCCAGTTGAGTGCCAGTAATGTTTTGGAGTGAGGAGGTATTTTAGCAAGAATTCAGCTAGATAAAGTGGGATGGCTCATTACAGTGTCTTATTTACCTTCATATATTTTTACGGTGGTCCTAGAATGTTATGTTTATGTTGTTGGTTAATGTAAGTTGTAAAGACAGTATTTTTAAGCGTAGGTGAACTGGCTCTTTTATAAATATGAACCCATGAAGACATTACCAAATACATAGTCAATCATTTGGAGTTTTAGTTATTACCTACTAAATGGATGCTATCATAAGGCATGTTAAGCTGTTTGTGTTAAGGTTAACCTTAACCACATACCAACTACACTTTTAAAGAGAGTTCTATACTTACATTTACAGAAAATAAATATGATTATTTCTTACTTATTAAGCACATACTTTTCTGTTAGGTTCTCTGATTAATTAAAATCTAGAAAAGGGTGTAGAGTGCATGAAAACTGACTGTGGTAAAAAAGTTGTTGAAACCTTTTGTGACACTTCAGCAATCGCTTTACACATCTCTCTCTTTCTCTCGCTCTCTCCTCTTTAGTGGAGCAGCCACCAGTTTCATCTTCACATTTACACAGAGGAATCCAGCAATGTGAGCAAAAAGGCTGTATGCTCAGAGAAGCTCCCAGCGAATAAAACAAGAGATTGAGACAGCCAGTGATATGGAACAGAAGGCTGTGTCAGAAGAGGAAGATAATGTGGAAATCAATTCTGAGCACGACGGCGTGGCTTTCTAGTGTTTAGCGGACCCGAGCTCACCACATAGACACACTCGATGAGACCTTGATGAAATTCAAAAGGTTTATTGCCAATGAACAGAGTGTGGGGGGGGATCAGGAAGAGGGCTGTGGCTAGCAGAGGTTGCATGAGTATGGCTGGAAAGGAGGAATGACATGCAGGCTGAAGAAAAAGTTTCAAAATATTCTCATTTAAATAACATATAAGTTATCATGCTGAAAACCAACCACATTAAAAAAAAGTATATGTAGAGAGGTGGGATGAGAGAAGATGACAGTGGGATGAAAAAACAAAAGCTCAGATGTCTCTGAAAGTATAACATTAGCAACGGGCGAACAATATCTTACATTATCAACACTCTCCACTTTACTAATACAGTGTGACAGTGGAAGACTCATTGTGCTCTGGTGCCGAGCGGCACCATTAACTGATCTGCCCGGACCTCTCCTTATCTATGAGACTGATGCACACACACACACACACACACACACACACACACACACACACACACACACACACACACACACACACACACACACACACACACACACACACAAAGCAGAGGCCAAGCACTGTCAGTACATGATGGAAGTGTGCATTTGAACGACAAGTGCTGTCAAAGCCAGCAGAGGGCAGAGATAATATTATCTCATTTCCTCCTTGCACATTGAGACACATTACAGAGCAGAGGAGAATGGTTTGGTTAATCACTGTGTATGAGAGAAGGAAGCGGGCGGGGGACAGATGAAATGGAAAGAGGAGGAATAATGTTGGAGAAGGTGCATGTGAGATAAGGCACTCTGTTTCTATGAATGGCCAACATATTTGGGCCATTTCAGAACCGGAGGCACCATTGTGGAAGTGGGAGGACTAAATTGTCAGTTAGTGCTGTGAGGGCTGCTTCAATCAGCTTTTCTCCCCCTTCATAAATGTATACATTACCTTCCATAGTTAAAGCCCACTGATGGTCTCATAAAGGAGAGGAAACTAATCTCAGTGATAAAGTTTAATGAAAAAGTGACCAAGGGTTGTCCCGAAAGTACAAAGGAGGCAGGTGAGATTGTGTGGCTCGCCAAACATCCTTCAATAAGGTAAATACACTTGTTTGCAAAAGCCAAAATATCATGTTATCATATATATAATCTGTTTATGATTGCATTAACTGATGGCTACCCAAAATAATCCTGTTTACATGACTGCAGCACTGATTGTGTACTTAATTTTAATTTGAGAGAGAGAGAGAGAGAGAGAGAGAGAGAGAGAGAGAGAGAGAGAGAGAGAGAGAGATATGACAGAGAGTATTATGGAAATCTGAATTTTGGTTACGAAAAGTAAAATCTTGTTGTTGTGTCTACAATAACCTGGTCTTGATGATAAGGATAGAACCAAGTGAGGTATGGCGGTCCCGAGGTAGTTCAGTGTGTTCTGGAAAGGAAATAAAAGTTGAAAATGTCCTGATGCTCTGTGTGATCTACTACTGCCTCTGAAACATGTTACAGTCAGAGTCAGTGCCTTGTACTTGTGCCAAAGTGCACTCTTTAAACTATGAAACTGAATCATTTTAACTCTGCATATTATTTGAAGTATTCCTTACTTTAGTGAGATGACACTTTTTCTCAGGAGACAAAGGAAAGACCTGTGGTGATTTTTCCTCCAGACATTAAATAATTGTCATACCCCAGCGCCGCAAACTCGCTGTTCGGACTTCCGCTATACTGCAATATATCGCAAAGAACCAAAAGAAAAGGCAAAAACTCAGAGCTAATGCGACAGAGGCTTACTGTGCTCATCGTTGTATGATGGTGCGACGAACCCCGTCTCAAGCTCTCCTGAGCTGACAGTTCAGTCGTGTGATATTATGCTGAGTAGTGTGATGGGGAAGAGAGATCCTTCCATGAAGTTGTGAAAACTAAAAACCAAGGACCTGTTCATTGACGCGAGCTAGCTTGTCAAGCTCCAATCTTCCGCAAGTGGTCTGCAGGAGTCCGTGTCAAACAATTGGCCCTCGAACTGCACTGCTGGTGCCAATCATGTAGAAGTCTGTTGCACCCGTGTGACCTATATCCTCATATCGTGGCGCTAAGGTGCTGGGAAGTGTAGTCACTAACGTAACAGTCATAAACATAGCAAAAGGGAAGGAAAGCCAAAAAAGGTTGGTAAACTGCTTTTAAGGTGCGAACACACCAAACGCGTTGGGTGCGGTGGCCATCGCGCCCAACGCATCTGATCTGGCGCTTGGTCATTTTGTGGCAAAAAATTGTTCAACGCGCCCAACACTACGCAGCTAGTCTCTCCCCCCGTCCCCCCCCCCGATATATGTATTCCCCTAATCAACCATGGCTGCGATCAGACCCGACCCGACACAACAGCGATCATGTCCACACAAAAATAACAACAACACGGCCAACAATTGTGCCAAAAGACAAATAAACAGCAACTGAACGGAACAAATAGCCTTAAAACAGCATTGCAGATTCACGCCACTCGGAAATGAACACAAACAGCAAGGCAGCACCATACCAATTTACATTTACAGCAGCATTGTGTGCAGGGCAGTAGAAAATAAAGGCAAGTAGCCTACATTACCCTACCTGGCTGTGAGGGACCGTGGCTGGCGTAGATATAGGCCTAAACACCGGTGCTTCGCGGCTGTACTCGTTGTGAAAGTTCCCCGGACCTAGCCGCTATGTTTGGGTTTATTATATGGAGGTGGTGGCCGCACACAACTGGGTGAGTTAACTAACACTATCCGACCAGTGCTAACTTGGTTTATCGGCTAAAGCACAGCCGCACATATTCATATCCGCCCATTCTCCTGGCTCACTTTCCCCACGTGTTCTAACCCAACCCCGAGCGGCTTCATATCACCAGCCAGCCGCAAATACATTTCCTCCAAGCCGCAAATACATTTCCTCCTCGGTGTTTCTCAGCCTCTGTGTTGTACTCCCACCGTGCCGATGCCCGTGACGTCGGGTCAAGCTCACCGCTGATTGGCCAACGCGGCTAAACGTCACACGATGGAGCGTTAAAAGTTAAATTTTTTGAATTTGCACGTTGGTGCGATGGTGCAGTGGCGCTTTGGTAACGCGGCTACCGCGCCCAAAGCACCGCTTTACCGCGGCTAACGCATCATCGCGCCTAAACCAATGGTTCCCTATGCAAAAATAGGATTTTTCAACACCGCCACCGCACCCAACGCGTTTGGTGTGTTTGCACCTTTAGACAGCCATCATCAATATGAAAATGAACTGGCGCAGAACTGTTATTATTGTCTTCACTCTGGTAAGTTATAGCTTAAGTTACCACTACTGTTCATCAACAGACTAACTCAGACTGTTGTGGAGATGATGCTTCTTGGACCATAACGGGTCAATGTGACAGTGTTGGCGGGCTGATTGATGTTAAACTTTAGTTTGGTTGTGGAAGCCCATGTATGAGAGACATACACACCATCATTAAAAAAGCATCGGTAGAAACTAAAAAATAAGAACAGAATAAAAACGTAGCAGAAGGTTTATCTGTGAGATCATTAATCTCCAGATATCAGACTCAGACACATTCCTTAGTGGAGTGGAGAAATTATATTCGGGCTGAATCTTAAAATAACAGATGGTATGTCTATGCGATTTGACAGTCCAATTTTTCCTGCAAGCAAACTCTAGACATTTTTCAAGTAATTAATACCCAAATCCTAAACATTTTAATGAAATTAAGTCTATGTTGTTTTCAGCTATGCTTGTACCTGAGGCCGCTCCTAAATCAGTCATCCTTGTGTTTTTTTTGCTGGCATGAATTTCCCCCATCTAAATGTATTCTTATTACCACTCCTACAACCAAACAAACTGATAAATATTATTTTTCAAGTCTTTAAACCATTATTGATTTTATTTTGACATGCTTGAATACCAAGACCAAACAGTATGTCATTGTTAAGGTAAGACATTCTACTTTTTAAAATGGTAGTTAAATAAAAACATTTGTTTTAATAACCCAGCCTCTTGCATCTCCTTCTTCTATCAGTTCCTGTCTATCTACCCATACATGCACCTGTACCTACCTCTGAGATAGTTCTACTGAGATCATCACCATGCTGCTACTTGCTACACTACATAGACCTCTGTGTAAGTCTATATCTTAGTCTTGTTACTTGTATTCCTGCCTGTGTTCTTGACATTGAGCCTACCTACTTCAACCTGAATCGGCCAGTAAGTTTTGCTTCATTCAAATAAATCATTGAATTCAACCTGCCATCACGAGTGCCATGCCTCTGGTGCAGTCCTTTTGCCCGCCAATAGTTGTAGCAAAACCAAGTCATACTGAAGGCAGTCTGCAGCACTGTTGCACCAAGCAACACTCTGACCACATTTGGTCACGTCACACATCTCCAGTGTTGGGAACGTTACTTTGAAAAAGTAATTAGTTATAGTTACTCACTACTTGTTCCAAAAAGTAACTTAGTTAGTAACTGAATTACTTTAAAATAGAAGTAACTATTTACCAGGGAAAGTAACTATTTGCGTTAGCCTACTGTAAAAAAAAAAACGTTGTAGACAGACAGGTAGGCCTACTTGTAGGCTACATAACCTTCAATATTTATTGCACATCAACAGACAGCAAGAGGTTTATCCTGCACTTCAAGTATTTTGTTCTCAACAAAAGTAGTAGAGGAAACTGCTGAATGTACCGTGCTGATCTGCTATATCACTGGATTCACTTCAGGGGTGTCGGCTAAAACACCACTTAAGGCCAAACACGTCAGACTATGAAGCATGAGACGATGAGAGGAGGAGTAAGGATTTATCCTATGTTTATTTCCTTCTTTAACATGCACAGCAGCATACAGATCCCAGGAAAAGAACAATAGCAATATTCGGCTCGTGATAACACGCTAAACAGCTGTTGCAACCGGCGAATCGCGGCCGTTTAATAACGTGCATAAATTATAATTTATAGAGATCGGGAAACTCCATGCACTTACTCACAAGGGCGATGCAAACAAACTCAGGGAAAGCACGTTTCAACCGTGGATTGATAGGTGGTTACTGCGGCAACGTGCACGCTCACACAACAGAGAGAGAAAGAAAAAGAAACTTCACTAAACAGGCGCTCAGGCTAACTGACGTGACGGCGCTGACTGACAGTTATAATGTCATCCACACTGAATAAAACACAACTTAAAACACACCGGTCTCCTCACTAGCAGTTTGTGTAGTATGGAGCCAGGGGTGTGTTCAGATTACACAGTTTATTCAATCAATTCATAGTAACGCACCGCATTTAACGTTCAGTAACAATAACGGCGTTGTAACGACGGAAAAAGTATTTAGTTAGATTACCCTGTTACTGAAAAAGAACGGCGTTATTCCCAACACTGCACATCTCACATAAGCTATTTATATGAATGGGGAAGTAGTTGAGATATGGTATAAGATGGAGCTGTTTTGCACTGAAATGCACAGACCTACTAAAACTATAAAAACTATAAATGTGTTTTGTTGTTATCTCTAAAGTTGGTGTTTCATATTCTTATGGTATGTTTAATATGTTACTTTTACTTGTCAAATACAGATGCAGTTTGCCCCACTGCAGACAGATTGTACTATTTATGCTGAACTGTGTTAGCCTGGAAATCCAGACCTGCAGCTGGCAAATTTAAATTTGCTCAGCCTTTTGGTCTGGACATTATCCATTGGAGCTTATTAACTATGTCGGAAAATTCGGACCTTCCAATCAAATCGTTCTATCTGATATGGACGGGCCAGCGCCCAATGTATGGGGCTCTGGGGCGGATGTAACCGGATGACGATAGTGCTGGGCATGCGCCATCGAAGCTGTGGTATTAAACAACAAAGATGGAGGCGGATACGTTGTTTGAGTTTGAAAAGGCTTTGGCCTAGATACTTAACGATTTGGAAGACAGAACTCAAATCTTTCATTAGCAAGAAAGAAGAATATTCTGTTTTGCCAGTTAACCCCACTGTTCGCTAAATGAACAGGGCTTAATACGTCACCTTGTTCATCACTCTGATTGGTCATAGCGCTATCCAATTGCGTGCAGTGGTATTTGAAATGCACGCATAGGTGCCGTCCCTTGAGTTGGGAAGGTCTATTGATCGTGGCCAGACCCTATATCGTTCTAGATGTATGTCTGGATTTCCAGGCAAGAACTTTGTTAGAGTGTGGGCAATCGCTTCTTTGTACTGCTTGCATTACCACACAAATATTTGTCATATGCTTAAGCTACAAATGAGCCATTTTATCAGATATGCACAACAGCATATGGGTTTGTGGCGTAGAGTGTGAACAGAAAAAAAATTGGGGAGTAAAGTACAATTTCTGTAAAATGAATCCCCCTAGTTGAATATAGAGTTGAGTGTTATTCAATTAGTAATTCAAAGCAAGGTGGTGGCCGGGTTATTGTGGCAACAAGTGGGCCTTGTTACTAGTGGTCAGAATATTTGAAGACATAGCAACGAGCTATAGTCACTCTGAGATACACATTAGGGGTCAAAAAGACCGTCCCTCCACCCTCGCCCCAGGAGGCTGCTTGTTACAGTACAAGGCCATTCAAATAGTGGGTTTCTGTATAATTTACAGTCATGTTCACATTGTGTGTTATACACTTGCTGTGTGTCTTCAAATTAAAGGGAGGAGCTTGAGCCTTTCAATGGGTGAGAGGATAGAAGGGGAAGTCACAAATAAGTGGTTGATAATTTAAATAGCCTTGCCATTTGTTCTTTGCCGTAGTTTTCACCATGATAAAAATATCTTTGTTCTCTTGTCTTCTCTTCGGTGAGTTTGTTTGTTCCTTGTTGTGTTTTAGTCGTGCATACTGTAACTTGTGTGTAAAAGCTGCAGCTGTCAGATGATATGCTTTGCTATTCAGTGATTTACTTTTTTGAAAAACATTTGCAATCAAGGTTAAAAATAAATTTGCATATTTTAATGTATCATTGTGTCGACAGTGACATTAAATGATTCCTTTATTTTCCTGTGTAGCTCTGAGCATTGTGCAGGTGAAGCCTCTCAGCATACATGGACGTGTTCGGGGAAGTGTGACACTCAAATGCTCAGACTGGGACGTTTGGATTGGTGTGAGAACAAATGTAAAATACCTTTGTGAAAGTCCATGCACGGAGGACAAACATATCATCGTCAAAACAGCATTTAGAAAGACGAATCATAAGGATCGAATACAGTTAACTAACAATGAAACAGGTTTATTTGTTACCTTCACTAATCTCCAAAAGTCAGACTCTAAGAAATATTATTGTGGAGTGGAGAGAGCTTTCGGAGACCCGTTGATAGAAGTGAATCTTAAAGTTACAGATGGTAAGTTTATTCTCTTAATTTTTTGTATTTTAAGAAATAGCCAAAGTTTGTCAGAAAGTAATAATGTTGATAGATTATATACTATAATTTGTCTGCTATTTTCAGCTGGCTCTTTAAGTCCCAAGACCACTCCAAAATCAGTCATCATTGGTTCTACTGTCTCAATGGCTCTTTCAAACAGCACCATCATGGCTTCAAATGGCTCAGAAACTATTACTAATATACCTTCTGTAACTCAAGGAGCTGGTAAGAAGTGCCCTTATCTGAATTAACTTCTATGTCACTTTAAATTACTCATAGACATATTAAAGTATTGACTCTGATGTTAGTGCATCAAATGCATTAAATAGTACATCATATGAGTAACAGACTATGGACATCAAGATGATCGAATAAAAAGATATGAAAACAATTGCAATATTGATAGACAAATAGGAAATATGTTTAATTTCTAAAGTGCAGTAGGGACTGTACAAAGAGATAGTCAGAGAGTATTCTCACATGTGTTTTGTACTGAAGGGAGACAAAAGTGTTGTTGTTATTTACCAGGAATCTAGTTTTAACCTTTTTATTCTGAACAACTGGGATGTAGATCATTTAGAAAGTAACACAATATTTTTTAAAGCCTTGTTTTAAACAGGAGGTTGTGAGGCGCAGGCTAGATCTATGAATTCTGATAAAGCCTTTTTTGTTTGTCTTCCTTTTTGTGGCCAGGAAATGTACCATATTTGGTCATTGGTGCTATTGTTATAATAACCATACTGATGGCCCTACTGATGCTCATGAGGAAGATGATGAAAAAACAAATGAGTAAGGACCACAAACCACACACACACACACACACACACACACACACACACACACACACACACACACATTGCATATAGTATCTGGCTACAGCAGCTGCCACCAGACATAAAACATATGTTCTCCTTTTTCTTTTTAGAAGTTGTGACAAGTGTTGATACAGCACAAGAAGAAACACGAGAGGTGAGTTTGCTTGAGTTTGGTTGTGTTCAATTCAAACACAGAAGTTATCAGTATCGTTCCAGACACTGCAGATACACAGGTCATAATTAATCCTGTGTCCTTATCTTCAAATATAATTTTGTTAACAGCAGAACAGCACAAATCTTGGTGTCATCTTCAATAAAAAGATTATATCAACAGTGTGTGTTAAGGGCGACCATGCCTTTACCTTGAAGGCCCTAAAACTCAGGAATGACCTTCTAAAGAGATCACACTAGCTCTTTCAATCACAAGATTAAATGTTGCCTTGAATTGTTGACTGTATGCAACTAGTTTAAACAATAAAACCTTTTTAAATTTGACTGACCTTTATAGTGACTTTTTATCCTTTTTAAAAGCTTCTTACCTTGAGTGTGTTTTGTTTTACGCAACGTCTTATAAGTGTTTCCTCACTGTTTACTTTTTTAAGGATCCTGTCTATGATGAAATAAGACCTGAAGACCAGCAAACTGTGAGCCAAGCTGGGGTCTCTACCCTCTACCTCTATGCAGACCCAGACAGTCTTTTTGCCAACTATTCCTACCAACAAGGCGCTGAATTTGAAGGGAGTGGTAACAAAGGTTCAAAGGGTGTTGTTTCTTTAAATTCAGCATCCAACTCTGTAACCAATGCAAGCGTAGTGTACTCTGTTGTTCAACTACCAAAAGAGAGAATTGAACTCACCAGGCATTCTGAACCAAATCAATCTGAAAGCAGCAAAGATGACTCTCTCTACTCACTGGCCCAGCTACCACAGGCACCCTGAACCGTATTTAGTCACTATTCAAGTAAATAAAATACTTTTTAAAACAAAGTGACAGTTTAGTAATAGCGTAATAGTAGTATAGTAATAGAGCTTTATAAATTAAATCACTTAAATAACTTAAATGCAGGTTTTAGAAAGAAAGATTATGTCAATACATGTTTCAGTTTCTGTTCCTAATAAGGACTTTAATCACTGTGAGTGATCATCATACTGCGAGAAGGGTGTGATATCAAGAAGTTGGAACCGCTTGGCATATTTCAGTTGCACTCCCGGGGGAAATGCATTGGTCATTTTGCAATCCATAAAAGTTGCATTCATCTACCAGGCCTGTTACACACATGTAATATCAAGTCATATGTTACACAGTAAGTCAACAAAGCCATGGCTGACAGCAGCAGATGCTCGGAGGCTAGGCCTAGCACCACTAAAAAAGAGAACGACACAGCAATGCAACACCTGCAGTAACGATATTTAATGTGAGGGAGCACCTCCAATGTTATGATGTATTGTCTTCAACATGCAGTAAATCTGAAGAAATCAACCATTGTCGATGTGTTGTGGTCTCCCAGCAACAATAACGCCCCAGATACAGTTGCAAAGTCTCATACTCATATGTGTCTAGTGTATACATTGGCGACAACTTATGAGATTTGATAAGAACCAGATTCGATTCGCAGAATTGCAACTGATACATTTGAAAGAATACCCAACCATAACTGCAACTTGTTTTTACATTCTGTGTGGATATTCATTAGTTTGTAGTGACATGGCTTCTATCTCCTGTCACTAAATGTAATCATCATGATTTCTGACTCTATTGCTTTGTTGCCATGTTATGTTTAGGCACTCAGAGAAAAAGGTGCACTAATACTCATCCTTACTGAAATGATGGCCATGCAGTTCAGTGGACAAAATTAAACCTGCTGTGAACGCTTGATGTAAATACAAGAGATGTTTATGATAATCTTAATCTTACCCTCATTAGTACTTTACATGTCTAGCTAATTATATACAGCAACACATTTTTCTTACTTCATGTCTATTTTCTGTGTCAGTGAGTCATGCTTTTAGTGGTAACAAAAGAGGGAAGTGACAGAGCTATCCATTAATAGTTGTGGTGTATCAACCTTTGCTACCACCGTGTATCAAGTGAAAGAGCTTCTTCCATACAGCCCACAACTGTTCTACTTTCACAACACACACTGGACCGCTAAATGAAAATCAATTACTAATCGATTGTGACACAATTTTGACCCACTTATGTTTCTCTTTTTAATGTAAATAATCCCCAGATGTGATCTAACATTAGGTGTACACTTAAAACAATTTCTGAATTGTTACAAATTTTGACTTCTGACAACTTCTGATGACTTGGTCCATTTGAAAAACTGATGCATTTTTATTGCATTATATATCACATTAAACATTACATTTATTTTTGCAAGCTCACTTGCAAACTTAAACTCTGTTTTGTGTGACCTACTTCAAGTTGTTAATTTATTTAACATGGTAGAACATGTGAAGTGTCTTAATACGAGTTTAAAAATACTGTCAGGGAGTTCCTGTTGGGGAAGGATGAGGCACAGCTCAGCATTTTCCAGATGTTGAATTCAATTTCGATCTCAGTGGGTATAACAGATAAGCAGACAGGTCACTATCTTCTCTGATGTTACTGACAGCAGACAATCCAAAAATAGTTATTATCAATTTGTGTCTACTTAAAGCCCAACGTACAGTAGGTATAAAACGCAGCGCAGTGCTGTTTATTTGCTTCAAACATCTTGGACACCTATACAAATGTCATTATGTACATAAAAGTATTAATATTTTTTTTTATTATTATCAGCATATTAAAAAACATTCTTATATTACTTTTGTGATTTTTAAATGATTTGAAATAGTTTTAAAATCTATGCGCATATTTCAATGTGGCTATAGTTTTCAATGTGACCCCAAGAACACATGTTGACTTTTGTATTTATTGAATAAATGCCTTCAAACATCAATAAAGTTATTCTAACTAAACGGTTAATGTCAACCGCAGGGATGTTGGTGTGTACAGATAGTAAATTCACTTCAGCATTGTTCTTCAAAATTGTGACAGTTGTGATGCTCACCATAGCTAGCTTTATTAGAGTAGCCTGTCATGCTAGCAGTACATGCCACGGTAGTGTGGGCTTAATAGAGACAAACTATATCTAACTGAGTGTGTGAAGTAAGTTTTTTTTTTACTTGGCTGAGGACATGTATATTTGTAATGAATTCATTAGACATACAGTATAGGGCCATAGAACCATCGTTGCCCCCTGTGAGGAGTAGAAGGGTTAGGGTTAGAGGTCACATTAAAATTGTGAGTAATAGGAAAAATAGCTGATTTTGTATTATTATTATTATTTATATTTTCTTATTATACACCTAGGCATAATAGGCATGTAAAGCTGCCATTATTTTCTGGCTTGCACCACTATGTGTAGGTTTCAAAAACGTAATTTGACTTTAGACAATGATTTTCATCACGTTATGCATGGTGTACTGTGTTATATTGTTATTTGGGAAGTAACGTCAGGTTATTCAAATAAAAGAGCTAACAATGTATAAAACTTATTTTTTTATTAAACACATTGTAGTTTGACACACCTAAAGTCCAACTGCAACATCAAAATGCATGCATGGTTGACTGATGGCTTGGAAGGCTGGAATAGAAAAAAATATATAAAGTAGTATTTCAGCGTTACATATGAATAATGAATTACAGTTTTTTACGATTGCTAAACCACAGTGGGCACAACTGGAACGACAAGTGCAAAACTCTAACAACAGTATGCAGAGCAGCGGTTCATTCGGACCAAACTGTAGCTCGTTTTTCATTGCTTAAACACAATTTTCAAAACTCTACACACCTATCTCATGGCTTAACCACAGCCTGCACAACAATGTGGATTTCCAGCACTTTTTTCAAATGCTAACACACTGCTGCCACAACTGTAAACCACACATTCAAAACAGAATGAATGCCTTTCAAACACTGCGGATTGCAATTTCAACTGAAACACTAAGATGTCTTGTTTTAGACTTGTTAGTGAACATATACAGTATAAAGGGAAAGCTCAAAAATATATTTTTTGGGGGAAATGGACCAAGGAAGACAGGTTGTTGGAGGTAGAAGAGTGGCAGTGAGAGTGTGGATGTGTGGAGGAAGACCTAGAAGACATAGAGCTGTAATGTCTGATGAAATACAGTAAGGGCAACACTGATAGACCATGTTGTGAATCATGGTCTCGCATTGAGAGAGGCAGGGTTGAGAGTGCAACCCAATCTGCAAAAATCTAAAGTTGCATCTGTAATACAAATTTTCCAGCAAACAAACAGCTTAGAGTTGCCTTTCCTTACAGTAAATGACAACATTACAGGAATTGATTTCTGTATTACAATTATAGAATATTTACACAGATAAATACTACATTTGGAAATGTTTTCAATAAAATATACAAAATGTGTATCTATTGAAGCAAACTTCTGATTTTCATTTCTTTTTGTTTTCCTAAAAAAACTGCTATGTTATAAAATAAACAATTTCATGTGAAATAATTTCACCCTTTCATCAAAGAAAATATTATGTAATTTGTGTGAAATAACTCATATTATTCAAACTGTAAAGATTAAAAGTTTGTAATTTGTGTATTGGGGTTTGATGCTAGTGTTTGTGCTCTGAGCAGGTTCTGAGTGACAGTGTGTGTTATCTCAATGAGGCTGGTTCATAGTGTTTGCTGCACTGAACCTGTTCAGCTCCAATGACTGTTGGTAGTGCAGACTGTAGTTAGAGTTTTGCACATTGAGCTACAGTTGTGCCCACTGTGGTTTAGCGATCTAAAAAAACTGTAACAAATTAAGGAACTGAAGAATGTTGTGTTAATGCAGAAGTGATGTTGTCTTTTTCTATAATTATCTCTCTTTTTTTCTTCTGTCTTTCCAGGTTCTCTTTTTACAATTTGCGACACCGACCCCCCACCCCCCCCCTCCCCCACACACACACACACACACGCACACACACACACACACACACACACACGCATGCACACACAAAGAGTGAAAGAGAGCCACCAGAAGTCACCTTGGCAGCGAGAATGCCCTCAAGTAGATGGGGCTCAGAGAGCAAGAGCAGCTTGATATCGTTGTTATTGTTGTTACTGTTGTTGTGTACATCGGCCACTCTGGGAAGAGTGTGGTGGCCTGGGGTATCTGCTCGGATGTCAATGACAGTCAATGACAATGCTGCTAAGTGAAAAGGATTAGCCAACTCTGTATCTCTCTCTCTCTCTCTCTCTCTCTCTCTCTCTCTCTCTCTCTCTCTCTCTCTCTCTCTCTCTCTCTCACACACACACACACACACACACACATATACACGCACAGAGACGTGCACATCCATGGGCTGGATTGGTTTTGTTTGTAGACGATTAAAAAAATGGTGTTAGAGGCAGTAGAAACAGTATGTGAAACTATGGCCTTCTTACTGCAGACACAAAAGTATCCACACAAATACTTTCGAATGTTCTTGTTATATGTGTGCATGTAAAACATACACATAAGCACAACTATTTATGGTATATTTACCCCATATCATCACATCATATCATATCATATCATATCATATCATAAAACATGCATTATGTGTAAATGAATAAGAATCATGAAGGTGATAGTTGTCCCATCCTAACAAGTTTGTACTGGGCTGCTCCTGAAAACTGTTCGTAAAGATAACGCTACACTTCAAAATATATTCATTTTTAGCTGGAAAAGAAGATAATCTTTGTGCACGTTAAGGTGAAGCACATAAATACCTTTGGACACAGTAACTGGCACAAACACAATGTCACATCCAGAGAAAGTGTGGGTTCTTATTTTTTTCGATACACCAGCTATCGATGCTGTTGCTTATGACGATAATACGTTCACCAAGGTAATTGTTCAGATTTCGGAATGTGTGTGTGAATGATATGTTGTCAACAAACAACCAAATTAGTCAGATTCATTTGAAAAGACAAATGATGTGATCATTACCCAACTTATATGTTGCAGAATGATGTCCCTTACACTCCCTAGATCAACTTATTAAGTGAGAGAGTAGTACTGTAAGATTTGTACACTTATCTTTAATGGAGCCATACTGGCATTTGTTTACATTAGTGCACATTTGCATGAAACACAATTAGGGAGATTTAACCCTCTACTGACACTAAGATTGTGGAAGATTGGTAATCCTATTTAGTCTGATGAGACACACTATCAATGGAATAGTGGACATACGTGATTCATACTTACATTCATCTCGAAGGGATGCCGACATTGCCCTACTGTACTTCACATGGCATAGGACTTTAGCCAATTAAAAACCTCTCTAATCTCTGTTCTGAAAGCAAATTGACTAAGTTACGAGCACACCTAGGGTACTCAAGTGCCTTAAGCTAATTAGTTTTTTACCCCCTGCTCATGCCTGTTAAGTCAAAGCTAGCAATTACAATATGGCTGCCCTGAACTGAACTTCAGATGTTAGCCAATTACGATTACTTTCAAAGTCATATCATCCAATTACATTCCCTTGCCAGCCCCGGATTCTGTAGACCTATTAGCCAATTATACATATCACACAATGGGTTTCTCCGGCACACGCAACAGATCCAGTAACCTGCAAGTCGACATCTTGAAAAAAAACACATCACTCCCTCCGTCTTTTTCTTAAATTCAAAACCTGTTATTAGCAGCTATCAAAGTCCAGATGCTGTGCCTTTCAACTCCGGCTGAAATGAGGCCTGGCCCTTTGCACCTTCTTTCTCATGATAATATGGCACTTTGATAATGCAGCTCTGCAGGTGTCTGGTGTAGTAATGTAGAGTTTTGGTGTTTAAAGTTTCTCCTGTCTATGTTGGCCTTGGCATTACTAACACTATATTGATGAAATGAACTACATGTCATTGAATTGCATAAAACATACTCTGTGCATTAAAGAGGAGGCTGACATTAAATAAATAAATACAAATCTGCAACATCTGTTCATGACGGTTACTATATGGTTCAGGTTATGCAACAGAACTTGGTTAAGATTAGTTGAACACTAATGGTTGTTCTTTGACAGGATGTTAACAATGGTCTTTCTTTCATGAAAGTGCAACAACCTACACACCCATCCACCACGACATCATTGACTTGAATTATGCAATATCTTTTGATGCACCCGATGCTTTGATGATTATCTGTTACATTATTTAAATTTAGCCCAACCCCGTATGGAGAACTGCCATGTTGGTGGACAATATTGTTAACACACCAAAATGCCCCTTTCATTTTGAACACTACAGGGATTCGCCCTGGACTCATCCCGTCACTCACTCCAGGGATTGCAGGGTAAATTGTAATCCCAATCTTCACATCTCCTCCTTTGATCATTTCTGTCTCCAGGAGGTCATATGAAAGACCAACTAGGCGTTGTTTGTTAAGCAAACAGCCCTCAGGGTGCTTGCTTTTTGTGGGAGTTGTCTGAGTTGTCAAAGCAACAGCAGGATAAAGGGGATATTTAAACAGTTTATTCTTATTGTATTACTCACCTTCATGGTTTTTTAATGCAGTTATAATTGGCACTTGTAACTCAGATACGGTATGTTGCAGCTGAATACCAATTATCTGTGCATGTGCATGTACGGGTAATGACTTATATCCTGCTGAGTTTGAATCAATTTTGCTGGATATTTAACAAGGTTTGTGATGCATTTCAAGGCCATCCTTCTGTGATTGAATAGCCATTTGTGTTTTCATCTTTGGTTCATTAGCAGTCACCTGGCTTTTGGTCAATACTATCGACCAGAGGCACACAGAACATCCTCTGCAATAAAGACAAAAATGTTTGCTTTTATCAGTGTACATCCTTTATCTTGTCAAGCATGCTTTGAGTGGTAGGAGACCATAGAATCAAGGGCTTATTTTTAATCTGTTTAAATGCAAGCCACTGGGTCCACCAGAAATATAGTTTGTCTCTGCTGGGCTTGACAACCTTCAGAAAATGAGTGAATAGTTTTTCGTAAAATTATTAAAATGTGACCATCCATATTTATTTGTTTCGAATTTCATGCACAAATTGTATTACTGCTGTAGCTGTGACAACATTCCTGAACCAGGATATGGAATTAATAGATAATCTTGCTGACTAATTGCTCTACTGGTTTCATCAAATGTTATACAGTAGATGGGCTTGAGTAACTTTTACATAACTAATCTTCTGTTTTTTGTAATTATGTAGATTGGAAATGGGACTTGTTAGAGTTTAAAACACATTATACCTTTGTTTCAAACACTGTCAGTGCGTTTACATGCAGACTTATAATCGGGTAAATAAACGAATAAGACTTCAACAGGACTTGTAAAATGCATGTAAACACCTTTATCCGATCTACTTCGCACACAAATCGGCACATTAACGGACAAGCGAAGTCGGATAAGAACACCTAGATAACTCGTTCATAGTCGGCATTCTCTCTGCATGTATACAGGGATCGGACATCGCATATCGGAGTTTGCGTTCTACGCCTGCTCGAGAATCCCTGCGGAGGATTTCACAAGGAAGTGGAAGGAGACGACGTGAAAAAATAGTAGGGTTGTTGCCGGAAGGGAACCGGACGTGGCACTATAACCACTTGTTGAAAGGGCTACAGCGCCACCTTGCATAGTGGAGACAGCCATTATGACATTTATCCGATTCCTGAAAGGCCAAGTATATTCAGACAAGTAACACGGTCCGTTCGAGTGTCTAGTTCGGTATATGTCTTAATCCAATCTAGTTGTGCCATGGAAACGCACTGGCTGACTTGACTACAGTGATTCTATTCAGTACATGGAGAAATGTAAGGTATAGCGCTAACTATATTTAAATGCTTTAATTTCAATGCAGAATGTGATTGGAAAAATCAACTTCATTTTGGTGTGAAGTTGTTGTCTTATACTTACGCTTTACTACACTTTACTGGTCTGACCATTCCAGCATCACATCAAATTTAACCAATATGGTGTTATTGTAAACAATATTTTGTATAATAACACTGTATTGGAATATAGTTTGTTTGAATATATTGTTTAGCTGTGTGAACTGGAAATTCCCTCTCACCTCTATAGTGTCACTGGGTTCCCATGGGTTAATGAAGTCCTTGAAAATGTGCTAGTTACAGAAAATAATTCGAGGCCATTATAGTTCTTGAAAAAAGTTTCTTGTCAATGACATGGGTCATTGAAAGAGCGAGAATTCATAAATGTTGTGCAAGAATAGAAATTGAAGGTCTTTTGGATTTTTTTTTTAAACTTTCGTGTTTGCAAGAGTGATTGAAGTTGAATGATGTTCTCTCTGAACATCTGTATAGCATGTTAGTTCTCTTTTTTTTAATTATCTGTGTTGTAACAAGTAATTAAACTTGACCTGTGCCACAAACAATGCCATGCATTTGAGGGAATAGGGCCTTGAAAGTCCTTGAATTTTTTTTCAAGGACATTTTTTTTCTTGCAGCAGCTTTATGTCAATGTGTTCACAACTTGTTTTTTATTGTGTCCCCCAAGGCAACCTTGATGAAACTTTAGTCTTGTTCTTCTTTCGTTCAGTGCAGGTATACCAATTTCAGGAAATGTGTAATAGAAGAGAGTGTCAACATTAAAACGAAAAAAGAAACTGGTATTAAAGCTGATCAAGGGGAGAGAGAAATGATTACTATGGAATGTGTTGCTACACCAAGAACACTCATTAACCTGTCTCCTCCAACCCAGAGCGTTAGGCATTTTACAATGAAGGAAAAACGATGGACGGAAAAAGGGAAAGAAAATAACAAAAAGCCCTTCATTTGGTCCCCCATTCTGATCTCATGAGGAGGAGAAATTGGAAATAGAGACATGGCCCATGGGACCTTCAGGAAATTAAATACTGAATTCAATGGGCGGACCGACTCAATCACACCACGCTTTTGTAAAATGATTCGGGAATTGAATCCCTTGCCGCTTAGCTGGGGATGTTATTGCTCTTGTAGCTATTTCTGTTTAACTAGGCCCGGGCACAGGCTGGGTCACACTCACACGCTCTCGCACACACGCACGCGTGCGCACACACACACACACACACACACACACACACACACACACACACACACACACCTCAAAATGCAAGATGGCAGGTGCAAATTTCTGACTGAATGTCCACTACTAAATAAACACAGGCATGATGTCCCTGGGAATGTTGTCCACATTAGAGCAAGCCACTCCTCCCACACAGATAAAGAAACATGTACTATAACACACATGTATCAACACACATTTACACATATTCGTAAAGATACATTATTATATACTTCTATGATCATAATTAAATATAGGAAGCTAACTGATGAGTATCACAGGAAGTAATGTAAGCTATTTAAAAGAAAAATTGTATGCAGCCTAGTGCAAAATAACACACACACACACACACAAACACACACACACACACCTCAATTGGGTGTCTGGCTACAATTGTTATGTGTCCATGTGTATTTGTGCATGTGAATGGCTTGGTCCCAAATTGAATATATGACATTTTTATAAGCTGTCCTTTGCCTGGCAAAATGAGCAATGGTGCTCAAGTGATGTAAATAACTATTTGTATGTATGTATGTGTGTGTGTGTGTGTGTGTGTGTGTGTGTGTGTGTGTGTGTGTGTGTGTGTGTGTGTGTGTGTGTGTGTGTGTGTGTGTGTGTATGTGTGTGTGTGTGTGTGTGTGTGTGTGTGTGTGTGTGTGTGTGTGTGTGTGTGTGTGAGAAAGAGAGAGAAAGAGAAAGAGAAAGAGAAAGAGAAAGGGAAGATGATCTGAAAGAGGGATATACTGTAAACTCTTTTCCAAACTTGGACCTGAACGATGTTGAGAATAACTAAAACCTGAGTTTAGCTGATCATCTTCTGCATGTTTTAATGGCATGTACTTAGTGTTGGCCATCGCCAAAGCTCCTGTATAGGCCTACATTGGCAATTGAATTTACTCTACACAACATAGCAACATAGCAGCCAAACAAAAGTAGCTGTAATCCTCCATCATCCACCATGCTCCTCCAGTGGCCACAGTGCATCTAAGTGGATGAGACATGGACTTGAAGAGACTGTATGAAGATGTTCCGGGTAACAAGGCATGACTCAAGCAAAAGCTGTTACACGGTTGCTAGAAAGCTGAATTGGTTAAAAAGAAAGCCTCTTTCATCAGACCGACTTAGTGGACATACCTTGTCTTATCATTTTATATTTTTGCTTCATTTAGAGAAAATTCATTGAAAGTTTACCCAGTCATTTGTTCTTTCATGGGGATTTTCTGTCCGAAAAAAGGGAATTCTTACAATACACAGCATTCATATAATGCAATAATAAAAACATTTAAATGAATAGATTATACAAGGATACATGAGCAAAAGTATTACCAAATGAGGTAAAAGGGAAGCACTAATCTAGTGTTGAATGTATGCCATGAGGTAGGGGAGAACGGGGTAATATGTCACACGGGTAGGTTGTCACAATCGTTATATCTCGGAACCAGAAGGTGCTGTCTGTTAAATTTTGGTATGTAAATATCCACAACTGGGATCAGAGGTCTTTCTTGGTGTTGGACTGCTGAATTTGAGGTGAGAAGATTGTTAGTGTTTTTCATGTCAAATCGAAAATATTTAGCTCCTCAGTATTTTTCTTCTATGCTTTTACACAATGGGTTTATAACAAAACACTTGTTACCCTAAAAAAGTGTGAAGGGTAAGCTATAGTTTAGATTGTTTTTAGCAAGCTAATTAGTTGTCAGATGGTTGTTGGCCTTGATGCCAGCAAGAAATTCCAGTTGGGGTTGGTCATCACATTTTTTGGGGGGTTGGTTGTCTCATGTTATCCAATGGGTGCAGCCAGGAAAGGAACCCAATAACAAAATAAAATGTCAAGCTGTATCCTCACTGACACCCCAGAGAAGGAGAGAATAGAGCAGGAAAGGTAGCTAGCATGCAAAAGAGAAAAAGGGCAACAAAATCAAAACGACACAGTGCATCCCAAACTAGACCAGTTGCCAAGGCTACTGCACCCCAGTGCACTCCACCCCAGCTAGGGAAGAAGAAACATAAGGGCCCGTGTCCACCTAACGCCTTTTTCCCACCGCAAGCGCCTTTTTTCAATTGATTCCCAATGAGAAGCGGCCGCCTCGGCAAATGGCGGCCGCTCTGAGAAAAGGCGCAGCGCCCAGCGTTTTTTTTCAAGCGTTTTTTGTCTTTTTGTGCGGCCGCTTCGAGATTTGCAAGTTGAAAAAAGTTTAACTTTTCAGAAAGGCGGTGGGGACGTCACCGCCGCTTTTTTCAAAGGGCCAATCAGATAGTAGATCGTCGGGACTTGTCGCCTTGGCAACAAAGAAGACGGAAGAGAAACTGCTTTTTCCGTCTCTTGTTTACCCGAAACTGTACGAAAATAGTGACTTAAAATGACCAGAACAGAGGGAGGAGAGCCCGTTTGTGGGAGCAGATTAGGCGAACACTTGATTCGCTGTATTTTTTATCTCCTATGGATCGTTTCATGCGCACACGTCAGCCTACAACTTGCTCCGTGTGTGTTTGCAGGAGCCGCGATAACTCCTCATCCAAACAGAGGATGGTGGAAAGTATTCTCTGTTTCATAAGACTACTCATATTAAAATGTAACGATTTAAATAGAAAACAGCAAGCCTAAAGAGTTAAACCAGTGTTGATAGGTCTGACTGACAGGTGACGATCAGCATTTTTTCTCCCCCGATCACAGCACTCTCTCTCCCAGCTCATAAAACGCTTGAAAAAAGCTGTCGAAAAAAGCGGTCAAAAAAACCGCTCAGTAGACACACTCCCGAGCGCACAGCCAGCGTTTAACGCTGGAAAAAGGCGTTAGGTGGACACGGGCCCTAAGAGAAAGAGACAGGAGGAGGAATATTCAACAGATGAAGAGGATAGTTTGTGTTTGGTTTGTATGGAAACGTTCTCCAGCACCCGTTCAGGGGAGGTCTGGGAGAGGTGTTGTATGTGCAACCAGTGGGCACACAATCTCTGCTTAGTTAGTGAGCAGACCCTACATTTGCCATCACTGTAACTCAGATAGTGAATGTGTGTATTGTGGTTGAGTAGGCTATTATTGTTAGACCTATTTGTTTTGTTCTTTATGTTGTTACATACAGTAGGTTGGTCTTAATATGGATTTCCTCTTTGCTTATTCCTTGCTCATTTTGTGTTAAGATGCATAAAGTTATGTAAACTTTCAAATTTAGTTCTGCTTTCTTGCCTTCTTTTTAAGATTTTTCCCATTAAGATAACATTGTGACAAACAACCCCATAGTGTGTGACAACCGACCCCTTGATGGGGTTGGTTGTCACAATGGTCTTTGATGGTAAATTTCTTCTTTATTACAATAATTTAGAAAAAGTGAGGGGTTCACATTTCAAGCCAACACCTTAAGCTTCATTTTAATGTAGGAACGACTATTGAAAGATGTTTAGGTGATGAGCAATTCTCACTAGAGTAAAAAGTGTGCCTACTTACCCCGGTCTCCCCTAGTAAACAAAACAGTAGCAAAAGTAGAATTAAATAAAATTATGATCAAAAGTGTAAGATAATGAGAGTCGTCAGCATACAATCACTGCAATGTACTGTATCTTACTATCATGAATTATATTGTATTATATCATATTAAACTTTATATTAACCATTTTGTATGAAAACATTATGATTGTTTTTCTTTTCCCTTGGTTTTCTCTCTACTTAGCCCATAAGAACCCAGACCCATTTCTCCTTAAAGGAAAAATATGGCAGATATAACACAGACCAAGTGGACCACAAAGAACACATTTCTGAAGTTTTTTTTCAAATACTACCCCTTAATGTCAAAGATCTGTGATGTGACACATATGTCACATTGGGCGTTTATGGTAAATGTATTCCTTAATTGAGAATGAATCAACATGACAGTTTTTTCTGCTTAGTAACCCACATTTGCATTTTTATTTGCATTTCCACAACATATATCAATATTGTGACTTTAACAGTTCTGTTTAACAACAAATTATTTTGAAGATTTGTTTTATGGTATGGTAAATGGACTTATATAGCGCTTTATCTCCATTTTTCACAGACTCAAAGCGCTTTACATTGTTTTGTACACATTCACCCAATCACACACCGATAGCAGCAGCTACCACGCAGGGTAACTACGCTAACTACTACTAAGCTAACTATCGGGAGCAATTTGGGGTTCAATGTCTTGCCCAGGGACACTTTGACATGTGGCGGGGAGACGGGGGATCGAACCTCCGACCCTGTAGCCTGGTGCTACCAGACCATTTTACTTCATTTCATTTGTACAGAAGGTCTGGCAGTGCTGTAATTGGCAAACGTTCACTCATGGAGGCGGGTGTCTGTTAAAGTTTAAAACTATTGGATCTGCCCAGTGCCACTCTGGATTAGCCAACCAATCGCATAACGTTTGGTCGTCACGTGTGTCATGAGCCGGCTTCTGGCAACTGAAACTGGAGCGCGACTGTGACGTCATCGTTCTCAGCCACTCGCTCTGTTCGCTGATTGGACCGGCTGTCGAATCTCCGGCAAAACTGGGAAATGGGCTGTACATCCAGACTGACTACTGAAGGGAAAATAAAATTTGGCCGGAAGTAGGCGGGCGGGCGGAGCCAGGCTACCGACCCTGCACACCAGAGGCGAACTCCCTACCCACTTCGCCACTGCGCAAACTGAATAGAATCACATAACATTGCCTCATTGGAGCACCTCTCAACAAGCTACTGTTGTCATACATTTGTCCTGTCTTGTTTTGGTGGTTACCTGTGTTTCCTGTTTTATTTTGGTATGTCTGTCTTGTTCCTCCCCATGTCCTGTCAAGTTTCCCTCTTGTTTGATTACTGCTCCCTCCCCTAATGTGTTGCACCTGTCCCTCGTTGTCTGCCCTGTCTTGTGTGTGTATATCCCTGTGTGTCTTTGTTCCCTGTCTGAGTATTGTACCTGTTGGTGAGTCTGTCCCTGTGTTCCATGTGCCTAGCCTTTTTGCGCCTCTTGGAGTTTTTGGAAGGAATAAATAGTCTTCTAGTGAAACTGTCTGCATCTGAGTCCTCCTTGCCTGCCTGTCTGCCACTCACCGTAACAGAATACTCAGACCAAGTATGGACCCAGCAGACAGATATTTTGAGGTCGAGCTTGAGGAGGTAACATTAACCATTTCTTGCCTCAAGAAAGCCTGGGAGAAAGGCCCCACACTCGACCACCGAGAGGCAGCCTTGACACTGGCACACCGAGCTGTGGAGCTACAGCCTTGGCTTGGGGAGTCCCTACCAGAGTGGGCAAAGAGCTTTTTATACCCTCCTGAGTTTTGGTCTCCCAGCTGCCAGCACAAGCCCAAGCCTCTGCCCCCGGTCCACAGCTTCAAGCCTCTGCCCCCGGTCCCCAGCTTCAAGCCTCTGCCCCCGGTCCCCAGCTACAAGCCTTTGCCCCCGGTCCCCAGCTACAAGCCTTTGCCCCCGGTCCCCAGCTTCAAGCCTCTGCCTCTGGTGAGTTTGGATTGCCTTCCATTACCACAATGCTCTCCAGCTTCCGAGTCGACCTCGGCCTCCAGCAGCAAGCTCCAGTCGCTGGCTTCCAGCAGCAAGCTCCAGTCCCCGGCCTCCAGCAACCAGCATGCTAGCTACCAGCCCCAGCATGCTAGCTACCAGCACCTGAAGGCGCTCAAGCAACCACACAAACACTGTCCAGTTCCTGAGCCCACTACACACTTTCTTGAGGGGACCCGCCCTCTAGGCCTGCCAGGGGAGGCCTGCTTTTCTCCAAGAAAATTGTTGTGTTTGGTTGTGGCACTTCATCTATCTACATCACTTGATTCACTAGAGTCTGAATCGCCACACCACTCCCTCTCCATTTCTTTTTTGTTGGGAGTGTAATCGGGGTCCTCTGGGTCTTCATCCGAGCAATCGTCGTCACAGCCTTCAAATTCACTTTCATCTCCCATGATGATCTCAAGTGCATTCTCAACAGTGTAGTGCTTATTCTCAGTCATACATAAGAAAAAATAAAACAATTAGCCTTCTACATTCAAATGGGACCAGCATAGGACAGTGAATTGTGTTTGTTTTATTTACAGATATGCAAAAATAGTTTTGTAATATATTTGATCAATAACATAATAATTTATCATTATTTTTTTATTATATATGTTCAAATGTACTTTGAATTGCACAAAAGAACATATATTAATTAAAAATAATTGAAACAGCGTAACTGATTGAGCGGCTTATTACCATTCTTGTTATTGTGACAAATATGTCACATCAGAATTTCCAAGAATATTTTAAGGCTAAAACCCGATGTGACGTATACGTCACAGCGATATTTTCCTAACTTGTTCTACATTAATTTGTTCATGAAATATGGTCAGACTAAGTTAAATGTAATAAAGGACACCTTATTAACGCATTATAATTGTTAAATGGGTTTAAACTCACCTTTAGTAACAAAAAAAATGATTTTTAAAATGAGCTGGGTCCTTCACTTGTGTGCACATGTCACAATGCAATTTTTGGGAAGTCACTTCCTGACATAGTCACATGACTGTCACATTACCACCACACCAGGACGTTGAGTATATGTCACTTAGGGACTTAATGAGTAAAAGTCAACAAAAAAGCTGTATATGGAAGATTGTAGGACATTCAAAGTGTGTGTTACGTGGGTGTCACCATGGGTCCTTATGGGTTAGTATTACTTAGTAATTAGTTTTTTTCGATCGCTAAACCACAGTGGGCACAACTGTAGCTCAATGTGCAAAACTCTAACTACAGTCTGCACTACCAACAGTCACTGGAGCTGAACAGTTCACTTCACCTGCAAAATAGGCTCAGTGCAGCAAACACTATGAATTGTCCTCACTGAGATAACACACACTGTCACTCAGAATATGCTCAGAGTACAAACACTAGCATCAAACCCCAATACATAAATTACAAACTTTTAATCTTTACAGTTTGAATAATTTGAGTTATTTCACACAAATTACGTAATATTTTCTTTGATGAAAGGGTGAAATTATTTCACATGAAATTGTTTATTTTATAACATAGCAGTTTTTTTAGGAAAACTAAAAGAAATGAAAATCAGAAGTTTGCTTCAATAGATACACATTTTGTATTTTATTGAAAACATTTCCAAATGTAGTATTTATCTGTGTAAATATTCTATAATTATAATACAGAAATCTATCCTGTAATGTTGTCATTTACTGTAAGGATGCAGGAAGCTGTTTGTTTGCTGGAAAATGCAACTTTAGATTTTTGCAGATTGGGTTGCACTCTCAACCCTGCCTCTCTCAATGAGAGACCATGATTCACAACAGGGTCTATCAGTGTAGCCCTTACTGTATTTCATCAGACATTACTGCTCTGTCTTCCTCCACACATACACACTCTCACTGCCACTCTTCTCCCTCCAACAACCTGTCTTCATTGGTCCATTTACAAAAAAATATATATTTTTGAGTTTTCCCTTTATACTGTATATGTTAACACTAACAAGTCTAAAACAAGACACATGCTTAGTGTTTCAGTTGAAATTGCAATCTGCAGTGTTTGAAATGCATTCATTCTGTTTTGAATGTGTGGTTTACAGTTGTGGCAGTAGTGTGTTAGCATTTGAAAAAAAGTGCTGGAAATCCACAGTGTTGTGCAGGTTGTGGTTGAGCCATGAGATAGGTGTGTAGAGTTTTGAAAATTGTGTTTTATCAATGAAAAACGAGCTAGAGTTTGGCCCGAATGAACCGCTGCTCTGCATACTGTTGTTAGAGTTTTGCACTTGTCGCTCCAGTTGTGCCCACTGTGGTTTAGCAATCGAAAAAAACTGTAACAGGGATGCAGCAGTAAAATCAAACACAGTTTTCAGTGAGAAAATGGAACATCAACCCTTGTTTTATTTCCTTTCTTGTTTACAGCTGTTGGCAACAGAAATAGCATTTCTGTAGACAAACTCGAACCTAAAGTTGGCACCAAGGGGAATTTGTGTTACAGATTGAGTTTCTTGTTCGGCTGCACACAAGTGTGTGTGTGTGTGTGTGTGTGTGTGTGTGTGTGTGTGTGTGTGTGTGTGTGTGTGTGTGTGTGTGTGTGTGTGTGTGTGTGTGTGTGTGTGTGTGTGTGTGTGTGTGTGTGTGTGTGTGTGTGTGTGTGTGTGTGTGTGTGGGTGTGTGTGTGTGTGTGTGTGTGTGTGTGTGTGTGTGCGTGCGTGTGCGTGTGTGTGCATGTTCTTTCACCTGGAGAGTGTGTCCTTTTTCCAGAGTAAGATTGTCAGGGGGATTTAAGCAACGTGGACACCATATGGCATAGCTAATGATTAATGTTTATCTGGTGAGTAACCGTAGCAGACACTGAAGCTCATAGCCTGGAACACACACACATTCATCGGCATAAATATACATCCCCAAGTTCCCTTTACACCTGCAGCGTCTAGTAAATAGAGTCCATCTGAAAGCTGATTTCATCCATTTGTTATGGTGAGCAAAATGCTGACTCCAGACAGGGACAATAATGTGTCGTACTGAGCCATTCTATCTTGATATACTGTTGTTGGTGAGAGCGTGCTGTAAAAGGGGTTGTTCACTACATTTTAGAATATCTTTGAATATGCCATCAGCCAGCTGCCGGAGTCTGTTTATCCTGCACATGTTGTACAAGTGACACATCACATTCTCCCCAGCGGGCATACACAGTGTGATACCTGTACAGAGTTTGCGATTTGTTCCTGCCATCACTTTGGTTTCCTTCCGCAGTCAAAGACAAGAGAGGTGGACAAATGAATTGTATGTGGGAATGGGATTGTTATTGTTACCAAAGTCACGAATGGCTGCCAGTCAAGGCTTCCCTTTCATGAACGCAGTCTGGTAAAGGCTCCAATTCCCTCGGCCTGTTGGAAAGATATGAGTGAGTATTGATGGTTCCTAAATGGCACAGAGGCAGAGCCGCTCCTGATCTGCCTAGGGCCCTCCCACCTGACACCTGAGCCATGTAATCCACTTTGCTTCTCAGTCACACCTGCCGCCCTTCCACTGAACTCCTACCTGATTTAAAACAGTATGTTCTATATACTGACATGTTAGCTTTGGCTATACAACGTTAACATAAGCCCCTTAAGTGCAGATACAATGTATGGCCATAAAATACAATGTGTACTGTGGCTTGGCTGAATACTTGATGGTTATTATGTACTGAAAAAAGTGCGTCCATATTGCCCTGAATGTCCAGCTAATATTTAATGAATAGCCAATGTCAAATCCCTTGCATTCCCAATCATCTTGAATTTGTCCAGAGTTGACTGAGAGACTAGAATTAAAATGATGTGGGCGTATGAGGAAGATTCAATTTGTGCACTCTCATATGAACCAACATTGACACACAACATGGTTACTTTTTTTAGGAGGAGCACTTTATGAAGACTGTGGCCCAATGGCATTTATCAAACATAGTGAAAAGTTGTACTGTGTTTCAATCTCACTTATGTCAGGCACAAAGACATAGAGTCAAGCCCTGGAATTGCAGACAAGCAAGAAAGAACATACCAAGAGATGACTGCAAGCAACAACTTAGCTTTACTGTTATTGGTTGATATTCAACATGGAGGAGAGAAACAAGTTAACCTGATGCTGTACCTGCATTTCACTCGTCATTTTTTTCTATTTTGTAAGATTCCAGACTCAAAAAGATAAAACATTTAAAAAACAAATTTCTACAGTATAACTGTGGAAGAAAGAAAGAAACAAAAATCTATCTGATTCAGCCCCCCATTATTGAGAAGTCTTCAATCGCACCGACTTCAAGAACCAGAGAGCACACACATCATGAGTCAAGGTTATTAAGCAAAGCACTTATTTTTCTCAACCCTGCTTTTTTCTGGAAACTAACATGAGCAAGATTGTGTTATTTCTTAACCAAATCTCCCTCCTAATCAAAACTCCGTTATTTATTTCTGACTATACCTCCAGGGTAATAAAACACACACACACACACACACACACACACACACACACACACACACACACATCCACAAGCTCTCACACACATAAAGGGTTAGGAGAGGTTGACTTCCATTTGTATGTTTTTTCTGCTAAACTGAAAATTGCATTTGTTGATATTCCGGGATTAGTTTATTTAGGATTTACTGGAATGCAGGGGGGTTTCTAAACAAGCTAGAGAGGATTTGAGCTGTGGAGGGAAAGTGTGTATGCGCCTGTGTGGGTGTAAAATGTGTTTCCAACTGCAAGTGCAATGATGTGCACATGCTTACCTTGCTAAGGTTGCCCTCTTTGAGTTTGTCCTTCTGTATGAGTGTTTGCATCTCTTTTTGAGTGAGAGTGCTTTTGTGTATATTTCTATGTGTGTGTGTGTGTGTGTGTGTGTGTGTGTGTGTGTGTGTGTGTGTGTGTGTGCGCGCGCGTGTGTGTGTGTGTGTGTTTGTGTGTGTGCGTGTATGTGCTTTAAAGTGTATATTGGTGTCTGTGGATGTGTGTGCCAGGCAGCGTATACATTTAAATATGTTGGCAAATGGCAAAAACAAACAATAGCAGTAGAGAATTTGGTCTGGTCACGCACCAATTTCCCCACTGTGGGCACACTTCGGAGTCCCATAATCCTCTGGTAACATTCCCTAACCCTGTCAGCAGGAGCTTTGAAAGCAATGGTTTATATCCAGCTTTTCCCCCCCAATCTGTTTTAGTGATCACAAACACAATGATATATTTGCCTAATATATAAAATATTTTGTATCGACTTTCATTTTTTTGATTGTTTATTCTAAGTGAATAACCTCTTGCGTTAAAATTGCAATATTTCAAGATTGTTCAATGTTTTTGGCCATTTTCTTTAGAAAATGGTTGCTAACATCTATCATACTAACTGTTACGTAATACATACATCAAATGGAAGGACATTTACACAAAGTAATTCTCTTACTGACAGTTTACATGCTGTAAAAGTCTCGCACAGCCAGACCAAACTACAGCTATGATTGTATGGTCTGGAAACAGGCTATATCGTTTCGGGGATTGGGTTGAAACTGGGCTGGCCTGTTTGCATTTATTTAAACCATCAGGAAGCCGTAATGTGTCCTTTCAAAATAGTGCAATTTGGTGCCGACCATGGACCTTTTATAAAAGGTGCCAACCGACTTGTTAATGACACATGCTGTGCTTTCTGTTGACACGCAAGTAGCAGATACAGTATATTCAACTTTCTTGTAGGAATACAAAAGCACTTACTTTAAAGGCTACGTATAGGCAGCACCTTCCACTTTTTTGGAACACACACAGACTATCAGTACTTACAAAGGACGCGTCAGTACGTGTTAAATAATGCAAAACGTAATCAGATCCATGCTGGTAGTTTGATTCAGTTGTATCCATGATTTATTCATACACCTCCTTCCCTCTTTTTTGATGGGCTCATGTAAGGTGAGAGAGACCGACTTCTTTTCCTCAGGCAATTCATGGAAGAGTTGGAGGAAGAACTAGTGGCAGGAGAAAACCAGTTAAGAAAAAGAGAAGAGGTTCGGGAGGAAAAATTTTCAGGGAGGAAATGTGAAGCAGAGGACAGACGAAGAGCCTTTCAATTATAATACTCTCCACTGGACGACATGAAAAAAATACCCTAGAATGGAAATTGACCCAAAATCATTTGCACAGGTGCACAGTCACACACACACACACACACACACACACACACACACACACACACACATTTCACATACACACTTTAATATTGACAAGATTACACCGTACCATACAGGCAATTTAAAAGTAGTACACCACTGGAAGATGGCGGTCCTCCAACGTAGCAGTTATTTGGAATAATACCTTTGTGGTAAGTGAGTTAGCAGACAATCCTCAGCTAGAAGCTAGAGATGTAAGGCCAGCCTGATAAACATACTACTGCAGCTTCATCAACATTCTCGAAGTTAAAGGTGGAGTCAGCAATTCTAGAGTATGCTTGATGTTAAAATCCCTTTTTGTCAAAATCAGTGAATATCTCACGATATTCTATCTGTACTGAGTTTGCACTAAAATAAAATATGGTGTTTATACACAGCTTTGGCTATGTAAACGGGTAGGTGAACAAAGCGTATACACAAAGGGGGCCCACTGTAGCTAGCAACATGCATGTTTTCAGAGCCAAGGCTGTGTATTAACACTGATTTTATTTTCAGTACGGACAGGTGGCGGATTGTGAGGAGATATTCACTGATATTGACAAAAACACATGTCCTCTTTACAGTATAATGTTTTCATGACAAAACAAAGACAGCCTGTGCACCTCAAAGCAACCTCTTAGCCTTTCTTATAAGTTTGCCTAAAAAGGTGAAATGAATTATTAAATCAAATAATATCAGAGCTGAATTCTACAAAAAGTTGAGAATTGAAGATAGAACATATTAGTTAGGGAATATGCAGAGATAAGGTAAGTTTTGTCTAACAATATTTATGTCTCTATAGTGTGTGTGTGTGTGTGTGCGCGTGCATACACCTGCACTTTATATCAGCACAGTGATTGACAGTCAGCTTCTTGAGACGTATGATAAGACCAACTTCTCCCCCTTACCATCTCTCTCTTTCTTTCTCTTTATCATTTTTCTGTCTACACTTCAACTTTTTCCTTACTCGTTCTATTCAATGCTTCTCTTGCTTTGCAGACACAACAGTCATGTAGTACATAATCTGATAAATATGTGGACCACTGCGCCAGCACTGGCAGTTGTCATTTATCACTTTTCCGAATAAAGAGTGGTGTTCTTATCAGCTGCTGTAAGGACAAATAGGGCACTGATATCCAACAAAGAGATCAGCTGCAATGGGGATATTGCGATTGTGCCCAAACTCTTCTTTCCCTGTATTTCTGGGGTGTGCAGTGATTGACAGCACGACATTGGGTTCTATTTCTACAGTATAAGCAGAGGCAGGTACTATACCAGGGGTGGCCAACCAGTCAGAGACAAAGAGCCACATTTTTTACTGTGTTCCTGCAAAGAGCCACATCGTGCACACGGGTACACACAGTGGCGATTCCAGGAAATTTTGACTGGGGGTGGCCAAGGTGGGCCACAGAGTTAGAGTGGGGTGGCCATCGCACCCCTGAATGAATAGCATGTGAAATGCTGTACAACCAATTCAAAGATGATTTATAATCCCAAATGCCCAAATCATGTTAGTATCCATTGTAATGTTTGTCAGAAAACTAAACCCCTGAAGGGGGGTCTGGGGGCATCCCCCCCAGAAGATTTTTTTGTGTTTTTAACATGTAATCTAAGCATTCTGGTGCATTCTGGCAAAGATAATAAAGGAAAAAGTCAATATTTATTTCAGCTCAGATGAATAGTAAAATTAGCAAGACAACATAACTTGCTAGCAGCCAGATGCCTAAAAACTGCACAGAGGGACGGATGACCACTAGCTTTTGACCAAATATCTTGCTAAAAAAATAAACCTTTATTTATGAAAGTCTGCCCTTGCTAAGAACATGTTACACTCGCTAACTACAAACTTTAATTTTTTTATTCAGATTTCAAAAATCTGCTGGGACACGTGCCTATACACATGCATGTCACAAGCACACTTATGCTGTTTTCAAGACCTTTGCTGACCAGAGACCAGTTCTAGTGGCCACAGTCCTACCATTAATTTAGTAATTGAAAATTGCAAACTGATCTCATATCAGTGGATTGGAGTGTTTGTGTGATTAACTTGGCAACTACCTATCAAAAAAAGTTAAGAAAGAAAAAAAAATACATATCATCTCCGAACTAGGATACATATCAGGAAAAAAATTTAATTAAAAAAATAAAATGAAAATAAAAAATAACATTTGAACTGGGGGGGGGGGGGCACTGGGGTGGCCAGTAAGATTTCAGGGGGGAGGGGGTGTTTTTATTTTCGCGGGGAGCTTGCACATGCATGCACAAGCATTATTTATTAAAAAACAAAACAAAAACAGGGGGCCCCACACTAGGATTTGAAACGGGCCCCCAGATCGTTAAGGCCGCCCCTGTGATAATGACAGGACTGGACTCCTACAGTACTAAAGACGACAGGGCAGTCATTTTCAACAATGAACATTGTGTGCACTGCCTCACACACAAACTCTCAGTTCAACCAAGTCCACAAACAAAAATATAACAATTTAAAATAGCGTTTTTCTCTTACTATGCATGTTGCTTTGTGGGACTTACTTTTAGCATGGAGAGAGCTGAAGTGGCGCCGAAGATTTGAAGCCTTGAAATGCGCAAATGACACCTGGCATATAAGGCAGAATGGCCTGCCATAACGTTCAACAAAAAATATAAACTCTCCCACTCTGTTTCGGAGCGAACTTGACACAAATAGTTTACTCACGGAAAACCTCCCTCCAAGCTGAGCGGGCAGTTTTATGTTGCGTCCGCACCAAACGTTTGTGAACGTTATGTTGCGTCCTCAATTAAACATTTGCGAACAGGCATACACATAGGGCCTACACATTAATAAAATAAAAAATGAAATAATAGACAACATGTAAAACGAACGTAAGAGCCGCATGAAACGTTTGCGAACATGCACACACATAGGCCCACACAAAAAAAAAAGTATATAAAAAAAAAAAAAATTATAATCACATAATTTGATATGAACTGAAGAGCCGCACGAAGCTGGGCAAAGAGCCGCATGCGGCTCGCGAGCCGCGGGTTGGCCACCCCTGTACTATACCATTAATGCTTATTTAAAAATCTATTTTTTTATCAGCCTCTGTTGCATTTTCATTGTTACGTTGTGATTATCTTCAGCCCAAAGACTCAAGCCTATGACTGAATAACAGCCATGCTGATATACAACAGCAAACTAAGTTACCCTAACACATTGATACAGTAAAGTCTTCACAGTAGCTGCTGGTATGTTGGTTACTGAGCAGTTGTTCCAGTTCATAAGTTGCTTTATAGGATTACATTTTCAGTCATGTTGACATGATTCAGGATAAAGTCAGCCGTATAGAAACAGGCACTAAAACATATCGTTTCAGACCGAGGGTGATAAGAGGGGATGCAGACCATGTTTATATTTTCTATAGACTCCGAAAATAAAAATAGGAATCTGAAGAGAGCATAACATAAGACCTAAAATTGAGTGGATACGGAAAGCAGAATATCTTTTGGGCCAATGAGCCTTGTGCTACATGCTAAACATGTGATCTTTGCTTAATGTGATTCATGCTACAGGCAATCTTTTGCTTCAAAATCCCGGTTGATTGTGCTCTTCTGAGAGAGCTAGCAGGATTACATGTTTGCTGGTCTTCACTTTGATCTCTAGAGCCCTGCTGGCTAGTAACCGTATGACTAATGTTGTTTCTTCTGTTTGTGTAATGCCTACACTACTTGAGCCCCTTAATCTCAAACCGTAGAATGCCCTGTTCTGTGACCCCTCTATAGAAAATCAGCTTGAATGTAATCATGAGCATGAAATGCATGTGAGGGTGCACCCAAGACTGCTCCGTTCTGTTCCAAATAGAGATCCACACTGGCAAATGTGGTATGGTATATACAGTATTTATGTGTGTTTGAGATTGAACTGGACAATATATTGTTGTTGCAGGAAAAGACAAGTAATTGAACCACAGTTCAAGTCATCACAGCTACGAGGACAGCTATTTCTGTTGTGTTTTAGGTCACCATAACAAATTGGTGATCTTAAAATGACAGAATAATTGTGATTGCATCTCCATTTTGTTGAAGACGGTTGGCTTTTTAATCTACTTACCCATGCAATGTGATTTTCACTTGTGTTCATTTGTCAAATATTTCCAACATATTGGAATAACCCAGGGCCCGATAGCAAATGTTAGCATACCAACACATGCCATACTACAATAGTATTTTTTCTATACTTTATCATGTTTTGGCATGAGCAGTAGGGCCATTTTCTCTAGCGTGTCTTCCAGCTTTGACACTTTGTTTACAAGTCCTTTTAGTTTCCCTTTGTTCCCCCCTTTTGCTACAATATTCTCAGTGGTGCGGCTGCAAAGGGATATCAAAGCTTGAGCCACTTTGGGTTCATCCCAGTTTACTTTAAAGAATTGCAACTGAAATTGAAAGATTTTTTTCTGTTTTGATCTGGACAATAATTGGAAAAAAAATGGTTGGACAAGATTGGACAAACAAAGTTAATTTGACATTTAAAGCCTTAACGCAATTTGATTTAGCATTGATGTTATTCTCATTTAAATTATCTAAATTTTGTTTACAAGAAAGCTTGCTTGTGTGCCACTGACCTTTGGTGCACGTTGGGTTGTCACATGTCATTCGCCTCTTATGCCAACTCTTTCAGTTGGTTCTTGGCGTCATCCGATTTGAAACACAAATGTCTTTCCATCTTACCAACAGATTTTAATGCTTGCTGCCCGAGTCCCTGAAATACCTTCTGTATACATCAACAGTGACAGCCTGTACATAAAAAGGCAAATGCAAGTATGAATGCACATACAGATGTAGGACACACAGGCATTTCGAGCAGCCTTCAGCGTACAATAGGCAAACAGAATCCCTTTAAGACCAGCGTAGGCGTTGTCTCATCATCCTTACAGGCAGCGACATTTCAGTCAACACCTTTCTTTCCATCACCTTGTTGTGCTTTGTGTGGACTTCCATAGTCTGTTTTACCCTCCCTTCACCTTACAGGAAAAACTTCAATGATTAATCTTACCGCAGCCAAACTTGGTGCCAACACTTCCACATTTCCTGCTGCCACTCGCTTCAAAACTTTCTTATTAAGATATGAAAGATTGAGAGATTTGGGGTCTTCCTTTTTAATCTTTTTCATTTGGTTACAGTTAAAGGTTTGTGTGTCGGTGTGTGCATGTGACCGTGTGTGTGTGTGTGTGTGTGTGTGTGTGTGTGTGTGTGTGTGTGTGTGTGTGTGTGTGTGTGTGTGTGTGTGTGTGTGTGTGTGTGTTTGTGTGTGTGTGTGTGTGTGTGTGTGTAATAAAGAGAGAGAGAAAGAGAGAGAGCATCTGGCATATTGTTTTCATAGCACCACTGACAGACATAACAAGGATAGATTACAGAAGTAACAAAGATGAATAATGTGAGATGTGCGCTAGAAAACACAACAGATTCAACAGGGCTCTGGGTTAGACATGCATTTGTTTCCCTTTTCCACATACTTTTTTTAATGGACATTGCAATGCATCCAGATGTACATTAGATGGATTAGAAATTTTTTTCAAATCACTCATGGCAAAGATTGATCAATTTTGTCCTCACCTCTTGAAAACACAACGTTGGAAAGTTTGGAAGATCTAAGTAAAAAAGAAATTGCGTGGCAAACCAGTTATGTTTCCTAATTAAATCCCGGTCCGTCGAGTTGCCTTGGTCTTCAGCAGTTTTTATTTCTAAATCAACACAGCTGAACTGGTTCCAGCTAAAATATGTCCTGAGTTACATCCCCTTTGATTTGCTTTCTGAGGAAATTTATCGCTGTTTTCGGTATCTTGTGTTTTTTTTCTCTGGAAGCTCTTTGTTTTGTCATTATAGTCTCTAGTGTCCCTTAATTTGTCCCTTTTGGGGTGAAGCTTTATACTATGTGTATGTAAGTTTTATATTTGACCTGAATTAGTATCATTAGAAATTAGAGAGGGACTAGATAATCATCAAATGACAGTGTCAATGTAGTTTTGTCAAAATGTCCTCAGCTCGATTTCTGCCAAGGACCTGTTGCGCATGTCATCACCTTCTCTGTTTTCCCTTTTTGCTTCTTTACTGTCTGCTATCAAATTAATTCAATGGAAATGAATTTAGAGTTACGCAACAAAAGCCCTTAGGTTGAGGTTAGGTTGAGATTGCGGTTTCAGTGAAACGTTGATAAACACATTGCGTCTCATGTCACTGGAGACTTTTTCTGTATTTTAAAAAGCTCCCCCCAACCTTGGCCGAGTTCTGCTAGTGCCTAAACAGTGTCTGAGGGGCTTAAAGAACAGCTCGAAACCCATGGCAAAGATTCAGATTGTTTAATCATGTGACCCCATTTTTCAAACTACAGTACACCTCTGTCATCAAAACACACAGGGATCTGTTAACTCTTACATCTTATTGTTTAGCATGTAGTGCACCCTCTATTCACTGCATCATGTTCTATCTATTTTCAGATCACCCATTGGTGCACTGGATTAAGCAGATATTGTTTAGAGATCAGCTATTTTGGCAGCGAGAAAATTATATAAATTTTCCATGAACATTGCGCTGACACATGCAGCATCAACATTTTCACAACTTGCCAGATCCCAGCCTTTCCTCGTTAAGTTAAAAGAAAAACTAATCTGGTACACACTGTTATAAAGATGTCTTCTGCTGAAATTTTCTCCTTGTTTATGATACGGATGTATAATATACTGTAGGAAACCAAAATCTCCTGATAAGCATAACACCTTATGTCCTATTTATACAATACATTGAATCTCACCTGTGACTATTGCTTGAAACCTGCGTTGTATGAGAAATAGTTATGAATAGTCAAATCCCATTGCATCCCAAAGTTTTGATTTGCGACGCTGCCGGGGATATATTATGTGCAATTCATCAAAATACTTGATAAATATATCTATCATATTAAAAAGGATTGGAGGAAGAGGTAATAGGTGCCTTTGTCGCAAAAACATCCCCAACAACCTTGTTCACATACACACACACACACACACACACACACACACAGACAAACACACAAACAGGCACACACACACTGTTGATAAAAAAACAAACACACACTTCGTGTTTGCACCGGGGTAAAAAAAAATCTTGCCTCTGTTTGCAGGGAGAAAGGCAACAGGATGTGCAATGGCTGAGGAAACTAATCTCTTTTTGCCCAAATTCTTGACACTAATTGCACTGCCTGATACTGAAACCTTCATTGTGTCCGCTGCTAATCCTTAAAAGTGAACCTAAAGGCCAGGACACACCGGTCCGACTACCGACAGTCGCCCGAAAATGGAGACTGCAGATTCAGGCAGCTCCAGTCTGCCCGTCGCGGCCAAAAAAGTGCCAAGAACACACCGAGCCGACTACTGACTTTCCGTACGCTCTGCGATTGTGCGGGACGTAATGTCTCCATAACAGCAGGCGGCGCTAATCTGTATTGTGGCCCAAAAAAATACGGAAGCCGGAAATTATAGGACAGCTCTCTAGACCATAAAGAGCACCATTTTTAGCAGAGAGTGTCGAGCATGGTGTCGAGCACTCAAGAAGGGTTGATGAATGTGAGTACTCGCTGAACGAAACAAACAAACAAATTAAAACAATGGCTAGCGATGCGATACTGCTGTTTGTGCTATCCGCCTCACTTCCGGGCTTCACTGATTCGCTAGCCCTCCACAAATCAAATTGCTCCGACTGAAAGACTGCCCGACGCCGATTGAACATGTTGAATCAGCTGAAAAGAAGCCCGACGACATCTACGACGGCCGACGTCACCGAACGCACCAAACAGATTTGTGTCCCCGCCCCCTCCAGACTCTCCGACCATGTCCGATGGCCGATTATCGCGCAGGTGTGTCCTGGCCTTAAGGTCTGGTGTTTATAACAACCCGATCTCACGCCGAGGCGTGAGATAGACACGCATGGACCGGCGTGTCTATTACATGCCTTGCCTGACCAGGGCGTGTGAGTTACACTCGCACCTCCCGTAGTCAAGATGGCCGCCGCGGTGTTCCGTCAATGTTCTATCTATATTCTAACCTCTCCTTGTCCCCTTGCCCTAACCCTAACCACCCACGCCAGGGTGTTTGTCTGCGGGGCTGCAGCTGGATAGTATTGAAATGCTGGGAGAACATGTCGGCCCCTGTTGGTGCTATTCCTCCGTTCATTTAGACGGGCGGGAGGTGCGCGTGTAACTCACACGCCCTGGTCAGGCTAGGCATGTAATAGACACGCCGGTCCATGCGTGTCTATTACACGCCTCGGCGTGATACCGGGTTGGTTTATAACTACAGAACCCAACTTACCATGGCACATTGTTATACCCGACATTAGTTGGAAATATCTACGGGTACACGGTTAATTAACTCCAGTGCTCCATTTGCTCAAGTTGTTTGCCCAATAAGATCATACATGTGTCATCTTATCTCTAAGCTCACTAAATTACTAAAAGAATAGCTGCTGTTCAAGGAGTTTAGGGTGCATTGAGAATGCAGTGAGTTAAACTACTTTTTTGTTATGGATGTTAGAATGCTTTTCTTTCCAGAGATGTGTCTCTCGTCAGGCTGCCTTTGAACATGATGTCTTTTTTACACAAAGCACACAAGGTCTCCCTCTCTCTATCCTTTATTTCCTCCTGTCCTTCTCCTTTCTCTGTGTGTCTGAATAAGGCTGGAGTTATTTTAGTTTTATGTTACTGTCAGCAAAACCCAAGACATTCCATTTCTCAATACCTGCTGACTTACGTACCCTTTCTGTGACACTCAGACTCAAAGTACCAAAGACATAAATCTTGAAAAAGGAGTTAATAAATATACATCTTTCTTTCTTTCTTTCTTTCTTATCAACCAGCGCAACAGTGTGGCTCATTGATGTGTTTTTCTTTGACACAGCAGAAAATACGTGTTAGTGCTAGGATTAATTCATGGTTGGTTTTGGTCGCTGCTTGGTATTTATTTACTAAAAGGGGGGGAAAATAAAAAAACTCCAGCCTTTTTCTACCAAATTCATTCATATTAAATATTAAGAAAATCAGCGAGAAAAACAGAGAGCTCACTTGATAAACATTTTGCTGATTTTGAGAGATGAGCTGTGGTGTGCTTGATTCATCTCACCTTAGAGATGGAGCTTACCATTGGGGTTGTTCCACCCTCCCTAATGGAGATGACAAGGTAGATCAAACAAGCCTCCCCCAGAGTTTTTCTTCTACTTTCACTTCCTTTTCTCAGTTTTCTTTTCATGAAAGAAACAGAAACAAACACTTTTTGAAGTGGTGATTCCCCCTACATTCAGCACAGTTCTTTCTTTGAGGAAGGCAGGGGCCTGAGAAGAGAGGCTGAAAACAAAGAACGCCAGGAGAGCTTTATATAACAGGCTCAGACAGTATCCAAACTAATCAAAAAAGGCAGAAGGGGGCTTTTATTGTGAAGCTGACGGCCGTGTTCCCTAAAGTGGGAGATGATGTTATGACCTGATTGGTGTGAGATTGGACACAAGAGACACCAGAGCACACATGCACAGTTGCAGGTGTGCACAAACGTCTAGTGAAACACACACATACACACACACACACACACACACACACACACACACACACACACACACACACACACACACACACACACACACACACACACGTGTGTGTAGAGACGTATTCTCCCTTTTTCTTTCTCTTGCAGACACGCTTCAGAAAGCACAGCCTGAGAGTGAGAGAAAGAGAGAGAGAGACGAGGCAATGAGGCGACTCTGTCATCCTCAATGTGTTCATCCATGTATACATGTGTGAGTGTGTGAGTGTGTGCGTGTGTCAGGGAATGGGATCATTGTGTCAGCTGCCCCACACTAGGTATCACAACATATCTAGATCCAGATCCATCACAGAGAACTCCTTCCCATCATCCGTGACAGCCTTTTGATAGCTGTGCCTCCTCCAGGGTTACACTGAAGTGTCATTTGAAAAGCTGAGGGGGTCGTTTGCTGCTGTCTGCCCTCTATCAAAGAACATGGATGAATCCAGGGGTACAAGGGGAGAGGGTGGCTGCCAGTTTCGAACATGATAGGATCACATCTTTACTTTGTTGAATTGTTATATTTGATTTGTTCAATTTCAAACAAACCGTACAAAACTAAGGGTTTTAGAAGACGTGCCAAAAGGACTGTTGACATACTGTAGTAACAATTCAAACAATATTGTAAAATCTGTCGTGTTATGATTACTTTCACGGCCTTAAGATACGAGTAGGTATAAAATAAATGGTTTGCACTGTACCTGTAGACAAGGAATCGCACAGGAAAACAACACCAAGCTGTTTGTTCTTGCTGTTATGTGTATTTCAGTTGGAGAGCTGTTGGGACTGAATATTTTAAAACGTTCCTCTTTCTCTATGTATCAAATAACATGTCCCTCATAAGAAAGGAAACAAAGGAAAGATAGGCTATACTGTACATTTCCTAACCATCTCTGTACACAAGGAAAAGCCCTTGTAGCAAAAGGTATCGGATACAATTACAATAACCTCATGTCAGCCTTCATTTGATGTTTAACATGACATGCATTTCACTTTTGTCCACTTCCATCACTGAAAAAAGGCTCGGCCATATTCAGCTGAAAGCTCATTTGAAAGTGAGCGGATAAGAAATGTAATCTCTATCATCCACTTAGAGGATTTTGACACATGGATCAAGGGGGTCTTGAATCTTCAAGATGCTCATTAGATCCCATTTTCAGTACTCTCTAAATCCCTGCAAAGACACTTTAAGGTGTTATTACAATGAAACACAGAAAATAAAGGATCTGTCCTCACTTCAAATGAAATCATCTGGAAGGTACAAGGCCACGTTAGGGCAGCTTTGATGGACTTCAGCAAGGTTAAGTCTGATCCTATTTCTCTCTCTCTAACATAAAACAGATTGGGACGGTCACAGAGACCTGCGTGAGTTGGGCGGTGTGAAGAATGATGATTGTCTGTTCTCCACAGCTGTCTCTCAGAAAATACAAAGCTGTAATTCACTAAAGTCCTTGAGTCAGCGGTTTGAAACTAGGCCATTAGACTGTGTGCAAGCCTGAGAGACAAGGGGAACAAAAAACCTGCAGGTCTATGTGTGCCTGAATGTTCATGGGAAAGATGTCATAAATGTTTGTGTGTTTGTGTGTGTGTGTGTGTGTGTGTGTGGGTGTGTGTGTGTGTGTGTGTGTGTGTGTGTGTGTGTGTGTGTGTGTGTGTGTGTGTGCGCGTGTGTGTGTGTGCGTGCCCTTCTCTCCTCTCTTTCTGCATGCATGATTCTGCAGGCATCTAATCCCCTGGATTGCTGTTTAATTTAGTGTATTGATCTTTGGCAAAAAGGGGAGTGTGTGTGGGTCTGTCACTTCGGGCTGTCAATCAGTAAGACTGTGTGTGTAGGTGTTTGCTTTCTGTTTGTTTGTCTATGCAGAAGGACTGACGTTTAATAAACAACTCGCATTTGACTTGCACAGAATGGAATAAATAAAAATAGAATTGGGGCTGCAGTTTGAACGCAGGGACAAAATCTAGAAGTATTTTCAGCCTGAGTTCAGTGTGTCTGCATTAATGGATGCTGGTGTTGCGGCATAGAGCAACATAAATAGAATATAAGATGCAGTATAAAACTAAAAAACAGAGCCAAACACTCAGGCGATCAGGTGGGCTGCATCTATGCAGCGATTTTATCCAAAGTGCTTTACAATTTTTCTCTCATTCACCGGTGGCAGTGAGTTATAATGGAAACCAAAATTCTGAGAATTTTCAAACACTTAACACTCCATTACAATTGGATAGTTATATCATGAATTAACCTCAATAAGCCACTGATTGAATCTGTGAACAAGGGGAACTGAAGTGTTTTCCTGCAGGGATTATTTAGCAAAATTGCAGATCTTCATCCCCTTTGTCAATGGTAAAATTACAGTAATCCTCTAAGAGGACCATCAGATTGCAGTACTTTAAATAATGTGAAACTAGACGTGTTAATATATCTGCAGGCTTAAGGTTTTACCTTTAAAGAAAGGGAAAGAAAAATTGTAAATTTAATAGAAATCACTGCATGTCAAGTCTATTTATGTCCATGTGCGGGTTCTGTAATAGAGCAGGGCTAGGGCCCGAGCAGACATGTGCACTTCCAGTGTCCCATGCATTGACAAGCTGTGCCACTGTATCAAGCTTTGCTGGTCCACAGGCAGAAGACCGCCGGGGCTGTATGGACTGTCTTTTTTAGAGTTAACACATACCCTGTATAAACTATCTTCGAGAGGTTTTTTACCCTGCTCTATAACCGAACCAGCACATGCACATACAGAGACAAGGAATAAGTTATTTGTGAAGCAGCACAATGTGCAGTCAATCCTTCCGACACAGGCTGCCTTAGAGGATCAGTGTACCAAGGAGGTCATGTGTGGGGTCAGATACTGGTGTCCACACTATAACTACCTTCACCATGTAGCTGGGGCTGGTCCTAGACATCTGATGGCTACTATGAACCATTATAGACAAGCCTACCAGATGCAGGCTATGAACTTGTCTCTTGTTGCAATAAGAACGATTGTGTTAGGCAGTGCAGGTGCAAAAGCTACCTTCGATTGTTCAGCCCAGCTTTGGTGAAGGGGAGTGCTGAATTGAATTTTTGGCACTATACCCTATAGGGTTGAACAGTTATTGGTATCACTTATTGTGAGTCTTGAATTGTAGCTTGTAAGCAATTCTGAAGTTCTTAAATAGAATTCAGAATCATAAAAAATATATATAATTTGACACCAAGACCATCTAAATCAGACCAGTCTACGGCCTTTAAAAATGTATAATTCAAAAAGCAATTCTAAAGAACAGTTTGTGCTTGTGAATCAATTTAACTCAGTATGTCCTCCTCAATATAATGTTATAGACATCGCTGATAAGAAAATGCATCTGAGAAAGGTTTTCTCTGGCTGTCACGGGCACCATACTGAAAATTCATGATGCCTCAATATCTACTTGACTTTGGCTATAAGTGTACCATAATATATGATTGTATTACAAAATGACCAATTGTCATGATTATCTGTGCCATTTTGATCCATGACATCTTGGTACATCGACAGCAATCTCCCTACTTGTGTCTTCTATCTCTGATTTTAAACATGAATGCATTTCTTTATTATTTCCGGCATCTGCACAAATGAGATTTTGATTTTAACAAAAGGTGCAACAGGTGTCATAGTTAGATTTCTCTGAACCTTAACATTATGTTGGTCATTGACTAAATCATTTCAATCCTGCTTTCAAAAATACCACAAGAACACGAATATGCAACGTACATTTTATTCAGATAATTGCTTAAAAGGGCTCTACAGCCTTCAACAGCTTTTATTATTGCTGCATTAGCACTGTGACTGGTTGCTTGGTAATCGAAAGAAAATAACATATAATTTTAGTGGATTCTGCCTGCCTATCTTGCGGCAGTGACAGCAAGATTGACTTTTTTCATATTAAAAAGAGAGTTCCAACTTTGGATTTTCAATGCAGAATTTGCAAGCACATACATCTTTCTCTGTCCAAAAAATGGGTTGAAGAGGTTAAAGGTGAAGTGGTTTATTCATGTTAATATAAGTGTAAAATCGCTCTTTATTCATACAGTGATCACTTACATAATGTGCGTGTTTCATAAAGCCGATCTCTCAGTCAGCTGCTTTGCATGTAATCAGCAAATAAACTTATCGGAGGATCCCAAAATTGTTATCCAATCAGAAGAGAGAACGCTACAAACCGAAACTTGTCTCACTCATAGATAGTATACACTCTATGGTCTCACTGCCGGTGCACGCCAGAGTAACAGATGGGTGAATGTGTATGCGCCTACAATGGCGGAGCAGGTAAAATCCTTCCCAATGTCTGTTTTGATGGTTTTTATCATGTTTTATCACACTTGTGGATCTGAGATGGTGCTAGATAACTCACTGCTTGAAGACCGCAGTGCATTAATGTGGTGACGTAGGGACGAGCGAGGGGACTGCTAACTGCAGTAACTGACAGGAAGTTAGCTAAAAGAACCATTCCGCTTACAGCACCTTTAAAATTGAGGTTATATTTGGGTTCTGACCTTTTTTTGTTTGTAGAAAGTCTGTCTTTCTTTTCATAGAATCTGACGTTTCTTTGCTGACATGTTTTTTCGAGTTCAGGCAAGACACTTAGGCAGGCTAGGATCGCATAGCATCATGTGTTTCGATTCCACACGTGAAGCAAATTGTGATGGATTTACATTTGATTTTCACATGCTTTGTATTGCAAATATAATAGTGGGTAAGGGGAGAGCTATTATGATAATTGTCAGGGACTTTAATGTTGTTTAAAATGGAGAAATATCCACTAGACTGAAAAAATACATATATTAAAAAAAGGTAAAAAGAGTAGGGCATTTATCTCATCTCTCATCTCATAAACAACCACTTATCCGGGCGAGGCAACAGATTCAGCAGGGGACCCCAAACTTCTGGGCCACATAAACAAGCTCTGACTGGGGGATCCTTAGGCATTCCCAGCCCAGTGTGGAGATATTATCTCCCCACCTAGTTGTGGGTCTTCCCAGAGGCCTCCTGAAACACCTCCGTAGAGAGGCGCCCAGGGGGCATCCTTACCAGATGCCCGAACCACCTCTCAATTGGCTCCTTACGCTGCAGAGAAAAGAGAAAACCCATTTTGGCCACTACCCACGATCTAGTTCTTTCAGTCATTACCCAGCCTTCATGACCATAGGTGAGAGTAGGAACGAAGACTGACCAGTAGATAGAGAGCTTTGCCTTTCGACTCAGCTCTCTTTTCGCCACCTCAACGTGGTAAAGCAAGTGAAATACCGCCCCCGCTGCTCTGATTCTCCGGCCAATCTCATGCTCCATTATTCCCTCAAACAAACAACAATACCCCATGGTACTTCACGTCCTTCACTTTGGGTAAGGACTCATTACATGGATTAGACAATCCATCAGTTTCCTGCTGAGAACCATGGCCTCAGATTCAGAGGTGCTGATACTCATCCCAGCCGCTTCACATTCAGCTGCAAACAGATTCAGATGGATCTGAAGGTCACAGACTTATGGTGCCATCAGAACCACATCATCCGCAAACAGCAGCGATGACATCCTCAGTCCACAGAACTGCAACCTCTCCCCACCACGACTATGCCTCGATATCATGTCCATGAATATCACAAACATGTATTGGGCATGTATTGGTGTTCCAGTTATGAAAGGCCCCATCAAGTTGAATCAAGTCACTAAGATAGTACACCTAAAACCTGGACAACCTGGATATACCTGAAGATTTATGATCTTATTTCAGAGAGTTGTATGAAGACGCAGACTCTACCTCAAAATAAGTTTTCTTTGAACAAAAATACATTCATCATCATTGACAGAGGAAGACAGCACTTTATAAGAAAAAAACAATAACATAACTTGACTTTTTGAGAACAATAAAATCTTTGAGCGATAATAAATCACCAGGAACAGACAGATTGTCTGGAGAATTCTATGATTTTTCTTTTCCAGACCACATTACACCAAAGCTAGTGAAAGTCTTTAATTTTGCGCTATTAAAAGGGAACATAGTCTGAAGTTATTATCTCTGGGTGACATTGAGTCTGGAAAGATCCACCTATTTTTGAGGAATATAGACAAGACTGTCTGTAATGCAATGGGAATTATTTAAGAGACAAACTAATAAACTAGCATCTTTTTTGCTCATCCTCTATGCACAAAAATGCATTCAAGCATAGAATAATATTGTGTTCTAACTAGTGGTGGGCCGTTATCGGCGTTAACGTGCTGCGTTAACGCAAGACTCTTATCGGCGATAAAAAAAATATCGCCGTTAATCTCTTATTCCACCTCCTGTTCGGCTCAGGGGAGATAATAATAGCCGGGGGCCGTTGTTGACACTTGAGGAGCCTTTATTCTCTCACACACCCGCCGCTCTCTCTCTCCATCACTTGCCCACGACACAATCGGGTATTGGAACGCAGGGTGGGTGTGTGTGGCCACCGGTCGCCACGTGACTATAAGTTTCCAAGTTTTAAACACTTCTATCTCTTCAACGTCAACGTCACCGTACCCGAATCCTAAATATCCCCATAGCAGACGCTATATTTCATCGGGGGGGAAACTTTGTTTTGCGCCACAGTTCGGCCGTAATGCTGCTGCACACACACACAGACACAGACACAGGCGCACACACACACGCTGCATGACAGAGACGAGGGGCGCTACCAAAAAGACGAGAGGAGCGGTTGGAGCAGTTGGAGCGTTTAGAGACACATGCGTGCACATTTATTTACATAAAATCGCAATCGCAGTCATTTGTGCAGTTATGTAAAATGTTTCACTAAGGAAAATTACAGAAAAAGTAACGCACAGTGACTTTGATGAGTAACTTTAATCTGATTACTGGTTTGGAGATAGTAACGCGTTAGATTACTTACTGAAAAAAGAGGTCCGATGCCGGTAACGCGTTACTAAGTAACATCTTGTTGAACATTATTTATTTTCATCACCAATTATCATAGTAGAACAGCTTCCTCAAGCAGTTTGTGATGCATGTTGGAAACAGGAGATGAGCCCCTGGTCTGATGCGCCACCTGGCTTGAGAAACACGTTCTCAAAGACTTACTTTGAGTCATTATTTAGGGAGCACACACATATTATGAATGAATTCAAATGAGCCATTTTAATCTAGATTAATCTAGATTAATTCCAAAATTAATCTAGATTAATCTAGATTAAAAAAAATAATCTATGCCCACCTCTAGTTCTAACACATACAGTGCTCAAGCTTTAAAATACATATATTCATAGAAGTTTTAATCAGTAATGCAAATGCACAGATCTACACATGCAATATACGTAAATGTATACATATGCAAAATTGCACATGCTTATTATACACATGTATGCAAACCAACACAAGAAGGGGTTCTCATGAGAGGGCAGAGGAGTGTTTTCTGTGTAATAACCACCAATCCAAATTAGCTCAAAGTTTTCAAAAGTTCGATAATGAGACTACATCTCACATACCACCAGCAAATAAACATACACTTTTCATTCATGTCATCAGCCTTGGTGTTTGGTAAGGTAATAAGGGCCGGTTTATGAAAAACAACCCTCAGAGATACAGTTACAAAACAATCTTTCACACATAAACAGGTGCAAATAAACACATGCGTATGGTATATGAATGTTTTTCACAGTCACACACACACACACACACACACACACACACACAAATGCACGCGCTGAAACAAAAATGATCAAAAATGTGTTTGGCTCCTGCTGAGATTGGTAATGAAGAAAAACATGAATGTGAACACAGTGTCTCTGAGGGAGAGGGAGACAGGCAAGATAAAGAAAAATTAAATATAAGTTGGGGACCTTTTCATGCATAATTCTCTAAAAAAGAATTTGCAGTAGGGTCCAATAATGGCCCCAATGCATGTCATTGACAGGATGTTAGCTAAAGGGACCATATCACTTATTTCTCCTTTAATGATGGCTGAATTCCATTTAGCGGTGTCAGTGTCAGTTTCCCTAGTACTGTGGGTGCTGTCTCACTGTCTGCCTGTCATGTTTTACTGAATAGAATGGATTCATTGTTTATGTTATTTAAGTCAAACAATTTGCTGTGCAAAAGCCCAGTGATACAGTAGTATGGTCTCAACCTAAGCTGCATGAACACTAAGCCAGCTTGCTTCTCATAGCTGAAAATGATTAATTAAACAACTTGAAAAGTGTGCTGTATGTGATAATACGAGTGTATTGACCATATTATTGACAGAGTGAAAACCACAGCATTATCGATGGCTCCACAAACCGCAGGGTTCATTATTTTCCCTTCAGCACACTTGTAATGTTATGAACAATGAACCAGTGTGCTTCAGTAGACGCCACGCTGCCAACGTTTGGAATTTTTCAGGGAGGGTTCAACTTGCATTAACAGTATGATGCTCCATGACCATCCATGAGTGCATGAATTCTCATATTACAGCTAAGTAATAATTTTTGAAGGCAGTTTATACTGTTAGCTGCACCAACAAAAGTGTCCTTCAGAAAATTCAGCCTGACTTGCAGACCAGGCATTCTGAACAAGAGTAATTGATGTGTCTAAATACACATCTACTCAGCGAAGGATTTATTTTGTTATGGATTATGATGCAGTCAGATGTCCACCAGTTATCACCAGCAAGAATTGTCTGGTGAATGCAAACCAAACTGTTTATGCTGCCATGAGACATTCATTGAAGAGAACATGACTGTACAATGAGCTCAAATGATTTTATTGTGTAACTCGTGTTTTCACCACACACTTCCCAACAAAATTCCTTACCCTCTGCCACTGCTCTTTGCATGTCAACCCTGTCTTTGTTTGTGCTTGCTACATTTTGTCTGAATACTACGGAAGAGGATTAGGGCCACACATGAAAAAAAAAAAAAGTTCTGACTTTATTCTCAGAATTCTGACATTAATCTCAGAATTCTGACTTTAATCTCAAAATTCTGACTTTTTTCTCAGAATTCTGACATTAAAGTCTGAATTCTGACTTTTTTTTTTTTACTTTTTTTATATACATGAAAAAAAAAGAAAAAAAAAAGTCAGAATTCTGAGATTAAAGTCAGAATTCTGACTTTTTTCTCAGAATTCTGAGATTAATGTCAGAATTCTGAGATTAATGTCAGAATTCTGAGAATAAAGTCAGAACTTTTTTTTTTTTTTCATGTGTGGCCCTAATCCTCTTCCGTAGAATACTGAATGATATATTTGAAACAATGGCAACATCTTTTTGACAGCTTTTTATGCTCGGCCTAGGAAGCAAGATAATGGAAGAGCGACTTTTGCTGTTCAAGGATCATGACTTTTCATTTTTTAGAAAACGTTAAGTAACGAAAAAGTTATTATGCTCTCTATATAATAAGCTTTAGTGTTAGAACTAACCCACAGTATGCTTTATACGACAGTCCCAATTGAGCCACCATGTTCCAACACCAGTGTTCTCACTTATTTTGATTATACGTCTAGGCAGAGTGGGTGTATAAAAACTGTGATTGATTGGCTGACACTTCCCAAACAGCTCATGCTGGGTTTTTGTTACAGCTGCTAAGGAAGGAAAATGTTTTTTGACCTGTAATAGCGGGAGCTTTAATGAGATTTATAATGGCAACAGTCTAGAGCCCTGATATTGTTCTTGCTACTGTTCCTCTTTACCTCAACAGAGCATATTTGTTGTGACCCACCCACTGCAATGCAAATAATTACACCTTTTTTTAATTCAACACTTGTATATAACAATTTGATTTCATATACCTTTACCACAGCTGATGTTTTGACAGGTTATAGCAGCACAGGTGTGTTTAAATACATTCGGAATATGATCTGAACCGGGTTAATAATGGAATATTGCCCCACATGGAAACGCATTTACTATGCATCCTGTGTGTATGACTCAATTTAGATGGAACAGAGCCAATAGTTACACCTGTGTGTTTTCTGCTGTGTCTCACATGGCATGCTGTATTACCGTGTGTTACTTTGTCTCGCTGATTAGACCTCCGCTAAAGTTGATGTTGGGAAGGGTTGTGCCGGGAAAGTGTGTCATGTCACACACCCACAAAGTCCAGAGAGGGCTAATTAGGCAAATTAAGTAAAAACACATGTGAGGGGGGTGTGTAGAGAACAGTGGAAGCAAAGCGCGAGTTGATTTTACCTAGGTTAGTGCGTCGTCGTCAGCCAGGGCTGTACGCTTATTTTTTTAGGTGGTAGCACTGGTGCTAGCAAGCAAAAAAATTCAGTAGCACACAAAGAATGATCGAAAACTTGCATAACCTTAACCCTTGCATTTCGCTCTAATTACCTTTGAGCATGTCATCTTGGTCTCATCTGAGATTCTCAATCAATATTATATCCTATTGTGCAGTAATAATTGTAGAAAAATTAATAAGGGTGCAATTATTGCAATTTAGACAAATGATTAAACCTGCCAATAGCAATTTTTGCTGATTCAGAATTATTTCCATTATTCAATATTTAATAATAACAATATTTTTTTATAACATTCCCTTTTAATTAAAACTAAACTTTAAACCATTGGACATAGCCTATGAACTAGTATACACATGTGTGTAGTTTAATATACATCTATTGATGCACTTAGACACATCATCAGTGATGGAACCTGGGGTCATTGGGTGTTTCGGGTCTCGCAACATCATACACCCTCACCTAACTTCCTATTCTTATCTGCTTCAAAATAAAAGTGAACTCACGTTTGGCTATTAACATGCTTTTAATGTGAAGGTGCATAGGAAATGGTATGTTTGCACACGCGGTAACTTAACTGCGTTTTAATGTAAAAAAGATGTAATGTAAAACTGTCGCACTGTACAGCCCTGTCCTCAGCATATCTCAAATGAAAGGGAATGCTGCAGGGCAGGGGCGTTTCTAGGTTAATAAAACGGGGTTTAGCCCAAGAGGGATGCTTGTAGGTTTTATTGCGCATGCACATTATTTCATAAAGCTTTACCTAAATAAACAAAATAGGCAGTTTTTTTATAGCTTTAAATAGCTACCTGACTGCTGTGCTGCTTATCCCCAGACATCCAAAGCCCCTATCTCCCTGGGCTGCGACAGTTTGCAACAAGTTGGAGACATAACATTTTGAGAAAAATTAAATGCTTAAAGTTCCATTCAAGATATTTCAGAGTAAAATTAAAGGTGAAGTAAGCGGTTTATTTATTGGATTGGATTGGATTTACTGGTTTGCCACCGTCTGTACAACATACAATACAACACAGGAATACAGTAACAACATAAAACAAGCATAGTCACAGGGGGAGTGTGGTCCACTACCATAGTACAAATTGAAGGTTAAAAAACATATATAAAAAAAGGGAATAAATAACAATATAACAATATTATGATGTGCAAATGAGCAATGTGCAGAAATAAAATAAAATCAGCCTATAAGTGTTAAATCGCTCTTTATTCATAGAGTGATCACTTACATAATGTGCGCGTTTCATAAAGCCGATCTCTCAATCAGCTGCTCTGCATGTCATCTGCAAATAAACTTATTGGAGGATCCCGAAAATGTTATCCAATCACAAGAGAGAACGCTACAAACCGACACCCGTCTCACTCATTGTCTCACTGCCGGTGCACGCCAGAGCAACAGATGGGTGACTGTTTATGCGCCTACAATGGCGGAGCAGGTAAAAATCCTTCCCAATGTCTGTTTTGATGGTTTTTATCATGTTTTATCACACTTATGGATCTGAGATGATGCTAGATAACTCGCTGCTTGAAGACCGCAGTGCATTAATGTGTTTTGACGTAGGGACGAGCGAGGGGACTGCTAACTGCAGTACCTGACAGGAAGTTAGCTAAAAGAACCATTCCACTCACAGCACCTTTAACACAAGTGAGACATACCTTACATTACTTATGTCAGGGGTGTCAAACTCATTTTCACAAAGGGCCACTCTACGATATGATAATCGCACAAAGGGCCCAACATGGAGTTTACTGACATGCCTTCTTTTTAATCCAAAAAGTAAAAACAACATATCTATGAATACATTGTATACAACCCGCGTACAGGAGCATAGGTTAGGTTTCATTTCCTGTATTCTGGTGGATTTTTATCCACAAATCTGTGCCTTTTCTGCATCAATTTATGGTGGAAATGTATTTTTTTCTGTGAAGGAAAAGAAAACATTCAGGTTCCTGGAGAAACAAGTGTAATGGAATATAATGCAGTAAGGCTCTCAGGCATCCTTGATTGTTCAAATATTTCTGCACATTCAAAACATATCACATGTTTTGTGTATTTTTTTCACCAGTGTAAACTATTTACGACGCTTGACATTGGTAATGAAATGACAGCCACAATTGGAAACGAAAGGGTGGGCTATCAGCAGCTAGCTAACGTTAGCTAGTTAGCTAAATTGTAACAGGCAAAAGTTAGAAACCAGATAAAAGATTCACAGTCCTAGTTACAACACTTCCTTCCTATTAAAGTGTGATCTTATAGCTAATTTGTAAAAATAGCCATTTTATTTTATTCTAATACATAATGAGTAATATTCCACACTGGATTACTGGTTTACCTTACTACATGGCAGTGGTGTTTCCAGGAAATGTTGACTGGGGTGGCCAAGGTGGGCCACAGAGCTAGAGTGGGGTGGTCGCACACCTGAATGAATAACGTGATATGCTGTAAAACCAATTAAAATATGATTTATAATCCCAAATGCCCAAATCATGTTAGTATCCATTGTAATGTTTGTCAGAAAACTAAACCCCTGGAAGGGGGGTCTGGGGGCACCCCCCCAGAATATTTGTTTGTGTTCTTAACATGTAATCTAAGCATTCTGGTGCATTCTGGCGAAGAGAATAAAGTCAACATTTATTTCAGTTGAATAGTAAAATTAGCAAGACAACATAACTTGCTAGCAGCCAGATGCCTAACAACTGGACAGAGGGACAGATGACCACTAGCTTTTGACCAAATATCTTGCTAAAAAAAAACCTTTATTTATGAAATTCTGCCCTTACTAAGAACATGTTACACTTGCTAACCACAAACTTTTATTTTTTTATTCAATTTTCAAAAATCTGCTGGGGCACGTGCCCATACACGTGCCCATACACCTGCATGGGTGGCACGCGTGTCACAAGCACACTTATGCTGTTTTCAAGACCTTTGCTGACCAGAGACCAGTTCTAGTGGCCACATTAATTTAGTACTTGAAAATTGCAAACTGATCTCATATCAGTGGATTGGAGTGTTTGTGTGATGAACGTGGCAACTACCTATCAAAAAAAAGTTAAGAAAGAAAATAATAAATACATATCATCTCTGAACTAGGCTACATATCAGGAAAAAAAACATCCCTCCAAAAAAAACAAAAAAAACAAAACATCCGAACTGGGGGGCCTGCATCACACTGCTCCACTTGGATTCAATGTGTATCTTTTTGTGGAAGCCTATCCTGTTCAAATTATCTCATTAAGTAATTTTGATATTGCATACTACAATTATAAAAGTCTGATTGATGCTGCCAATGCCGAGTATGCAAGAACTTGTAAACATGTCTTGTTTGCTAAAGCAGGTCTGTGTTTTGTTTCATACAAGACATTGATTCTGAGCTGGCAAATGTCTTAGCAAGGCTTTAGAGAAAGGATGGCTCTGGCAAATTTGGTGTAAGTGGTCTCATAAGGGTGAATACAACAGCACAATCTAATTGTCTTCAGTCTGAAACTCCATATGATTTTATATGTTGGCTTCTTCTCTATTTTGGTTTATAGTAACACTTTACAATAAGGGTCACAAAAAGTGAATAGTTACTGAGGAACGAATGAGGAACAAATGGTAAGTTAATGAGTAGGTGTGTGATTCAAGCACTATTGATTAGTTATTGTATTAATGAATCATTAGGTAATGCTAGGTTCATTCATTCATTCATGTACTGAGAAACTGATTTAAGCACGTATTAGTTACTGGTAAACAGACTGGGAGATACTGAAGTATTAGGTAAAAGTAGGTTAATAAGTAGATACTGGTTCACTAACAGTACATCAATGGTCAAGTAAGCATTCGTTAATGAGTATGATGCATTACTTTATTTGAAGGTACACAAACTGCTTCACTAACGGTAAGTAATGGTTAAGTAATCATCAGTCAATGAGTAACATCTCATTAACGATCGATCCAGTGTGAGACTCAAGCCAGCTTTAAACAGCGACTGAAACCGAGGATGGCAAATTTAAGGCATACCCTGCAGCAGCGGATAGACCTTCAGGATTACTAGTGCTACAGAATATACCTTGGAAGTGAATGTGTATGTTGTGAATTTCATTAAAAAAAATATTTGATCATCCCGTGTCTGGCCTGATATTTTATTAACTAATTGTAAAAACTAAGGGGGGAAGAAACTACCTTATTAACTCATAATTACCTAACCATTGCCTAATGCTTCATTAATACAGTATCGCCCAATATGTTTAGCAGTAATCATTTGTGCTTGAACATTAGCCCCTCAGTAACTGCTCATTATCTTTCCATTACGAGTAATTCATCATAATCATTAACGAATGCGTACTTGACCATTAACGTACCATTACTGAGGCAGTTTGCGTACCTTCAACTAAAGTGACGCATCATACTCATTAACGAATGCTTACTTGACCATTAATGTACCGTTAGTGAATAAGTACCTACTCATTTACCTACTTTTAGCTAATGCTTCAGTAATACAGTAACTCACGGTCTGTTTACAGTAACTAACCAATAGTGCTTGAATCACATTCTCTTAGTACCTACTCATCAACTAACCATTTGTTCCTCATTCCTTCCCCAGTAACTACTCACATTATGTAACCCTATTTCAAGTGTTACCTGGTTAATTCTTGTATTGTTTATTCTTTCATGGATTCGTAGATCATTTTAATTGGTTTTTACTTTTCTATGGCATTTATGCTGGTCAGTTATTGGGTTTTCATCGGTATTTATCAGCAATAACTGGAGCAGTTTAACTGTTTTAATTATGTTATTTTCCCATTTTTGTTCCTTGAACTTTTATACTGCGAAACAAATGTACCTACTGGTGCAAGGAAAGTAACCTGAACCTGAACCTGGTTCTCTGTTGTCTCTGATGCCGTGTCACGTACATTTTTGGTCTTAAATTTATTTGTTAGATTAATTATTGTTTTCTCTGTAATGTTCTACTTAGTCTGTTTTTTATTTGATTTCAACTGAGCACGCTACGATTGATGTTATCACAATGCGGGTGTTATTCCATACATTCCAGTACAGCTTATTGGATTTTGTTGAAATAAACACAGTTTTCATAAGTCAGTGATATAGGGAGAGAGGGAAAGAGAGGGTGAGATTGGACAAAGCAACCCTGAGAAGATTGTGAAACTTGATATTTGGGTTTCTGTTGCCACCTCCTGGCCATGAGGGGTAAAACAGGGGGCTTAATGCACTACGGGCATTTAGGCTATTTGTGACTGGGAACAAGGGACCAAAATCCAAAAAAGTGAACTTGCCAAACTTGACCCACTGGAGTTGTAGTTGAAGACCACTGCTTTGTGTTGAAACAAACACTTGCATTATCTCACTTTGGTGAAACTCTCCTGTTGAACAAATGTGTAAGTCATCGCCTGTGCAAACAGAAATTTAGTCTTTCCACCATAATGTTTACAATAGCAGAGCAAACTGCAGGGGTGACATCACAATAAAACATGAAATGCTCAATGTTAATCATCTCTGAAAACAACATGTCACCTCCAAAAATTTGGATGGATTCACACTGACGGTCATTGTAGACCCTTCTTCTTGAATACTGTTTGTCCTGGGCTTAGTAGAGATGAAGCAAAGCTCTGGTTTTTGCAGTTGTTGTTCTTGCCAAGTCCAAAAGAGTAAAAACATTTGGATAACCCTAAGACATGGGTTTACAGTAAGTTAACTCTTACCTGGTCCAGTTTATTAAAGATCTCACATACATCTGCTCCTACTCCCTCATTGAAATATATCGATATAGAATATATGAGTCGGAAAATATTGTTTGTTTAGTTTCACAAGTGTAACTCACCTGTATCAGGGGATGCCAATGAAACAGACTCTCCAATTGTGAACATTTGATCCAGACAGCTGACGTTTGCAATCGTGTTAATTACAAATGTAACTCTTCTGTCCAACTGCTTTGTTCCTTGAATTCATATGAAGCACATCACCACCAATGACAGTTCATATCTCTTCATGACCACGTTCCTGAGCCAGAAAAAAAAACATCCATTGAGGTTGACCTCGAAGAATGAGCCACTTTCTGCATCTCAAGAAAATGTGTGTCGAATTTAAAGTCCACCTTGCTGTTCTAAAGATAAGGTTTATAAAGACATTCATTATATATGGACAGTCACAGCCTCTTAGCTCAAAGGTGAGATATCTAATGTCCCTGTGGTTTGGAAACTAGCACACATGCGCGCACACACACACACACGCACGCACACACACACACACACACACACACACACACACACACACACACACACACACACACACACACACACACACACACACACACACACACACACACCAAGCAAATTGGCCAGACCATCAAAGTGGGGTTAGACTCTATGGTGCTCCATGTCCTTTGAATCTTTAATTATTGCATACACCTGCCATTTGTTGCGGTGAAGGAGCACCAGGCAAGTCCTTGGCCTTGTCCAATGTACTTTGACACTTTGATTCTTTATACAGATGTACTTGTCCTTCTGTCTTCTGACTATTTATTCTCTTCTGTGACAGTTCAGAGGCCAAGGTGTGGACACAGAGATAAATTATCCCTTTTGGAATTGTATTAACCTTTTTGTCCTGTTTGTTTTGATGATTGTCTCTTATCTCTATGCAGACATTCCTATTTAACAGCTGCATGAAAGCAAAGCAAAGCAAAGAAAATCTCCCACATGAGCATTCTGGGGAAATTAACATTTAAAATGTTTGTCATGTCAGGTGGTCTGTGAGTGGAGGCTGTGTGATTTCAAGCAGTAGCTAATCGTAATGATAGCTTGCCTGTAAACTGGGGCGTGATGGATGTCATTCTTGAGGGACAAAATCAAGGAGAACCCTGCTTTTCATAAAGAAAACTGCAATCAAGGTTAAACTCTTTGCCTTTTCTCACCAAGGGGAGTAGAGATAATGCATAGTCTGCCCAGTGATGTCCAGAAATAATCAAAGTGACTGTCTGATATGATTGACTGTCCCCCCACCCCACGGACAGTTTGACAATTGCAAGGTCTTTTTGTGACTGCCACTGGAGTGTGATCAATGTTAGCTGTGTGATTAATATTTGCTGAGCCCCTCAAATGACTTGGTGATGCCAAAAAAACGTTTTTGAGATTAAAGTGTTTAAACAGGGAACATTCGAAAACTCCTAGCAAGTGATGTCCCTCTATGTGTGTGTGAGTGAATGTATGAGTTAGTAAGTGAGTGAATGAGTGACTGACTGACTGACTGACTGACTGACTGACTGACTGACTGACTGACTGACTGACTGACTGACTGACTGACTGACTGACTGACTGACTGACTGATTGACAGAGAGTTGCATTTGTTCTGGCAATGTACCAGTGGACACTATGTAATTTCAAGCAAACAGAATAAGACACAGGTGCGCACACACACACAAACACACACACACACACACACACACACACACACACACATACACACACCTGTCCACACTCACACTCTCACAAACACTGTCGTCACATTCCCTTTTCTCCCTGCTCAGTATACAATCACTTCCACATTCCACTTACCAACCGTTTGCATCTTGTTAGTAATTTAAAAAGGCAATTACCAAACTAATCAATTATTGATTGTCATTTGTCTCCACAAAGAATATGCCAGAAATAGTCCCTCCAGGCCCCACCTCCTCCTTTCCTGTCTCGGGATAAGTGCATGTCTTTGGATGTTTGTTTTTATTGAGATAAATCATCTAATAGTAAGTGTTTGGACACATTATCAAATAAAGGACACCGTTGCAATTGTAAAATGGGCCCCAGGCCACATTCTTCTGTCTGCAAATATCGACCTTGATGAAGCCATCGTGAACTGCATTATACACAATCAGCTTCTTAACAGCACAAGCTTTTGTGAGGAGAAATTGAGATTGAAGGTAATGCCTTTAATACAGATATTTAGTTATTGGTGAATGAAATCAAGAAATTGTAGTTTTTACTGTAAGTAAATTCGAGGCAAAATACATGTATTGTACTGCAATGAACTAATGATGATAACCTTTATTAATGAACCCCTTTTTTAAAGCAACACTAATTTGATTGATTTCACTCATTTAATTGTGGCTACTTGGTTCAAACACACTTATATCCATGTACTTAATACACCATTATGAAGTTGATATAACTAACGTGTATGCAAACAAGTGTTGAATCAAGCAACATAAGCTTTATTTCTTGGCGGCAAGCAAAACATAATTTGTGTATTTTTCAGCGAAGTGCTGCGCTATGTTCTCCAGATAGTTGCTAACTTTGTGTTGTTTAATGTACAGTGGGTTCATCAGAGCTGCCTATTTATGAGGATGAGTTCATAAAACTCAGCACTTCATTCTCCACATTGTTTGCTGTATTTTATTGTCACACCATGACATATGCAAATACTCAGTTAATGTTCTCAAAACACACGCTGTACAGTGTTGCACAGACAAAATACTTGACAGAGAAGTGTTAACAATGTGCGGAGATGTGTGTCAGTGTATTTTTTCAGGTAAGCAAGTGTATAATTTGTAGTTCATATGGAATGCAGAGGATCACAGTTTATTCCCCATACATTTTGTCATAAATATGTCAGCTGCGCTCACTTATCTTGTGTTTATTACACTGTGCAGTACATTGTTGCGGCTTGAAACTGTGTGAATAACTGGGGTGACAGAACTATTTTATGCCCTCTGTATTCTTTTTTGTTAAAGTTATGTTTTTCATTGGTCTAACCGCAGACAAACTGTTGACAAGGTAGTTGTTAACACGCTTAAATGTTCTGTTATGCCCGTGTATCACTGCAGAATGCACAGTAGAAGAGAGTCTTTATTTTAGCCTTTATTCAGCTGTGCTTAAGGTTGCAGCTGCAAACAGGGTTTATGAAAGCAGTGAGCTGAAAGAAGTCGCAGAGCTGAATCAAAACTGTAGCCTAGCACCGCCCGCCTACCTACTTCTGCTCAATTTTCAAATATTATGCGATTGTTTGGCAGATCCAGAGTGGCACTGGGCAGATGCAATAGTTTAAACTTCAACAGAAACCCGCCTCCAAGTGAATGAGCGTGTGTCAATAGAGCAGTTCCAGACCTTCTGTACAAATGAAATGAAGTACTATGGTCTGGTAGCACTAGGCTAGCAAAACTGTGTGGTTAGGTTATAATTCTCTGTCGGTTGGTCACGGTTTGAAATTTTTTTGTTAATTTACGCATTTTAATATAATCCAATATCAAAATATTGATTAGTGCCGTTTTAACAAAGTGCTTCCCAGGGAGTAAAAACACACAAACACATGCAAACAAACAGACCCTGGAAAAGCCTGATCCCTCGTAAAGCTATGAAAACCAGCACAGCAGTTATCATAGGCAGTGCCTGGGGGACATACAGGTTTAACACCTCACAGTATATTTTTTTTAAGCATTAAGGTCACACAACTATGCCTTGAAAATGAGTGGTAAAAAATGGACTGGGCGGATGGCTAGAGGGCTTATAAAAATAGAAAGAATAAATAAACTATGGTCTCCAGTGGGATTTATTGGAGAGTTAATTATATAAAGAAAGCAAATAAGGAGCAGATAAGTTTGAAAAAGAGGAGGTTTTCTAGAGAGCACAGATTATGAGGAGAAGGGAGGAAGACATGTGGGAAGATAAGGGGAAAGGAAGAAGAGAGGATGCCTGAAGGCAAGACAAGTGAGATGAAGGGGCAGAGGTGAGATAATGTTGAAGAAAAGAGCCACATGCGAGATGGAGCGGAGAGGTTTATAAAAATAGATAAGGAAGAGCAGGTAAAGTAAAGAGAGGATAAGTTTGTGTATACGTGTGTGTGTGTGGGGGCGGGGGGGGGGGGGGGTTTGCAGAGTTCATTATAGCTGACTCTCGATGCCTGCACTTTGTGGCAATTACTAGGTGTAGAGTACAGGAGCAGAGGTATAGAGTTCATTGTGCCTCACAGGGCTTTGGCAGATAGCTGATGCTGACCCCACCAACACCCACTGTGTATGTGTGTGTGTGTGTGTGTGTGTGTGCCCGTGTGTGTGTGTGCACGCTAACGTTTTTCACAGCACTGCAGTCAGCACTAATTGTCTAAAGTAGATGTAGTGTTGGAGAGCGTGAGAGAGTGATTGGTAGAGGAGAGAGTACAGGGGGGTGGAAAAAACAATTAAGGGACTGAGATAGATTAGGTGCAATTGAGTGTGTGTGATGTGTGTGCATGTATGTGTGTGTGTGTGTGTGTGTGTGTGTGTGTGTGTGTGTGTGTGTGTGTGTGTGTGTGTGTGTGTGTGTGTGTGTGTGTGTGTGTGTGTGTGTGTGCGTGTGTTTGTGTGTGTGTGTACGTCTGTTCCTATGTACCTTTATAAGACCCCAAAGGCCTTTGCAAGGTTAGAGTGTTTGATACTCAGAATAATCTGTGACAATAAGCTGTTGTCAAGTTGTTTTATATGTGGTGGCTCGCAAAATAATAATTATAGTTTGTCCAAAGTCCCATTAGCTGTTGAATTACAGTAAATTACAGTTTTTCAGCCAGAGAATAATAAGTCAGAGAGAACTGAGATAATGGTGTTTATAGTTGACACACAAACAGACTCAACTAATCAAACTTTATACAGTTAATTTTGAAATTATGATATGAAATCCTGATATGCCACTTCTGACAAAGTTCATCTTAAATGGAGGATAGCTTGTGAAACTGTGTTGGCATCTGGGTCATTAGAGATGTGCAAATGCATATCTGTAAAATAGTGTTCACCAAGCAGAGAAGGGAGAGGAGCCAGGGCCAAAGAAAACATTTGTTTCTATAGTCATTAAAACCATTGCTCAGACTGAGCAACATATTCATCCCTTTTCTGAACAGATCCTCAGTAATAACATATTGCATTTAGCCTGCAAGTAACCATGGCAATGTTATTTACACTTTATGGTATGTTAACGTGACCATTAAACTAAGTAAAGGTAAAGCCAAAGTAGCCAAAAGATGTTAAGAAATTTGCTGTGTGACCTCCACTATTTTTCGATATCTGAATATCTCATCCTTAATTATTGAATACAGCATAGGGTTTCAATGTAAAGATGTAAATTGCATTTATGTTGTCATTATATGGGAATCATGAATATTACACCTTAACCCATGTTGGGTGCCAATGTGGATACATTTGAGATGTGTGAGGTTATAGCATCCTTAAATCCTGACTGCACAATTTTGTTTTATATGATGAAGTGGTTACATTTTTAAGGTGGTGATATTTCCTGGTCAAAATAAATATGTTAATCTTTCCTTTTTTAATCTTTAAGGATGTTTTTCCTCTTAATTACAGCTACCGTTTTCATACAAGTACGGTATGACATTCTGTCTGCCCAATTATACTATGTTTTGTGCATGCAGAAAGAGGAAGGACATTTATATTGAACGTGCTTTACAGAAAATGGAAATGCGACAACAAAACATTAAAGAGAGGAATAACGATTTGAAGACGGTTAAAGTGCTAATGATAATGATGCTGTTTTCCAATGTGTTTTATGTATGCTGCTAAGACGGTCTGGTCTATACGCCACCCACTCGAGTATTGTCGGGCCATATGGAAGCATGCATATTAAAGTAAGAATATTCTGAGGCGGTGAATATGAAACATTATGGTGCTAAATTTAGTGTTGTTTATTTACATACTTTTTTTCACCACTGTTGGTTGGGTTTTAAAATGTAGTTAATAATGCAGTTATTTTATATTTTTCGGGCCAGATATACCAAGGAAATCAGGTCATCCAGACTGTGATTTTCAGGAACATTCTGGAATGATAAAAATCTTAGTAGAAACAATATAAATGTTAAATAGGTATGAGCAAAAACAGCACTTTTAAATGAAAAAAATAATTAGCTTTGGCTTATTTTGAAGGATTTTTTTTCTTCCCTTTTGACGATCCATGACTGCATGTTGCATGATTCATCCTTATTTTAATTCCCACCACATTTCTGCTTCCAACAAATAAGAGACAATTTCAATTATTTCTCCAAAACGACTGCACTTTGGGACAAGTGAGAAAGCAACACTTTACTTGCTGCAGGAACAAGAGTGATTTGAATTTTGGCTCCACCTGAAGTCTCAAGCCCCCCAGTGAGAGTATGGCTTTCAGTTTGCAGAGTTACCTAGCATTGCTATGTTATTTATTATGATTAGAAACATGTAGTGAGCCCGGCAGAGCATTCTACGTCAAGGACAAATAAACAGAAAGGGAAAGAGGGAGAATGAGAGTCCTGTGTTGGATTGAAAGAAAAAAGTCATGTTTGGAGTCACCAAGAAAATGATAACAACTAGTGTCAGTCAGGACAGAGTGTCAAAAGGCTGTGCGGATGGTCAGTCCTCAGCAGCCAAAGATTTATTCTATACGACCTCAGAAGTGCTCACTGCTGAAATCTAGATGAAACTGAAATGTCTCACATACAATTTGTTTTGGCATTCTCCAGTGTTGGAACACCATATGGCAATGCAGCATGGGACTCTCATGTGTATAAGGCAACTGCTGAGAATATGCAGGTTTTTTTTTTTTTGTATTATATGGACGATACAACTTTTTTAATTGTCCCTGTTATCAAAGTCTGCCTATTTATCAAGATTGTTACCTGCTCTCAATCTCTGACACTAAAAAATATTAGAAATTATAGAAACAAATGGAACTAAAAAATGTATATGAACCAACAATGTTTATTTTTTATAAATAATAAAAACATTGAGATGTGTTGCATTTCAGTATTGTCCAGTAGTTTACAGCGGAGACCCGGAAGAACCATGAAAATGCAATGTCCTCACAAAAAGGAAATATAACTGGATTTCTAATCATCCTGTTTTTACTGTAATTTGCTTTGTATTAGCCTTTTTTATGCCATGTTACACCATGTAATCGCCCCCAAAATATTGCAGCAGGAATGTTGGAAGGATGCCAGATAGACAACTCCTGCATATTTCTGTCATAAAGGACAGACGAGAAGACGGAAATGCTGAAATGAGGCAAGAGAAATTATCCCAAACCCTTTTCTCTAAAGGTCCCTTTGACAGCTCAACCCAGAGGAGACATCTGTCCGTGTGTGTGTGTCTCTCTCTCCTCTCTCTCCCTCTTGTAATCGACTTGTATCCACGTCCTGTGCTAGCAAGCGCGATGTGTGCTTGTGTATGGTCATATCCGCGCGAAAGGCCGCGATTTGCAGTAAATAAATGTCCACATGTGTCTCTGTAGGCTATTTAAAAAGAAATCAAGCAAGTAGACTAATAATAACATTAATGAATTATTGGTTGTCGCATGACAGAAGGCCTATTGGCCTATAATAATAAAAAACACCACCTTAACTATGTTTACAGTTTAAAAATGTTTTGAATGAAATGCAAACCTCAGTGAATCATTTGCTCTTGTTTCTCTGTCCTGAGATTCACACAGACTGAGCAGTCTTGTTTAAATGTTACAAATTGAGCTAATGAACTGAACTTTGATATTTTTTGCTGCAGAAGTTATCTCAGCTAATTTTTGTTATCTAATTTGATAATAAGGTGATTGTATGCAGAATGCTCGTGCCAGAAACTCATACAGTGTACAGATACATAAATAAATATTAACAGGTTCTCAATAGTATTTCAATTTAGGGGGGGCGCGAAAAAAATTCTGTCCCCTAGGGGGGGCATGACAGAAAATAATTGAGAACCACTGCTCTATCATATCCCTGGGATGTCTCACTGAGTTACTGCCAAACACTGGTATTGAAGGTGGAGTCAGCGATTCTGGGGAAAGCTTGTGGTCAAAATCACTCTTTGTCAAAATCCTGAGGAGGTATTCACTGGTTATGACCAAAAGTCATTTTGACAACACCTTTCTCCAGAATCCCTGACTCCACCTTTAATACACAAGCATACATTGTCCACTACCCATGGCCAGTGTAGCACACTCACACACGCACACACGCAAACACACACACACACACACACACACACACACACACACACACACACACACACAAACAAACAAACACACACACACACAAAAGAGGATCAGAATTCTTTGAAAATACCAACAAAGGAAATTGTAAAAAGTAGTAGAAAGACAGGAGGTGTCAGTGGGGAAGGTAGAGAAGGGAAAGTAACTCCCACAAGAGTTTGGCAATTAAGAGCACCTCGTGAAGGAAGCTCTCGCTGACTAATGGACTAAACAAACAGGCGTACAAATGCGCTGCGGGGATGAGTGATTGCCAGATGCTGACATTTAACGGCTTCCATTGGGCAATCTTTTCATCCTTTCCTTTCTTTCCTCTTTATTGTGCAGAAGAAAATTCTCTGTGAATTCCCCATGCGCGATATCAGAATTATTATTTTTTTTCAAATAGGCTGACTCTGCCGTGCCTCAATGATCACAAATGAGAATCTTTTTAGTTCTGTGTGCAGCCCCACTTTTTGATTTGGGCTGATGAGATGGTGTGTTGTGACATCACGGTCTACTTCAACTTCACTGTATCTCTCATTTTTGTTCTCTGTTTTGTAATGAAGCAACACCAAACTGATCCAATATGAGGGAGTCTGGCTGCATACCCCCCCCCCCCCACCCCCCCCCAAAAAACAAAAAAAACAATACCCCGTGTCCTCACTGTCAATTCAAAGAACAGTCAAACAAATGTTTGCTGCATTTTGCTGTCTGCTTCACTGTCTGAGCCATTGGCTCCACCAGGAGGGCTCAGACAATTCTCTTGCACACATTTCATCATTGCTTGTATAGTGCATACAGGATATCAACAATAATAAATAATAATATATCAACCACCCCTGTGGCTCACAATAAGGCCCAGACTAGACTATTTGTTGTGTGGTGATTTTGAAAAAGCTGGCTTGTGGTTGGTTACATATTTTGGTAGCTGTTAGGAACTGCAACAAAGGACCTTTGGTTGCAGGTCGTCTTCCATCTCTCTTTCTCTTAATTTCTTGCCTTTTGTGTCTTTTCCGTCCGTGTCCGAAAAAGGCATTTAGCAAGCTAGCTCATGTGGCTAACATTAGCTCCATTTGTGCTTCGTGTTAACATTATTACATTCATAAAAAGAGCATAAAGACAAGACAAATTGAAAAAGGTAAGACAGTTAGACAGTAGTTGAAAGTTCTTCATATATAAAACATCTCTTGATAACTATTGGAATTCTGAAAAAAGGAAATACCAGTTTAAATGTTTCAATAGTATAAGGGATGATGCATTTCTAAATTGATATGGGATTTCAAGGTCTGCAGCTTCCTCAATCTTTTTCAAATGCAGTACACATACTTAATCAGGGTTTGTGGGAAACTAACTATGGTTAGTTCTGGGGAGATTTGAGTATTTTCAGAAAAACACAGAGCAGGACAGCTCATGCCTGTTGAGAAAGAAGTTTCACAATCCCAGCAGCCATAAACTGACCGTGACTGGCATTGGTCAGCAACACTCACACAAGCCTCCACTGCTCCAATTCTAGCACTGTGTGTGAAAAGGAATGTTATAGCTTGCACCTATGGACTATGGTTTTGGTAAGCTTCTCCCTGAACAACTGACTGTAGTGCTGATACTGAGCTGCCAGCAGTGGTGATTGCCGTTCTCAGGTGTACACATGCATCAAACTGAGAAGGCTCTGTAACTTTTAACTAGCTCAAGAAAAAACAGCCGGAGAAACACTGTGCTATCTATTTCAAAGGTAACGAAAGCTACACCATGATGACATCATTTAAAGATGTCAGAATCATCTGCCTGTGGATCGAAATAATAAAAGTATTGATTCCGGCTAAAGAAAATGAGAACAAATTAGTTTGCAGAGACTGGGTTAGGTAGGATTGGCAAGGAAAATGCTATTTAGCTGTGAATATAAAACAGCCAACCTCGCTAAGAGCAGGCTATCATTTCCTTCATATAATTTTGGTTTCTGATTTTGAAGTTTTTGATTGAACCACTTTCTCATCTTGTGGCGCAATTAAATTTTTTAATTTGAAAGCAAATTGAGTCGAAATTGTTCCGTGCGTTGAAAAAACAAAAGCGCCTGCTTTCTATGATTGAAGAATAAAGTCACATTCTCCTCCACGCGTTTTTCCCTCCCTTTTGTTTTCATGTTCACTCTACCTGCCTTTTTTTTCTCAGATTTATATTATCTTCGATGCTACTGTTTTCTTTTTCAAACGATCCTTTGTCAATGGAGGCAGCCTTTTGAAGTGGCAGACTGACATGAATGCAAGCGCACACCGTGCCTGACTGATCCGTCGCTTCATTCCTGTCTTTGTGTGCTGTCACTTCATAAACATACCAAGTCCTTTTCATCATCAATAATGCTTGATATGGTTTCATCACTCCACTTTTACTATGTCTTCTTTCAAACCCTCCGCATACGCCACACAATCACAATTCCTCACTACCAGCAGCACCCGCAGAGATGGATGACGAGGATGTATTGCGGTAAGATGAATGATGATATCTTGCCTGAACAGACCAAAACAGGAGACACAGACAAAGAGAGGAGAAAAACCAAAGGGCCATATTAGATAAAGGGGGAAAATAATGTCTGGGAAAAGAAACAATAAGAGTAGTAGCAAAGGGAAAGGGAGACATTATCTAAAAAAAATGTGTGGACAGGTCCTAGGATGAAGACAGAGATACTGAGTTAAATCATTGCCCTTTCAAACGTATGACCTCTTCTCAGCACAGCTATTATGGCTCTTATTTTGTCCACTGTGCAGCAACGATGTTCTGCTGAGATGCAAAAGGTGCAGCATCTACATCAATAAACTGTTGAAGTTTAGTTTACACATCCTAATAATTAATTTTCTGTTGTTGTTCTGTGTCTGTTTTCAGCTTGTATTATGTTTCTGAATTGGAATGAGCTAATTCAATGAGGAATTACTGTAATAAGGTTTGTATTATTTGTTCTAAAGGATTTAAATCCTTGAATTTATGTCTACAGCGAAAGAAGAGAGCGAGCAAGCGTTGAGGATTAATATGAGTGGGAGTATGTTGGACCGACTGTGTGTGTGTGTGTGTGTGTGTGTGTGTGTGTGTGTGTGTGTGTGTGTGTGTGTGTGTGTGTGTGTGTGTGTGTGTGTGTGTGTGTGTGTGTTAAAGAGAGAGAGAGTCACATTGAGAAATAAAGAGAGCGAGATTAATACCCAATAGGTAATACCCTTCCGGGACCTCTGTATTTACTGCACTGTTAAGCAGCATTCATTTATCTTGTGAAAAACCTGCTGTACACACACACACACACACACACACACACACACACACACACACTCATATAAACATATGGACCAGCGAGTGCTCTCTCCCTTGACAGCTCCTCTAATTAGCTCCATTTAAATGAATGGGTTAAGCATAGTTCTTTTAACAACATGTTCTGTTAGTGCTAATGCAGCTTATTTATAAATGGTGTACTGCCAAACTAACTCAAACACACACACACACACACACACACACACACACACACACACACACACACACACACACACACACAAATCGCGAGTCCCCCAGAAGGAATACATCTTTAAATCCCCATTCCCTCCACCTTTTTCAAAAGAAACATCCAGGTTACTTCATCTGCAATATAAAAAAGGAAATGTTAGAGAGGATTATGGGTCCAAGCAACACGCTGTGAACAGTTGCTAGACATCAAGACAAACTAAATAACCATACCACAATCCCCATGGCAACAAGGGAAACTTTCGTAAGACAGGGAAAAGGGAAGAAGCACATGAAGAGAGGGGAACTTTTGGGTAGGGAAGGACTGCATTCTGTGGGAGTCAGACAAGAGGAAATAGGACCGAATATAAGAGAGAGGTTGTGTCCAGAGCACTCTAAGAACTAGCCATCTTCTGCAGCCAATCCTCTGTCCAGAACTACACTCAATATGTTATATTACCTGCTACAGCGTCTTAACAGCTGCCCTGACCCTCATTAGAATGACAAGAATACTGCTGACAGGACACTAACTTTATTATGTCACACTTCTGGCTGTAAACTATAATATAGCCATAGCCCTTGAAAGTGTGGAGGGGGAAACCATTTTAAAAGATCTCACACTTCAGCAGTGCAAGCTTTAATATTTTTGTCATTTTAATAGTTCATATGGCATTTCTGGCCAACTGTGACGACTGCATTCTGTCAGAGTTGGATGGTTATTAGCGTCCAACTGTTGAACATAAAATTTGATATTTTTTCCTTTTCACCATTGCCTTAACCTGGGCCTTTACCTACGATGCCACCGCTGAAAAATAAAGTATAGAAAGCATTTCTTACACTATATGTAAGAATAGTAAGTTCCTAAAACAATGTCTTTCTCATCAAACATTTCTATGTTTTTCACAAACATTACGTAAACTCAACTCGTGTGTGCACGGAACGAAACCCCTGAAGCCTTGAGTAAAGTTTATTGCTCTTTATTAAAGTCACTTGAGTTAGCTTGTCAAAAACTATTGAACAAGAGCTCTGTCATAATGAGCACACTGGAACAAACACACACTTAATTCACTGTTCAAATCATCCCCTTCATAAAGAGCCCAGATTCTTATTATTCACTTCCATCATTCATCATCTGTCATCCTCTACTGTGGCATTAATAAGTCATGGAGCTGCCTTTTGGGCAAAACACCTCCCAGTACGCCGACAGTAGGCCTACCACCTGAAATATTTAACAGCCCCGTATTCAGCAGCTGTTAACATGCGTGCATCGTGTGGAGTCATGCTGTGTGAATGTGTGTGTGTGTGTGTGTGTGTGTGTGTGTGCGTGCGTGCGTGCGTGCGTGCGTGCGTGCGTGCATGAGTGTGTGTGCTTTAGTTCCTCCCAAACCAGGTCTGAAAGTCAATGATAATGGAGATGATAATGATAATGATGATAACTATCTCTATATCTGTATTTCTTAATGTGTGAGATAATTATAATTATTTATTCCTCTCATTTCTTTTGAATTTTCTCAAAGGTTTTGAGTGAACCTGAGAGATTACATATTACTTGCTACCATCCCAAATATTTCAGCAAAATGAATGAATGATCAATGACAATGCTGAATTATGAGGGAAAGATGACTTAGGGATTCAATATGAGTATCAGGCTGGATTTGTACAGAAAACTAAAATCAATAGTATATCAATAGCTAAAATGCATTCCCCAGATTAAGGGTGTGCTGTACGGCTTTGGCCTAAGAAGTGGTATCTACAATTTATATATTTGTTTTATTATCCAGGAATGTACTATTTTTACTTCAAGGTAAAACATTACCTAATGAGACTCAACAGGGGCGTCACTAGGTTTTAAGGACAGGGGGGGCTTAGCCCCAAGGAGATGCACAGAATGTGAGCGAACGTTTAATTTCACCAGAGCCGGCCCAAGCCTTCAGGGGGCCCTAAGCGAAATATGATTAGGGGGCCCCTCTCCAATTGTAGCGCTGCTGAAACTATAGATCTTTGCTAAATATCATTCACACACCCAGTGTTTTCTGCTAGTGCCTCCACTGTGCAGCTGTGCGAAAATAATAGCCAGCTGGGATCCTTACCCTCCTAGGGGGGTCCGGGGGTTTGCCCCCCCGGGAGATTTTTTTAACTTTTTTAGAGTGAAATGCATGAATCTGGTGCACTTTGAGAGGAAAATTAAGAGGCTAAATCTGAGGAATTTTGTGTGAACAAATCATTTGGAGACACTGGGTCAGATGAATTAGAAGCTATTGAAGAAGGACACATGGATTTTCCATAAAATATTAATATAAAATAAAATATTATGCAGGGTCCTCTGGGATGGGCTTGGAGCTCTTTTTCTTTTACAGGACATATTTCTCTGTAATATAATGAATGCATTTAAATGCAGTGAGAGGAACGAAGCAAAAGAACTCTTGTCCAGCTATCTTTTTTTCCACAGACGAGGCTGAAGGCTATAGACTATACACAGTGCATGGGCAACTGAGGCAGCCCCATTTCCAATTGTTTTTAAATAAACTCAATACACACTGTGCATGGATGTGAACGTGACATGATCAGATAATTTCGGATTACCTCCCAGATGAACTGATTACATTTTTAGGCTATTAAATATCTAGACCAAAACATTGTATCCCTTATTTTGTATGATAACTTACATTTGTATATTATGATGTTAATATCAATACCCCCTGGCAGCATTAACAACAACAACAACAAAAGAAAAAAATCCACAGCTCCGCTCCCGGTACACACACTGCAGGTACCCAGGTACCGAGTGCAACCTAGGTTGCAGGGAAAACGTGCACTGGATTTCAGTGTAGGCGTGCTCTATATGAACAAGTGGAATGGACTGGATAACGACGCACTGACTCTGACTCTCTACCGCTTCCACTATGAAGTGAAGGGAAACTAAGATTCATGATCACATTTAAGTTAATAATAGCTGGTTTATTTATTTAAACTCATAGTCTGGACACATTATATTGAATTTTTTATTTTTTTTTAATAAATAAACATAAAATTATTTAGGGGGGCTTAAGAATATTTTAGGGGGGCCCCCCTAAAATAGGCCTAATGACGCCACTGACTCAATAAGAGTTGCTCATAATCTGTAGCAATCAGTTTCAAATGAGAAACTTAAAGGGGTAGTTCAGGATTTTAGACATAGGGCCTTATTCCCAAGTTAGCCTTGGTGTTCTTTATCAGTGGAGACAGTTTTCAACACATTTAATTCAGTCCTTCTAGTTGCTGAGTGCGCTCGTGCTAAGCTAGCGCACGGCATCGGGGGGATACCTAGCCTGCTACTAAAACAGTCTTACCCACTCCACAGTACACCCGAGGCCAATCAATTATAACGCCAGACTATCGATGTAAATGTCTGTGTTGATAGAATAATTTTAGAAATAAAACCAACCTCGCATATTGCATTTTGAGGGACTTTATTCCTTGTAGGCTGCGGCAGCGGCGGACTAATACCTAGGTTACAGGCTCTATAATAGTTTGTTTACCTGCTGCTGTCTTACAGACGCAGAGTACAGTGCACAAAGGAGTTGTATTAGCCTATGCAATAAACAAGATATGGCCACGTTTGGAGGACTTACCAATGTGTCTACTTTTGAAGACGATTATGAGGAATTTGTTGTATCCAACGAACCGTACCTGTACGAGCCGGAATACACTGATGAAGAATTGAGAGGGATGCTCAAAGGGCAGAAAGAGAAAGAGCGTCTGTAGAGACAGCCCCTGCTGGAGCTGCAGCAGAGAACCGGGACAGAATGACGGAAGACTGGTGGCAGTGCAGTTTCAGTTTCTGTCCCACGCTGCTCTGTTTACTTTCTGCTGTAGTGATTCGGTTACACAGCAAAGTAAAAGTCCGCTGCTGCTAAGAAAGTAGTCCCTCAAAATGCGATAATTCATGCGATGCGAGGTTGGTTTTATTTCTAAAATTATTCTATCAACACAGACATTTACATCGATAGTCTGGCGTTATAATTGATTGGCCTCGGGTGTACTGTGGAGTGGGTAAGACTGTTTTAGTAGCAGCTAGGTATCCCCCCGATGCCGTGCGCTAGCTTAGCACGAGCGCACTCTGCAACTAGAAGGACTGAATTAAATGTGTTGAAAACTGTCTCCACTGATAAAGAACACCAAGGCTAACTTGGGAATAAGGCCCTATGTCTAAAATCCTGAACTACCCCTTTAACTTAGTCCACATCTCCGTCATTTGAGTGCTCAAATTCTCCCTACCGAAGCTATGTGAAAAAGTATTTGTTGCAAAGTAAAACATTGCTTTGAAAGCAGGAGAGACGGCAAGACCACGGAGAAAAACTAGCGGAGAGAGATGGGAAGAACAAGGGAAGGCAAACTAATTAGGGAGAAAGTGTCAGAAGGAGAGACAGGGAAGAGAATGAATTGAGTGTCTGAAGGCTTTGTTTCGTCCGCGTCGATGAGCGTGTGTTTGGACATGCTTGTCTCACTTCTAAATCCTCGGCAAAGTCAGTCTTTCATTCGCAAGATGAGTAGACACTGGCTCACGTTCTGTCATCTCCAACAAAAACAGCCTGTTTGATTCTCTCTCTCTCTCTCTCTCTCTCTCTCTCTCTCTCTCCATAATGACAGCTTATTTCATAGCGGAACAAACGGGAAAAAAGAGAGGACTGAGTTTTGCCAAAAAGTCCCACTTTAAATTGTTTTGGAATATTGTTCCTCATCCACCTGCTTGATGAGAAAACAGAATAGGCGACAGAGGCAGGAGATAACACACGCAGGGCTGTAATGTTCACGCTCCCTCACACAGAAAGCACTGTATGGGATGAACAACTCATGAATAGTTAAAGTTCCAGATGTAGTTAAAGCCACGGTTACGATTTATCTTATTCTTGCTATTCATATGCAAAGTTGCTGATTGGTTGGCTCGTAGGAGACTGATTCATTTGCTGTTGCATATCAGGGTGACATTTTAAAGTTATCTGCTCCTTCTCTCCTTAACGCACTCTGTGGAAACTGCTTTTCCTCGTAACTCCATTGCTGCAGTGAGTGCCTGCTGCTGCTGGTTTGCAGGCCACCAGAGCACACAGGAGATACTGGGGGTAAATATTGGCCTGCTGGGCCCTCAGGGCAGATGTTTGTCCATAAAACACCAGCGAATGCTGCACAAGCTGTTTGGAGGAATTGGATGGAAATTGAACAAGTTTTGTGGAGCTATAAAAAGATGGCTGTAATATACCGGAGTTGGCCTTGGATATAGAGGGCAATTGGAAAATAAAAAAGAAGCCCCCAGTCCTTTATTCAACCACTATCCTTGCCTTCAGAATGTCGTGCAAACATAACAAACACTGGTGTGCATCAATGATCATATCAATTTATTCCTCAGCTGATAAATTGGAAGCTAATTTCTTGTTGTTACACTTTTATACACACATTATTACTTGTTTCTGCGTCCAGGCTGGCGTACCAACTGGGCAAAAGCTGCCACCAGAGCCCCAGACACTAAGGGGCATCGAAGATGATAAAGGATCTTAATTAACTCTGGCATGAGAAATGAAGAGTGCAGGCATTACCGCCAATACTTTTTATTAAAATTTTTCAGACCATTAATTTTCCTTGTTTTAGGGGTTCTGTTAGCTGCCAAATGAATGTTGTATGCTCATTCTGCAGATACCAACCGTCCGAAAGGAGTCTGTGTTTTTCTTTACATTTTTGTATGACAATTTTCAGTTGATCTAACATTTGCTTGGTGCAAATTCTTAAGAAATTTACATTTGGTGGGCTGAATGCATGGCTCGTATTTGCGCCAGGGTCCCGTGGCAGGTTATTTCATCCCTGTGCATGATACATTTAGACCACATTACAGTAATCTGGTTAGAACAAAAAAAAGCAGCTGTTAAACCTTCAAGTAAGCACTGGACAATGCATTTGTTTTCAGAAGGGTGGAGTGCAAAAAGGACAGTATCAGAAAAAGCGAGAACCGTTAAAATAACAAAACATGTTTTCACCAAGGAAAATAGGGTTGAAATGGATTTTAATTTTAAGAATAATAGTGTTTATTATTAATATTAATATTTGTATTTATCCACAACCCTGCTAAAACCATCAACAGCTGCTGGGAGTGCATCTCTGTCAACATATGATCAGCTCGTCCTCGTCAGTGCAAGGCAAGTTAGTTATCAGATACAGTCAGGCAGCCATTCAAACATAACAGGTGTAACAGTGGATGTGTCTCCACATAGAACATATTGAGTGTGATATTTTTGTCAATAGTATCAATATTTTCAGGACTACATCTTCTGGCTCTCAATATAAAATTTGCAGCAAAAGACACAACCATGATGGCTGCACAAACACAGTAATGATGTGCATTTCCCTTGTCGTGAGTCTAATTTTACACATCCATCAGATCAAACTAATGCTGCTTATTTTCTCTGAAATCTGTTAAATGGCTATAAAACATATTAAAAGTATTTTTGCCAATATCAATATTTGCAGTCCTCGCAGCTACATGATTGCATATGGATTCATTACCACAGATGAATGTTGTTCGTCACAATGTATTTGACATCAAACCCAATTTAATGTAATGTAACGCAATGTAATATAAAACAGTTTCTTTATGGTCTTTTATTTTTTTAAGATTAAATATAAACTGTGGCCGTAAAACAGCTTCTTTATGTTGTTAAGCATTTCACACTTATACATCAACAAGCCCGGAACACCATATTACTTTACAGTTATAATGAGCAGTAGTGCTGGCGCAGAGAGACTTTCTGGGGAAGAGTAACAGTTACTGACAGTGTCACTCAAACAAATTGCCCAGCCCAGCTTTTGGCTCAGTTAATAGATTTCAGACCGGTGAAACTCCACTTGTGTTCTTCAAATGCTGGTAAAAGAAAGCTGCAAGTCTTGGCTGCAATGCAATGCTTAAACTTCTAAACTGGTGACCATTTTCAAAGGCTGAAAAAAACACCACTGGTACGTTCCGACTCAAAGCCTGTCTCCTCTCTCTTTTTTTAACACCTGGACTATTTTCTAACTTTTTTTAACTTATTTATTACTCCTCCATTATGGAGGTACTATTTATTCACTAGGCGTAGCAAAGATTGTTTTTATCTGCCATATGTTGAATACAGGCTGATGCTGTGTGTGTGTGCGCGCGTGTGTGTTTGTATATTGTATGAACTGTTGGGTATGGACACACCCTGCTGCTCCTCCACATATGAAGTTCCCAACGGAAGAATAAAGTTCTTTGAATTTGAATTGAAAGCCTCTTGTTTGCTCCTTCTACCTGTACATTTACTAACTTAAAGGATTTTGCTTGCCTTCTTCCAAACTGTCCTCCAGTGGCCATGTTATTACAGACTTGATTCACTAGAGGTCACTGTTACCTGCCAACCAAACATCTGTGGTTTACATTTAACACATAAATATGAGATAAATAAAAAAGATTCTGTTTTATTAACAAAAGTAAAAGCAACTCTCATGACATAAAGTTGTTTCCTGCCTCATGAAGTTTATTTACGTAGGAGAAATGGTTAGTTAGAAGTGCTGTTTTATTAAACATTCTTAAAACTATACTATCATTTTGCATCTGCAGTGTCATAAAATTTAATTGACATTTTTTCTAATGACTTCACTGACAGCTGCATGTCGTAAACTCATGGAGAAAAAAATGGAAAACATAATGACTATAAAAAGAAATATTATTTTATAGTCAATTTAATCTTTGAAGTCCACACATGCCATGGCGCTATAGTACCCTCAGGAATACTCAGATGTATATACAGTAGTACTCTTTGTAAAACGCTTGATTTTATTACTTTGCTTTGGGAGAGTTTGATAATAATTAAGTTATAAATAAGTTTAACAAAAAAACAAAAAAAGGGATATATCCTAAATATAGGACAAGGGCAACTTCTGCATTAGAGGATTGCCATTTACAATATGTATGAGTGTTACAGTCTCACACAGTGAACACTGATAGCCTGTCCACTCACTGTACTAAGAATATACTCACTGACGGATGAGAATAAATATCATGTTACTGTGCAATATAATAGTAAAATAAAATGTCCATTTTGAAGAAGGTTCCGTGAGAGTGAGATCATGTTTGCTAAAATGTTGTGCCAGGAGACGAGGTACTAATGGAGATTTCTGAATCCTGCATATTCTTTCATGTTATCCTCCACGCCCGGAACACAGAACCTGACATGTTTTTATATTCATTTGGGCACTATGGAGATGGCAACGTTTAAGCCTAGGGAGACATCCAGACAACAATAAGGCGAGAAATGCCATAAGAAAATAAGCCATGACACACTGGCCATGGCAGGAAGACATTCAGTGTGAGAGCCCTTCGACTGACACGCCACATAAAACGTTAGTGCACATATTTCCATCTTAGATTCCATCATAGTAGATTTCCACCAAATCTACTATGATGCTTTGATAATTGTCTGTGGATTACAATGTTAAAGAATTCATCACTTCTACTACTTTCAAACAAATAGTTTGCTTAGAACTCCATGTTTTGCATTTGATGTTCGTGAACAACAAGTAAACTAAGAAAACAAAAGACTGAACTGCATGGTAACAGAGCCAATGTAATGAACCTTTCATTGGTCATGTTTCAATAGATTTGATCCTCTAATTTAATTAATTTGGAGTTCATCAGTGTGTGTGCAATTTGGGAAGAAGAGCGTGACACAGATTACTTTGCATCTGCAGTTCCTCATTGACATGCTACAAAACCTGGAGAGGAGTGGCAGATCCTCCTCAAACATGTCACTAAGGGTTACCTCATCATCTGCTCTACTCCCGGACGTTGTTTCATATCATCTTCAGTTTTACAGGGTAAGCCACTTTTACAGCATTACTTTTCACTTTTAGACACAATGTCCTAATAAAACCGCCCCATAAAGCAACTTTAAAAAGTTTAAGAATACAGTATATTGACAGTTATTTGGAAGATAAGGCACCGGTAAAATAAGGCATTACCTTAAATACTGACCAGTCTGCAGATTCAGAAAAGCTGCAAATAAAAAAAAAGTGCCAAGATGCATAATGTAAATTACCTTTCTACATTTAAATGCTAATCTCCTCATATTGGCTTCCACCTTTTGATCTTTTATCTATAACTTATAGGGCTTATGTTTTAACTTCAGCACTTTAAAACCTACATTATAGTATATGTAGGTCAGGTGTCCTTATCCGTAGATAATACTTAATGCATGCAACTAGTGGTTTCTGTACTTACTGTGAGAGCCTTCACTTGTATGACCGTAAGTGCTTTTTCTTTTGAATATTCATAATTATTTTCTTAAGTTGAGTTTGAAATGACTCACAAGTTTTTTTTGTATCAAACTCTCAAACATTGCTCTCCCCCTGCATCCCTTGTTCATATAAGGATGGTTCTTCCAGACCTGAAATTGTATTGAATATCATTGAGTGTTATGTTCCAGGCAAGAAGGAATATTGGACTCCTGGACACACGAGGCAGGCATGTTAACTTCCATAATTAAATGAACAGATTTGGCACAAACTTATTTGTAGGTACACAGAAGCTGAAAAAACAAGCAGGAACACAAGGAGCTCAGGGATGAAGACAAAATTACCATAAGGATAACAAAGCTATACCATTTTTTTTACATATAAATAATGTCTAGTTTTCACTGCAGTACTGTATGTGTGTATTGTACGTTATAGTGATAATTCCCTATAACTTCCCAATGTTGACTTCTTCTAGACTTTGTAGTGCTACTCCTGCGCTCCACAACTAGGCCAGCACATCACCCAGCAAGAAGACACGATCAGACCATTATTCCAAATCTAAGGAAAATATCCCACACTCAAAATTAGATTAGATCTTGCTAAAATGCCCAATTTCTCAGATGGATTATAGCATTATGTTTAATATTTGAACAGGCTTTTTTTACTGTCTGTCCGTCAAGTTCCCCAAAACATTTATCAGGGTTGTGCTTCTCCATAGTTTTTCCTTTGCACAGACCATCAAAAAAAAAAAACATTATTAATAACTCTTTCAATGGGAGTTGGTATAATAGAATACTCTCAATCATCAGTTCTATTTATTTATTTCAGATTTATTTGAGCAGAAGGAAAAATATAAAGACTTGCTCGGTGCAGCTTTGAAATAAGAATCTCCCCAAATATCCCCCTCAATGGTCAAAACATCTTGTTTAGTATGATTTGTTGTTGTCACTGTTTGTTTGATCAGAATATCAGCTGTATCAAAGCAAATAATAAATAATTTCCTTATTATCATCATGATCATTACACTTTTATTAAAAAAAACTCAGACTTCCTCATTTTTACCTTAACTAGAACAACAACATTAGGTATTCCAGACAAATAAATGTAAATGTAATTCTAGATGTCTTTACAAATGTACAAAGTTCTGATAATAAAGTATCTAGGATAAGGGGGAGGTCTGATGCTTTCTTTCTAATTAATCTCTTATCACCCAGGCAGTGGAAAAGAAACCACAACAAACAAATGAATTCATACAAATATTCAAAAAATATTTAGAGCACAGAGAAATTTCCATGTTCATGCCCATATACAGTCAAGTGCGAAAGTTTGTGAACCCCTTGAACATTTTGGAATTTTATTTATTTTTACCATTAATAATTCATTTTTATCAATACCAGTATTTTTTATATGAAATAGCAGGTGTTTGTTTATCAATTCAACATTTTTCTTTCCCAGAAATAAATTGTTAAAACAGATAAAACAAATTATTTGACAAATGTTGTATGATCAAAAGTTTGTGAACCCTAAGCTGCATTGCTTAAATCGAGCAAGTAAACACAATCAGATGGGCCAAATTGAGTCATGAAATGGACCAATGTAGTGAGAGATCTTTAGGGAAGAAATTGGGTGGCACTAGATACAACAGAGATAACACCAGGTCAGTTTAGGCTCACCAAAGTGAACCCATACAGGTCAGACATGCTAAAAGGGAACCCAATCTCTGAGGATCTCAGGAATAGAGTTTTGATGCTGCACATTTGTCTGGGGACAGCTATAAATTATTTTTTTTAAAGTTTGAGCTCCATCGGTCCACCGTGAGGCAAATCATCTACAAATGGAGAGCTTTAAGAGTGACTGAACATCTGCCTAGAAGTGGACTTCCTTCAAAAATATCCACAAGCGCCACAAGATAAGTGATTTTTCAGGTAAAAGCCAACCCAAACATTACATCTAGTGATTTGCAGACCTCTCGTGCAGCATCTGGGACAGATGTGCATGGTTCCACAATAAGAAGAAAACTCAGTCAACATAGCTTTCATGGGATGGTTGCTGAAGAAGCCTCTGCTCTCAAAAAAGAACAAAACTGTTTGTCACAACTTTGCCACAGAGCACCTGGAGATACCTGAAGTCTTATTCTGTGGACAAATTAGTCCAAAATTGAACTGTTTGGTCATAACCAAAACCGCCATGTTTGGGCAAAAACGCAATTCTGCCTACCACCTACAGAACCTTCTCCCAAGTGAATAATGGTGGTTTCAAATTGTCTGCAAATCTCCAGTTGTAATGTTTGGGTTGGCTTTTACCTGAAAAATCACTTTTCTTGTGGCGCTTGAGGATATTTTTGAAGGAAGTCCACTTCTAGGCAGATGTTAAGTCACTCTTAAAGCTCTCCATTTGTAGATGATTTAACTCACGGTGGACTGATTGAGCTCAAATTTTTTTTATGAATTTATAACTGTCCCCAGACAAATGTGCAACATCAAAACTCTATTCCTGAGATCCTCTGAGATTTGTTTCCCTTTTAGCATGTCTGACCTGTATGGGTTCACTTTGGTGAGCCTAAACTGACCTGGTTTTATCTCTGTTTTATCTAGTGCCACCCAATTTCTTTCCTAAAGATCTCTCATTACATTGGTCTATTTCATCAACCAATTTGGCCCACCTGATTGTGTTTACCTGCTCGATTTAAGCAATGCAGCTCAGGGTTCACAAACTTTTGCACATACAACATTCGTCAAATAATTTGTTTTATCTGTTTTAACAATTGATTTCTGGAAAAGAAAAATGTTCAATTGATAAACAAACATCTGTTATTTCATATAAAAAATACTGGTATTGATAAAAATGAATTAATAATGGTTAAAATAAATAAAATTCCAAAAGGCTCAAGGGGTTCACAAACTTTCGCACTTGACTGTATGTATGTGAATTCAGTTAAACAGTCATCATCATGAACAGTGATAGCCTCCATGTCTAAACACACACAGTAGGAAGGAGTGCTACCTAAAGACAGTCAAACATTTAGGGGGCGCCCTTAGCTCAGTTGGTAGGGCGTCCCCCCCCCGGGCCGGGCCCAGCAGCAGACCCGGGTTCGATTCCCGCCCACGGTCGTTCTCTGCATGTCACTCCCCTCTCTGCCCCATTTCACCTCTGTCTCTCTGCACTGTCAATAAAGCATAAAAATAGTAGACAGTCAAACATTTACACAACAACAAATGACGAGATCTCAGAGTCCCACCCATCAGGTTTGATTTACAACCGATCTCTGTGTATTTAAGAAATCCCACGAAAATCAGCTCTCAGCAACACACATGTTGTTTAACCCACTGTTCCTTCAATAACTCCTGTCTATCTGAGTTTACCGAATTCAGCAGTGTCTCCTTGAGAATAATAAAGCCAAAGTCCAGCATAGAGAGGCTGAGTGAATGTGGTCTGGACCTTGTGGAGAAGAGTTGAGGTCTCAGAGACACTGTAGAAGGACAGAACACCTGCACTGTGATCCAGGTACACTCCTACTCTGGAGGACCGAGGACCTGAGACGGGAGTTTGAACTTTGTTGTACCAAAAGTTATAACCGTTTGTGTTACAATATAAAGCCCAAGACTTGTCGTTGTATCCAAATCCGCTTTCATTTGAAATCCCTGCTCTGCTGATATTCCTGTATGCAACTGCTACACAAACTCCTTTCCCTCTCCACTCCACCTCCCAGTAACATCGCCCGTTCAGACTCTCTGTACTCAGGACCTGAAAAGAACAAATGAATCGATCTTTGTGGATGGAATAGGACTGTTTATCTCTCATTACGGTTGCTTTTCTGTTCCCCTCAGATAATGACAGCCATGCGTATGCTGTGTTTGGATCCAGTGCGATTTCACGTGAATATCTCAAGAAGTCAGCTCTGGTCTCTTGCTCCGGTTGTGACAGCGGAACGTCCACTTCAGTCACTGTCAGGGAGATGTTTGTCCATGTCTCTCTCAGAACATCCTGTAGTTTACCACTGGCTTCTGACACAGCCGCTGTCACAGCTTCAAAGTATTTCAGAGGGCGGAAGCGGATGCTGGATGAATATGTAGATTCACTGATTGGTAAAAGTGAGGAGCACTTTTCTAGAAACTGGTCGTGATCCTCTGTGTGTGAAAGCTGCCTCAACTCAGCCTCTTTCGTCTTCAGCTCAGTGATCTCTTGCTCCAGCTTCTCTTGAAGCTCCTTGACTCGAATCACTTCAGTTTCCTGATTGGATCTGAGCTGTTCTTTTACATCGGAGCTTGTTTTCTGGATGAGACGGATCAGCTCGGCGAAGGTATTTTCACTGTTCTCTATTGCTTTATCAGCATGGCCATTGATCGCCTCCACCTCCCGCTGAAGAACCTTCACGTCGTTCTCTCTGTCCTGGATTCTCTGCTGAACGTTTTGTCGACTGGCTTCTATCTCTCTCTGCCTCTCTGCCCTTTCTGCTTCAGCTGACGCTGTGTCGTGGCCTGTATGTTCAGCCAACATCTTCATGTCATCGTTCTGGCAAGAGGAGAGTTTCTCCTGGAGCTTCTTGGAGGGCTCCACAAGCTTATGTTTCTTTAAAGGAGCCGCATCATAGTGAGGCTGGAGGTGTTTCTCACAGTAAAAGGCCAGACATACCAGACAGGACTTGAGTGCTTTCAGTTTTCGCCCAGTGCAGACGTCACATGCCACATCTTCAGGTCCAGCATAGCAGTGGTCAGCAGGAGCATCTTGGAGTCCAGTCTTCTTCAGTTCCTCTACTAAAACTGTCAACATGGTGTTTTTCACCAGGACTGGCCTCGGGGAAAAGGTATGCCTACACTGAGGGCAGCTGTGGACTTGTTTCTGATCCCCTTCATCCCAGAAGCGATTGATACATTTCATGCAGTAGCTGTGTCCACAGGGAAGAGTCACCGGATCCTTCAGTAGATCCAGACAGATTGAACATGAGATGTTTTCCCGGGCCAGCTGAAATCCTGCCTGCGCCATTTCACTCTCTCGGTGTCTGTGTCTGTCTGAGCTTTACTTCCTCACAACTGACTAAAAATAGTTAGAGCACTGATCTGATCAACATGTGTTTGTGCAGTGAATGGGGCCGGTCAGCTGCTCCACCCATTCCCAAACTGTAGATCTAAAGGGGAGGGAGCAAGGAAATATGAGAACAGAGAGCAACTCATTGTGTTTGAGATAAGAGGGGCAGGCCTTGTCAAGCTTTTCCACATTCCTGGAAGAGGAGCTGCTGTAGGACTTTGAACTTTGTTTCTTCATTTACGAAGAAGCCTCAGTCAAAACCTGCTCAACATTTGAGCGTTTCAGTGACGTTTCTAAGAAGAAACCAGAATACCTTTGTAAAACATGAGTGATTTGAACCCTAAACCTAAAGTGAGGGCCAGGGCCTGCCTTGGTTTCCGCCGCCAAACTGTCAAAAGCCCATGACTCTAGCGAGCAGCTGATACAATCCAGTGCACAGGAGAGAGAGAGAGAGAGAGAGAGAGAGAGAGAGAGAGAGAGAGAGAGAGAGAGAGAGAGAGAGAGAGAGAGAGAGAGAGAGAGAGAGAGCGTGGTCCAGCGTGTGCAAAGGAGCTGCTTGGGAGGAATCACTCTTGCGTATACATGGGAGCTCATGAGAGAGAAGTGAATTGTAGGATACAATTTGAAAGAATGTGGTCAAAGCTTATCAAGAGTTGTGCTAAAGAATGTTTACCCCAACAATTCAATAACTGACAGACCAATGGGGCTAACCTGATCACTGAGCTGGGACATGTGACACATTTCATTAACTGCGGATGAAATAAATGATTGACTAGACTTGAATGTGATGCTTTCAGAATTTCTGAATATGAATTTACTTTTGCTCATGAAAAGGAATTTTATATTGCCAACCTGAAACCCCTAACAAAAGTGCATATATATCCTGAATACAGCCCAAAACTGGTTGAGTTAAATATGTCAAATCAAATCAAATCAGTTTTATTTGTATAGCCCAACATCACAAATAGACATTTGCCTCAGCTTTACATTCCATACAGTATGACACCCTGCCCTTAAACCCTTAGCTCGGCTGAGAAAAAACTCCCAGTAAAAACCCTTTATCGGGATTAAAAATTTGAGAGATCTCAGGGAGAGTTGACAGAGTAAGGGATCCCACTTCCAGGACAGACATCCTGCAATGGATGTCATGAAGAGTAACCACAAAGGATTCGGATCATTGACCAGATGTTTAGTTGTATCTTATCTTATCATGGTAATACAAAAGTAAAATATGAATAGTGAATAGTGTGGATGCATGTCATTAACACCTACAAAAGGAAACCTGAAATGTGACCTGAAAGAGATTATGCACACACTATTACAAGGTAACTGAATCATCTCTATCTCTGTAGGTAACATCATTCATAAAAAATGTATGAAAGTCTTGAATGTGTCCTGCAACGCCCTGCCGTTAATCCTATCTTTGTAAAACCTGTAACTGAAAGTTTTGTTTGGCACAACATTGTATTGTATTGGATTGCAGTACATTGCGTATGCACCGAATACACTGGAAATGTTTGGTCCCCTACTAAGCATTTTCGTCTGACACAACTGATTACCATATTCTATCCTCCTCTACTGTTCCACTTGCCTCTTCAACACGCTTACTGTCAAAAACCGGGTCAAAATGACGCGTGTCACAAACATAGCTGCCAAATGAATTGGTCTGAATTGGTCTCCCCCCACACCCACACTGTCAGAGCTCAATCTCAAGTCCATCTCAGACACACACTCACTGAACTGCCACTTCACCATTATGCCCTCTGGACGCAGGTACAGGTCCCTGTAGTGCAGGAGGGCTCGCTGTGGCAAAAGCCTGGTGCTTGCGGCCGTAGCAGCCCTCAACAAAAGGCCAAGATAAAACCACTCCAGTCCCACTCTGTCTATATTTCTGTCGGCGTGTGGTCCATACCTTTACTGTGATGTGAAAAAGGTTTTCCCCTTGGGGACAATAAAGTCTGCTCTGAGTCTAGAAATATGTGAATTAATAAAGTTTTAAACACTTGTTTCCCATTTAGATTTTCCCATATTCTAATGTGGTGGCCTTTCACTATCAACTGTCCCCCACACCTCAAAATACATGGATAACCTATGAGAAGACATTCTGTATACAGCAGAAAATGCACACAAAACAGCTTTATGACTAAAAAAAGCTAAATCATTCTTTGAAATGCAAAAACGTAGTAGATTACAGTATATGTTTTGTCTCGTAGATGTGCTCTTCCATAGGCAGTACAGTAGATGGCGCTAGAGTCCAGCTTTTCTTCTGGTGCTGTCCAAGGAGAAGAGGATGACGCGCTCACTGATGAAAGCCTACACCGTGACTTAATGAAAAAATGTGATTAAACACAAACCAGGGACACAAGTATACACGTAAACACACATACTGAGATTATCGTGCAAGTATAAAAAAGATACAGAATATTGGCTCACCCAGAATGTAGTAGCCTACACACACATGAACAATTTGATACAGAGGTGCAGTGACATTGTCCTTCACAGAGAAAGGACACAATGTCCCTCTGATACTGAAGTGGTTAAGACAGTCCAGATAGATCGAGATAATGTGGCCTTCACACGTAAAGCGCAGTGATGGGAAAGTGTGCCAGCATGACGTTTCTGGGAATGAGACGATGGTGAAATCAGCGGTGCAAATGGAGAAGTGAGAACCAAGAGGAGGAAGAGAAAATGTTCAAATGGTTCCCTAAGAAATGTGTGACGATTCCTTCAATCAATGCAGAAGAGGTGTTATTAACAACACATACTCAGACATTTCTGTTGTGGAAGAGGCCCATTAGATTATTATGTCAAATGAAGTGTAAGCAAAAGCAATGTTACTAACCGAATCAGAAAAATGTCAAAAATAATTAGCTCTTTAATAGGGGCTGTTGTTGGACTGGTCAAGCAACACAAGAGTATTCAAATTGACAGGTATTTCAAATGAGTTGTATGGGTCAAATAAACTAAAGGCCATGCTTCTACTTGAAGCTCTATTTGTGGAATATTAAATCAAAGCTTACTTTTTTGATTTGATTTGATTTTTTATTTATCTCAAACAATAAAGAATATTTCAAAGTAAAGATATAAAACTGATAAAAACACAAAGATAAAACACAAGCTTAGATAAAGCATCCAATTATATCAAAGAACAAAAAATGGTAAGTTCAAGAAATGTGAGCATGCAAAAGCACAATGCTTATTTATTCCTGACCCTACTTGTGAGCATGTGCTGCATCATGTGTTAAAAAGTGTCCAAATCAGTCGCCATTTCAGTGAAGCAAATGCCTACTCACACAAAATAACTGCTTGCATGACTACAGAGCTTATGAGTCGCTGTAAGACTGGTGCTTATCGTACAAGTTTTATCTCTATTTAGAAAAATATTGGTTTGAGTCACATCCCTTTATTTTGAACCCAGCACGCACAAATACATTGGAATTTTTACTTATTTGCGGTCTAGAC